>NC_089777.1:35034036-35256536 GCF_040412425.1 Macrobrachium rosenbergii
GCAAATCCTATAAGCCCTGATGGCCAACCCTGTCATTAATCCTATTTTTATTTCTTTCCTATGACTGGAGAACCTATGTATGTATGAATTGGTGTGTGTCTTCTTCCTATATACCTTGAATTTTAAATTTTCCCCTTCCCTCTTGACCAGGACATCCAAGAAAGGAATTTCTCCCTCCTTCTCTTCTTCTATTGTGAACTTGATGTGTTCATTTAGTTTATTTATGTTTTCTAAAAACTTGTGTAGATCTTCCCTTTCTCCCTTGTAAATAATCAAGATGTCATCCACGTATCTTACCCATTTTACGATATTTAAGTTCCCTTTATTTACTTTGCCCACCTCTTCCTTTTCAAACCATTCCATAAAGATATTAGCTAGAATTGGTGAAAGACTTGAACCCATGGCCACGCCATTTTTTTGTATATAATGGTTTTCGCCCTACTTGAAAACATTAACGCTGAGGGCCACTGTTAGCAGTTTTATTAAAACGTCATGATCTATGTCGCATGTATAAACCCCCTCCTCCATATTCTTTTTTATTATTTCCATCGTCGTCTTTACTAGTACGTTAGTGAACAGGGAAGTTACATCCAAACTTGCAAATTTACTGTCTTTTACGTTAATTTTGGATAATTCGTCTATCAGGTTCATGTCATGTTTTAAATGCCCTTCGGATACTAAGCCTACCAATTTTCCCATTATGTTGGAAAGAAATTTCTCCAGCCTCCTCTGCGGTGATCTCGTCGATGCCATGATCGGTTTTAGCGGACACCCTTCCTTGTGGATCTTAGGGCTATGGGATCTCTGGACTTTCCACTGATTTTACTCTATGTTCTAATTCTTTTCTCTTGGTTTTGTCGTGGATTTTTGTGAACGCTTCCCTTAGTTTTTTGTTAAAATTGCACTGTACCCCTCAACGTCCAGTTTTTTGTTGCAAGCCACATATGTGTTTTCATCGTTTAGCAGTTGTTCTAACTTATTCTCATATTCTATGGCATCCATTACTACAACCGCCCCCCCCCCTTTGTCTGCCTTACAAATCTTTATGTCCTTGTATTTTCCTAACCTATCAAGGGCCTTACATAACCTCTCCATGGGTTCAAGTTTTCTGTACAGGAACACCAACAAAACATCTAGACTGGTTAGAGAACGCCTTCATAACTTGCGCCAACAACACGATGGCAGGGAACACCGGAAACGGCTTTGAAGACAGCATATCTAGAAAAATCGTATACGCCATAGTAGCAAGGAAACGAAGGAAAAACGCAAGAGAATGCACGGAAAACAGACACCTGGAAGAAGGGATCAGAGAAAGACCAAGATCATGAGGGGGTGGGGGTCACACAGGAGGAGCTAGGCAATTATAGGATTAAAAGTACCCAGCACAGATATAAATACAGCTGGACTACACGTCTGCTCATTTTACGGATACTTGATAATGTGGAGTGTTAGTCCAAGAAAGCTTGTAACTTTTTCTGAATAAAAACTCCGTTAGATACCATCCAGTTTGAATGAGGTCCTATTAGTAATTTTACTAATGCACAGAACAATTGTGTATGTGATAAAGTTAATAATATATATATATATATATATATATATATATATATATATATATATATATATACATATACATATCATATATATATATATATATATATATATATATATATATATATATATATATATATATATATATATATATATATATATATATATATATATATATATATTATATATATATATATATATATATATATATATATATATATATATATATATATATATATATATATATATATATATATATATATATATATATATATATATATATATATATATATATATATATATATATATATTGTTTGTGTGTGTGTGTATAGATATATATATATGTATATATATATTCTTATATATTTCCATACGTCCCTTTTATCCAGTTAGATAGAAATGAAAATTTAACATTGGCTGAGAAGAATGACGAGGAAGTGAACTGAGTTAGGGACCAACCCTCAGATCGCCTGATTTGGGGTAAACAGTACCACTCCTATCCCCACCATCGTATGTTTTGGGGTCAGGGAGCCGTTAGTGACATAGGGGCGAAAAGGGGATGTAGATAGGCTATTATCCTAACTCTTAAGTCCTTAATTACAAGACCTATTTTCCTATTTTCTTTCGCTGGTTGTGTGATTGCTTTCAGATTGCCAGTTTCCTGTGCTCCAAGCCAAACAAAGCGGACATAATTCCCTGTGAGATGGGCGACCCACTCTATACCCAGCCACCACCATGTCGAGTGGTGCTTCTTTCGTCTCCTTACGCTGGCAAGGAATGCGAGACTCCTGCAGCCAGAAGTTGTCTACTGCCACGAGCTCTACGCAGAACGAATAAGGTACGTCTGGAAACATTCGTTCCCAAGCCAGTTTCTTTTTCTTCTCGTGAATTTTTCTCCACTTTCCGAATTTCCAACTTTTCATTTTCTTAAAGCCCCTTTGTCAACCCTAATAACCAAGCTGCCCCATGATTCGCCCTAAGCTATATTAAATTAATTCAGTGATCAGAATTAGATTACTCCCTCCATAGTGTTACCACGGACTAATTAAATTTAATTGATCAATTCCTCCAGTGTGCATAATTAAGTTCATGTGAGAGAAACTCATTTGGTTTTGAATGCTAATCTGGAATTCTCTTCCAGAACCTGTTATCCAGCCCCTATGATGGTCTGCATCCCTGCCTAGAACGAAACCGTAGCACATATGTTTAATTGCCATCCTGCCAAGTGCCAGAGTCTTCTATTTAGCAGTCTGGGACACCAACGGTCCCCTTGCTCACCCTGTTGTGTTACAGCAAAAACCAACAAAAATCCATTAACCAGTGGCAACCTTCACGGTCAGTTGCGTGTCTGACTATTTCAGGGTCGTAGCCTTTTATATTCAGCAAATTACTACGTTGGTGTAATTTTATTGCACATTGTATTTGCTTGCTTGCTGCTCTGTTAGCCTTTTCATCTTAATTTCCTGATTGCTTCATTTGTAAATAAATTCAGTTTAAAGTAATTAGCTGGTTAATTTATCCCCCTCATGGCGACCTCCAATTCTCTGTTTACTCAATTATGGTATCAAGGTAAGTCAGTTTATCCATTCCATGTATTGCTTACATTCTGGGTGTTTCAAGGCAGTTAACCCTTTAATTAATCAACCCCATTTACAAAAACGTCTCCCAGAATGTATCGCGCGGCGTCGTGAGTTTATATACAGTGTATAGCGGAAAAAAGTTTTTTCAAAAAAATCACAGCACGCTTAGTTTTTAAGATTAAGAGTTCATTTTGGCTCATTTTTTTCGTTGCCTGAAGTTTAGTATGCAACCATCAGAAATGAAAAAAATATCATTATCATATATAAATATTGGAATATATGACATATAAAAAAAAATCGTATATAATTGTATACAAATCGCGCTGTAAGCAAAACGGTTAATACTAATGAGTTAATTTTTTTAGTTGTATTGTACACTAAATTGCGATGATTTTGGTATATAACAAATTTTAAAACGATCAAAGCAACACAGAGAAAATATTATCACAAAATGATGCATGAATGCGTAACGCGCGGACGTAAGAAAATGTTTTTTCAAAAATTCACCATAAATCGAAATATTGTGCTAGAGACTTCCCGTTTGTTGAGAAATGAAGCTAATTGATTGAATATTATAGACTGTAAGTGTTTTAGCTATACAATTGCAGTTTTCGACCATTTCGGTCGAGTTAAAGTTGTTGAAAGTCGAATTTTTTCTATTTATCGTGATTTATATAAAAATATTTCAAAATTGATAAAAGCTACAACCATGAGTTATTTTTCGTTGTATTGTACATAAAATAGCGCACATTTTCATTTATAAAACTTTATGTAACGACTAATATAAAACGGTGCAAATATTACGACAACGAGACGAAAGAATTTCTGAGAAGTTCGGCCGAGTTACCGCGCAGACGTAAGGAAAATGGTTTTTTTAAAATTCACCATAAATCGAAATATTGTGCTAGAGATTTCCATTTTATTGCAAAATGAAGGTAAACGATTGAATATTACTAGAATGTAAGAGTTTTAGTTTACAATTGCGTTTTTTGACCATTTCGGTCGAGTTAAAGTTGACCGAAGGTTGAAATTTTGACAGCAGTTATCGTGATTTATGTGAAAATATTTCAAAACTGATAAAAGCTACAACCATGAGCTATTTTCTGTTGTATTCTACATGAAATTGTGCACATTTTCATATATAAAAGTTTATGTAACGACTAATGTGAAACGATGCAAACATTACGACAACATGACGAAAGAATTTCCGAGATGTTGGCCGAGTTAGTCAGTGCGCAGACGTAAGGAAAGTTTTTTTTTCAGAAATTCACCATAAATCGAAATATTGTGCTAGAGACTTCCAGTTTGTTGCAAAATGAAGGTACATGATTGAATATTACTAGAATGAAAAGAGTTTTAGCTTATAATTGCGTTTTTTACCATTTCGGTCGAGTTAAATTTGACCGAAGCTTGAAGGTTTTTTGGCAGTTATCGTGATTTATATGAAAATATTTCAAAACTGATAAAAGCTACAACAATGAGTTATTTTCTGTTGTATTCTACATGAAATCGCGCACATTTCCATATATAAAACTTTATTTAACGATTAATATAAAACGGTGCAAACATTACGACAACGTGACGAAAGAATTTCTGGCGCGGACGTAGGAAAAGTTTTTTTTCAAAAATTCACCATAAATCGAAATATTGTGACTAGAGACTTCCAATTGGTTTCAAATGAAGGAAAATGATTGAATATTACTAGAATGTAAGAGTTTTAGCTTTCCACAATTGCGTTTTTTGACCATTTCGGTCGAGTCAAAGTTGACCGAAGGTTGAAATTTTGGCAGTTATCGTGGTTTCCAGGAAAATATTTAGATGATCTGATAAAAGCTACAACCATGGGTTGTATTTTGCTGTATTGTACATGAAATTGCGCACATTTTCATATATAAAACTTTATGTAACGGCTAATATAGAACAGTGCAAAAATTACGACAAAATGACGAAAGAATTTATGAAATTTTCGGCTGAGTTACTGCCTGTGCGTAAGAAAAAGTTTTTGTCAAAAATTCACCATAAATCGAAATATTGTGCTAGAGACTTACAATTTGTTGCAAAATGAAGGTACATGCTTGAATATTACTAGAATGTAAGAGTTTTAGCTTAAAATTGCAATTTTTCGACCATTCAGAGACCGGTTGAGTCATTCCATTGGCTGTGGGGTTGACTGAAGGTTGAAATTTTTTGTAGTCCACTCGGGCATCCAACAGACAATTTTAGTCTGTTATGATCTGGGACACCAAACCGCCTGATCCAGTTTAAGGGTTAATTAAATTAATCAACACCCCATTCTTCCAACCGTCAGAATGTATATAATATATATGGGGAAGATATATTATGTATATATATATAAGCATATATTATATATATATCGCCCACGATACAGAAAAATCCATATACATATATTATATATATATATATATATACATATATATGCCCATATATATATATTATATATGCCATATATATATATCTCCATCAGCAGTCTGTGTGTGTGTATATATATATATATATATATAGGCCGTGGATGATATATATATATATATATATATATATATATATATATATATATATATATATATTTATATAATATATATATATATATATATATATATATATATATATATATATATATATATATATGTATATATGTATGTATATGTGTTATACCCCTTTCAGATTAAACACTTCTTATGAAAAGGCCAGTAACGGACCTTTGCAGTCTACCATCAGGTGCAGTGTGAACCCTTAGCTCTCACTCGTTCCCTTCTCCCTATCACTCAGCCCACGTGAACACCAGCAGTCTGGTGGTCGGTCTCTCTCTCTCTCTCTCTCTCTCTCTCTCTCTCTCTCTCTCTCTCTCTGTGAACATCCTCAAGGAAATGGATCGTCTAAGGAAACGCAATTTTTCCTACAAAAATAGATTTATTATTCAAACCAACCCAACAAGTAATGAATGAACAAAGAAAAGATTAAAATCCATAATAAATGAGTTATCAAGTCAAAATGGTGGGCCAAAGATTTACTTTTACTCTGACTAAAACAAGTCTTACTACGACTGGAAAGTCTTATTATGGCTGAAAGCCGTTGAGGACCTAACCTCCCACACATTTCAACTTAGACATTCCCTGGGATGAATCTCAAAGTCAACCATCATGAGAAATAACCACATTGCAAAGATTTGCAGGGTCTTTTCTATAACCACAGCAATTTCACAGACATCTGTCATGAAAGAATTCATGGCACAATAGTAATCTCCCAAAAATATACAATTTGTGCAAAAACATAATAAGAGAAAGTCTAAAATGCATGATTAATAATGGTTAAGCAATTCTCCCGGATCTGAAAAATTAGAATATTAAAGTGACATAAATGGTTAGGTCCAACTCTGCACACAAATCATAAGTGTCTTGAAATCATGGTCCTCATTCACAGGTTCACAGTTCACACAGAAAAATGAAAGGGTCTGATGACTGTTTTGGGGATGTCTGCCAGTTTCTAAGAGATTGAATATAAGATTTCAAAGGTCCATTCTGGACGATAATCCTGGCCCCGCTAATGAACGATCAGACTTACTTTTGGGCAGAGAATAAGTGGTCTGGTTCTATATTTTCTAACACACGAAGATGCTGCAGGGCATACCAGGTGCTGTCCGTCTGTCTCACAAATCAGAGCCAAGAGGGTGTTCATCTGGCAAAACAGCTTTTGAAGTGCCCAAACTATTTCCATCTGAATGCAATGATTTTGGCCTCCTAAAGGCACTATGACTGTCGGAAGTATGCATCTTGTAGCTATTTGTCTTTCATCACATCCTATAGTTTGGCAGAGTTATGAATTGGATATAATTCGGTTTAAATATATGTAATGTAGGGAATATACATAAAGGGATATATACTTAAATGTGTGTGTATATGGCCCACGCCGATATATACTGAATATAAATATATATATATATATAGTCCTGATATATGATGATAATCCCATATATATATATGGTAGGGTAGATATATATATATATATATAATGATGGGTGTGTGTGTGTGTATGCAGGTATATATGGTGGTCATCTGTGGTCCTATATGAAGGTGGAAATATATAACACATGGCTCCAGTGTCGACCAACATCATATATAAATATATATATATATATATAATATATATATATATATTTTTGTTGTTATATATATATATACCTGATTGGGTTGAATTCCTCCATTTTTTGGTTGTTGATCAACTTTTTATTAGTTTCACGGTACTTTTAAATCTTCTACGTTCTCGGGCAGTGTAACTGATGAATAAAGAAACGAAGCCCCTCTTCGTTCCATTTGGTGGGAACACAACTGCACAGCTGTTGATGGTCACCTGATGGGGTCAGTGAGGCAGTTTAAAGAGTGCACTGGTCATATTCTTGTTGTTTTAGAGTTTAGCTGGCCTTGTGACCAGCAGGGTGTACTGTCCGTGATCTGCCCAGGAGCCCAGTAAGCTGCCGCAGGAATATTCTTTGCGTACTCGTGTTTTTATTACATGGTGCGGACGGAATAGGAGGAGCGTCAAAAAACATTAATAATAAATACATTTAAATGCAATACACTAAGGTTGAAGGGTACAAACATGATTTTAACTGAATTTAAGCAAGTCTACAAAAATATTACATTACTTGAAGGTGGTGGGGATTTACAATAACCAAAAGTTTTTAGATGAACGTCCTCCAGTAACAAAAACACGTTTGCTGGTTGTTTGGCAACAAACTGAAAATTTAAATAGGGGAACCAGATACGGATTATGGGAATGGTGGATGAAGGGTAAGGGACAGAGAGGAGGAGGCGGGGTGGTTTGAGAGAAGGAGAAGGTGAGGGGAGCAAGAGAGAGAGAGACGTGATTCAAGAAATGTTGTTGTAATTATTTGAGTTATTTGCTCTTCCGGTGTTGGATGATGTTGGCACGCCTCACTAGATGGGAGGCGATCTCTTTCCTCCCAATTGGTGTTTCAGGGTCGGCCTTAGTAATAAAATGCAGACTGATTTTTGCTGTGATTAGTCGGTAGAGATATTGCTCCAGTCAGATGATGTTGGTATTCTCCAATAGTGCCTGAGTTGTATAAGATTTTCACCATGTGATGATCGACGTAGTGTTGGTGGATGGAACCTTTATTCGGGATGGGCCTGTGAGAGAGGTGCAAAATAATGAGCAGGAAGACAAGTACTGCTGGTTTATTGATGAAAACAAGCTGGTTATAAAGCGGGGATGCGGATGTCTGCGAGTTCGCAGAGACCGCTGGTACAAAGATTTACAGGTGACCTGAGGTCAAATTAATTCCTTACAAAAACAAGACAGGTTTATACAGAGAACATAGTGATCAGCAATGTCTGACACACAACATAAATAACTCGTTACTTGTGCAGAAAACATGATTGTTTAGAAAGACAAGATATATACAGTTTATAATTATGATGATAAATATATATTCCAATCGACCTTAGGTTGATGAAAAGGCACCACAGAAAACGGGATATTCTCTACAGAGAACGTGTTTGAGCGGGGACTTTAATATACCAGGCCAAGATGAAGGCAACATCTTTTAGGTGTCTGTAGAAGTGTGTCCTCTTGTCGATGTCAACTGAGAGGGTGGTCATCCTTCTCAGGTGTCCTCTGCAGTGGTTTGTTGGGTGTGTCTTTCCGCTTTGTTTCTGGTTTTTCGGGGACGTTGCCTCCTTCCTGCGACCAGGGTTGTTTGAGGGCTGCTGCAAAGCAGGAGATCTTGGGGTCCGCCTAGTTGCCCCCTCCAGGAATGTGGGTTTGAAGAGGGATCTATTGACACCCAGTCTTCCCGCTCTGGATGGATTATATTCAGTAATGCCTTCTTGCTCCTTTCCAGTACAAGAAAAGGTCTCCTGATGATAAGTTATGGTGTTTTTATCATTGTCATCCCTGATGAAAATGTGGGTGGCAGAGGACAGAATTGCCATGAAGGCGGACGTTCTGTTATTATGTCTTTTGGCAGGGGTGAAGTTTACCCTGTCTGATCCTCTTGTTGCTCAGGAGTTGCTGGATTAGTTCCCCAGGACTACCAGAGTCTCCCCAGGTGACTTTTTCCACATGGAGCATTGGGCTTATAGTCCTCAACCTGATAGGACCCATCAAGCTGGTACGACCAGTTTTCAGAGGAGCAATGAGCCATGAGGGACGCCTTCAGAGACCTGTGGAACCTTTCCACATTTGTTGGCTTCGGGTTGTAGGTGGTGGTGCTGTCAAAGTGGTCCCCATTTAGGGTTATGAGGATGTCCAAGAAAGCCAGGAGAGTGGGTTCTGTCTGTTATGTCGTCTGGGACACATAACCGGCTGATCCAGCTGAAGAGGATTATGCATGCAATGGGGTGGCTTCTTCCATGGGCATATTTTTGGCCACCTGGTGTAGCGGTTGACGATTGTCAGAAGGTATCTGGTTTTCCTGATGGGGAAGAGGTTGTGGTCGACGTGGATGTCCAAATAATCTCTTTGGCTGGGAAGAGGACCCGATTCGTGTGCCATCCCACTTTGCTTGTCTTGACACTGCATACACCATCTTGCCCAGGCCGTTGCATCTTTCTGATGAAAGGGGCCTTTGTGCAGGCCAGCAGTCTGGCATTGATTTTAGTGTCCTTCCGGTATTGGTAGTGGCCATGGATGATGTTGAAAACCAGCCCGACGTCTGGACATCAGGTCAATGGCATCATCCACTGGCACGCTTTGTAAACAGATCCTCATGAGCTGAAGGGATGTCCTCCCACTTCAGTGATGAGAAATCTGACAGAGGCTGGGGTCTCAGGGTGAGCAGCTTGTTTGATGGAAAGTCCTCGTAATATATCCCAAGTTCAGAATCGATTGGTCGATCCCGAGAGGTTACGAAATTATGGTCCTGATGGGGTTCCCTGGCTTATGGTTTTATTGTTCCATAGCAATAACCTTGTTTAAAGTCACCGATTATTTTGGGGAGCTTCATCTCATTTTGCATTTTGTTGGCATATTCAGTAAGGCCCAGAATTTAGGTCTTCAATTCGTTTGTTGGGTCCTTACTGAGGCGTTGGAACTTACTTGTGTCGTTCAAAATATTGTCTGGTTTTTTGTCGTATTCACTTATATCCATGATGACGTAGACAGCGGCGTTATCTCCTTTACGTAAAATGATGTGGGTGTTTTTTCTGAGTTCTTCCGCTGCCTGACATAATTCAGGGGTGAGGGTTTTGCTGTGATAATTCCCACGTGCTCGGCTGGCTGCTCCTATGAGTTCCATGATACATCCTTGATGAGTTTCTATTTGATTTTTATTATGCAGTTGTTCTAAATTGCTTATCAAACATTCTATGTTTATACGTTTGGCCATCTGGCTAGGTTTTTTGATGTAATGACAATTAAGGCCCAGATTTAATAATTTCTTTTGGTTGTCACTGAGGGAATACTGTGATAAATTGACATACCTGTCTTTGTTTTCATTTTCCGCACTGGCCCTCCATTTAATATGATTAATTTGTTACTGTGAAAGCCGTCAAGATTCAGCGAGTGCATTCGTTCGCGCACTCTAGTGGGCGTGCCATGTGAAGTATGGATATTCCATTTTGAAAACAGGCTAAACATTGAGGGCCTAGAAAGCTTTGTGTCAGGATCCGCCTGGTTGGAGGACTTTTGAGTACTGCCTGTGAGGTGAGCGGGAACTTTATTTCCAAGAAAACCTGATTTATTTTGCTGATTTACTTTTATCTCCTATGTATCTTTGATTTTTTATTGATGATTTTACCATGTTTAATTATGTGCAGTTCCTTTGGGGTTGGTAACGTAGGAAAACATCCCACATTTATTTTATTTTATGCCTGCTTTTAAAAGTTGTGTTTCTCCTTTGTTCTTCAGATGTATCGTGAATAGAGGCCAATATAAATGAAGGGGAATGTGGCTTATCATGACTTCGGTCATACTGACTTATTTTTACTTATATGGTGAGACTTACTTAGTGGAAGTTTATAGTACCATGATATTTTACTTGTTTATTTTGAGGGTACCAATTCTGGGACGTTGATATTCCCTTTTCATTTTAAACCACTTGTCATTTTAGATTACTGAATAAATTATATTTTTTGGTAGTCATGTGTTTGCTGTTCAGATAGTGACTTGGATGAAGAGAGAGAGAGAGAGAGAGAGAGAGAGAGAGAGAGAGAGAGAGAGAGAGAGAGAGAGAGAGAAATGTGCTGACCCAGTACCGGCCGTTGCTACTGGAGAATCTAAGAGATATAAGATGATATGACATTTTTCTTAAAACAGATGTAGGAGGTGGTTATGACTCTATCTGAGATTGTTAATAGGCGTAATATATATATATATATATATATATATATATATATATATATATATATATATATATATATATATATATATATATATATATATATATATATATATATATATATATATATATATATATATATATATATATATATATATATATATATATATATATATATATATATATATATATATATATATATATATATATATATATATATATATATATTGTCAGTATGTGTTTAATTTAATGTAAATTGATTTGTTTTGAATAAGTCACTTTGGCTGTAATTATTTTTGGAACGTAATGACCCTGTTTCCTCCTCCCCAACATTTCTGACTTGTTGTATAGTTTTAATTACAATGAGCTTGTTTTATTTTCACGTGTGGTGTTGGCTGGAGCTGTATTCGGCGCTGTCTCGCCTGGTCTGGTCAGTAGTTTTCTGGACCATTAACATTGTGAGGGCTTGCCTTATTTTGGATTATTACGGGATTTCGAGATCTGCCTGTCTTCAGTTGCTGCTGCTGTCCTCCTTCGAGAGATTGATTGTTCTTCAGACTACGCCCTTGGTTCAGTGATTTAGCCAAGGGGACCTCTCTGCCAACTGGTAAGGTGTGATTACCTGTCGGACGGCCGTGTCCATTGATTGTCTTGCGACGTTAAAGTGATATTTACATCAGTCTACGCCCTTGGCCCAGTGATTTTTGCCTAGGGGACCTCTCTTACGTTTGGTAAGGTCTCAAGAATATATATTATTCCCCTCAACCCGTGATTTGAAGGCTGCGTTAGCCACTACTACTGTTTAGAGCTCACTTAAGGGAAGCAGTTTTTTTTTTTTTTTTTTTTGTTTAGTGTGTAATAAGTTAGGTTATTCTGTCTTTTCGACATTCTATTACTTTCAGGGCCCTCTCTTTAAAGTGTAATTGCATAGTCTATCTTAATTTGGTGTAAGTGTGTTTGTTATTCGATGTTTTCAGTGTATGGTTGATTTTTGTGTTTATTTAATGCATTTTGTAAGAGGCTCAGTGGTCATTTCTTTCTAAAAAGTTTGTATTAAATATTAAGGTTTTATTCTCAGTTTTTCTTTACCCTCCTTGATTCCATCTCTGTACACTCTGTTGCGGCCATTCCACCTATTGTGGACTTGGTTGTTTGTGACTTTATTTGTATTTTAAGAGACTTGTGTATGTTTGATGGGCATGGGCCCATAACATTTGGCGACCTATTGCCAGGATTTATCGGATCCTGTAGTCACTTGAGTGTATAGAGTGGATTCTTGGGGTGTTTGCAGCATAGTAATACCTTCTCTCCTATATTTTTGTGTTGATCGGTGTTTATAATTTTTTTTTTTTGACCGTGGTAAGATATTTGTGTAGTTATTGGTGTTCAGTGTATTGGTTTGTTTTTGGGTATATTTTGTGAGATACATTTATATATTTACTTGTGTGTAATTAATTTACTATGGCTGATTTGAATATCCCAGAGCTCTTGAGTGGAGAGGGGTGGCAGGACAGGTTGGCAGACTTGAATAAGCCTGATTTAGAGTGTGTAGCAGAATTTTTTGAAATTGAAAATCCTGGGTCTGTTAGGAAGGGCTTGTTGCTTCTTAATGTTTATGAAAAGGTTAAGGTGATGAAGGCAGAAGGTAAACCAGAGACTAGGCAGGTGGAGGAAGCGGTGTCATTAGAAATTTTAGATAGGCAGATTCAGTTGAAAAGAATGGAAATAGATCTCCAAAAGTTGAAGGCTGAGGAGAGAGAGAGAGAGAGACAGCACGAACTTGCTATGCAAGCATTGAGTAATAGGGTTCTTCTTCTTCCCAACATAATGTGTCTGCAATGCCTTGTATTAATCTAACTGAAGCTCTAAAGTTAGTCCCAAATTTTCAGGAAGTCAACGTGGCAGAGTTTTTTTGTTTCTTTTGAGAGGATAGCCTCAAGGTTGGAGTGGCCAAAGGAGTATTGGACCACTCTTATTCAGAGTAAATTGTTAGGTAAGGCCCAGAAAGTTTACGTTACCTTGGACGAAGATCTGTCCTCAGATTATGATTCTGTGAAGGCCATAGTTTTGAAGGCTTACGAGTTGGTACCGGAAGCTTACCGACAACGCTTCCGTAATTTACAGAAGGAAAGAGGGCAGACTTTTGTAGAGTTCGCCAGGGCTAAAGAGCAGTTTGCTGGCGACTGGTTAAAGCCTAAGGAGGTGACAGACTTTGAGAAATTAAAAGAATTAATTTTGGTTGAAGAGTTTAAAAGGTCCGTGCCTAATGAGGTGAAGGTACACCTCGAAGAGTTAAAATTAGAAACTTTGCAGGAGGTGGCTATTGCAAGTGATGAGTACCTCCTTTCTCATAAAAATGTGATAGGGGAAGTACCCAGAAATGAGAAATCTGGTTGGGTGAGAGTTAACAGGAGTAGTAACCAGAACAGGTATAACAGGCCTAATGATAATTATGGTTCTCGTACTACTCCTGTTAACGGCTATAATAGGCAGACCACAGATAACCCGGAGAAGTTGAGAACTATGACTTGTTACTTCTGTCATAAGAAGGGACACGTCAAGAGCATGTGTTATGCTTTTAAAAGGTTACAAAGGACCGAAAGACGACCGGTAATGGCCATTCGTAGGAATGAGAACGAGTCAGTGGCTGAGAACTCTAATAATCAATGACTAGGCAATAAGTCACTGGCTCCTTTTCAGAAATTTTTGTCTAATGGTTTTTTTCGCTCTGGGAATTCGACTGAGCAAAGAAAGGTTAAAATTTTGCGTGACACTGGGGCTGCTCAGTCTTTAATTCTCAGAGAATCTTTACCTATTGATTTAGAATGTTCAAATAAGGAATATGTTTTGTTAAGTGGTTTTCCAGATACGGTCAGGTCTTACCTGGTTGAGAGTTTTTATTTAGCATGCCCGTCTTTTTCAGGTTATTTAAAACTGGCCATTATTGATAAATTTCCTATTAAAGATGTGGATTTGGTGTTAGGGAATGATGTCGCCCTAATAAATAAAACTTTCCCTATTGTATTAAATTCCAGTAATGAAATATCTGTAGTCACTCGATCGAAGGCTAGTAGTGTTGACTCGGCAGAGTCGGTAGTTGATGTTGATTTGAGTAGTTTAGATCGTAGTGATAGCTTAGTTGCAGATAGTGGTGTGTTGATAATAAACTTAATTGGACTACTAAGGAACTTATTACAGCTCAGAAAGCAGATTTTAAAGACCTGCCAGTTGAGTCTGGCGAAATTACTGATTTGACTGTCCCTCGATTTAAGATAATTAATAATATTTTGTATAGAATAAGTAGACCTTTTGATGCCATTAACACAGGTTGTGAAATTGTTAAACAGATTATGGTTCCTTTTGTTTATCGAAAGGAGTTAATGACATTGGCTCATGAAAATGGTTTGGCTGGTCATTTTGGTGTTTTCAAAACTACTCGTAAATTGTGTGAAAGTTATTTTTGGCCTAAGATGAAAGCTGATGTTAAAAAATTTGTAAATAGTTGTAATGCATGTCAAAAGGTCGGGAAGCCTAATCAACCAATTCCAAAGGCACCATTACATCCTATTCCTGTTGTTTCTGAACCTTTCAGAGAGGTAATTATTGACGTGGTTGGTCCTCTGCCGAAAACTCGTAGTGGCAATCAGTATATTTTAACAATTATGGATAGGATGTACCACTACGAAATGTAAAAAACTGTTAAAATTGTTGAAGTATTAATTGAATTTTTCACCAGGTTCGGAATGCCCAAAGTAATTCAGTCCGATTGTGGGTCTAATTTTCTGAGTAAATTATTTAGGGAGAAGATGGCTGAGTTAAAAATTAAACATGCGACTTCTTCTCCGTACCACCCTGAAAGTCAAGGTGTTTTGGAACGATTTCATCAAACCATGAAGTCTATGATAAAAAAATATTGTTTGGTTAATGGTTCCGAATGGGATAAGGAACTACCTTATTTATTATTTGCATTTCGGTCAGTACCGAGTCAATCTTTAGGATTTTCACCTTTCAGCCTTATTTTTGGTCATTGTGTGCGTGGTCCATTGGATGTGGTTCGTGAATCTTGGGAGGGGACGCCCTGATATAAATTTATTAGATTATGTTAGTAATTTGGGTGATAAATTAACGAAGGCTTGGAAGTTTGCTGGTGAAAATTTATTGTGTAGCCAAAAGAAAATGAAATACGTAATTTTGTAGTGGGTGATAATTTTTGACTTAAAAGCCCAGAAAGAGGAGAAAATTTTAAAGGAACGTAATTTTGTAGTGGGTGATAATGTTTTGGTATTGCTTCCCATTCCAGGAAACCCTTTAAAAGCTTCATTTTCAGGACCGTGGAAAATTTTAAAGAAATTAAGTGATGTTAATTATTTAGTTGAAACTCCTGAAAGGAGGAGACCCTACCAGCTGTGTCACATAAATATGTTAAAAGCAGATTATAAAGTCCGTTTTTACCTGTCGACGCTACATTACCGCTCGCACGCGACAAAGTTATTCCGTGGCATTAGTTGGTGATACTACAAAGTGTAATGGTATTAATTCTTTTTCTTTTCCAGACGTGAGTAATTTTGATGATGATTGTTTTGATGGTGCCGAATGGCCTAGTGATAATGAACATTCTTTAGAAAATTTTTCTGAAATGGTTTCACATTTGAATATAGTAGAACAGGGATCTTTGAAAAAGTTAGTTTTTCGTTATAAGGATTTATTTTCGGATGTTCCAGGACAGACCACTGTCCTTGAACATGATGTGGATGTGGGTAACGCAACTCCGGTAAAACAATCCCCTTACAGGTTAAATCCATTTAAAAATGATGTTGTGGATAAAGAGGTTGATTATTATATGTTACGACACGGGCTGATTGAACCCAGCAACAGTCCGTGGTCTTCACCTGTTGTTTTGGTAAAGAAACAGGATGGTCAATTCAGGCTTTGTTTTGATTACCGCAAAGTCAACGAGGTCACAAAGCCTGATAGTTATCCTTTACCCAGGATAGAGGACTGTATTGACAGGATAGGGAATTCAAAATATATAACTAAATTTGATTTGTTAAAAGGGTATTGGCAAGTTCCGCTGTCCAAACGGGCACCGGATTTGTCAGCGTTTGTAACGCAGCGAGGACTGTACCAATGTAAAGTAATGCCTTTTGGGATGAAGAATGCTGCTGCAACCTTTCAAAGGTTAATGAATACTTTGGTCCAAGGTTTAGAGGGGTGTGTTGTTTATATTGATGATATTGTGATTTACAGTGGTGACTGGGACACCCATCTTAAACGTATTAAGGCCTTATTTCAGGTACTTACGAAAGCTGGTTTGGTTATAAACCTCAAAAAGAGTGAGTTTGCCAAAGCAAAGGTTGTGTATTTGGGTCACGAAGTAGGATTTGGGAAAGTGGCTCCAAAACAGGCAAACGTAGACTCTATTAGGCATATTGAAATACCGAAGTGTCGCTGGGATGTCAGAAAATTCCTTGGTTTAGTAGGGTATAATCGTAGATTTGTTAAGAATTTTTCTGATATCGCTGAGCCCCTGACTAATTTATTACATAAGAATGTGACTTTTGTATGGTCTAATGATGCCCAAAATGCCTTTGAAAAATTAAAGCAGGTCCTAATGAATTTCCCTATATTGAAAGCCCCTGATTTTGACGTTCCTTTTTCGCTTGCTACTGATGCGAGTGATGTTGGGGTTGGAGCAGTTTTGTTGCAGGAAGATGCTCATGGAGTATCTCATCCTGTTGCCTATTTCTCCAAAAAGTTATCCCCGGCACAACGGAAATACTCGACTGTAGAGAAAGAGACTTTGGGATTAATTTTAGCTGTTAATCATTTTCAGGTGTATTTATCCTCTACAGGGACGCCGATTAAAATATGAACGGATCATAATCCGTTAATTTTCTTGAACAGGTTTAGGAATAAAAATCAACGGTTGATGCGTTGGAGCCTCCTGCTCCAGGAATGGAATTTTAGCTTTTCACACATTCCAGGGAAAAGTAATGTTGTCGCTGATGCGTTGTCACGCATCAGTGACTGATCGATAGGTTGATTTGAGAAAAACCTTTTGTTCTTCGTTAATTATTATTTGTAAAGTTGTTTTGTATATTTATATTAATTGATTTGATTAATCCTATAAATTTATCGAATGTTCAGGTTTCCAGGTGTGTTGTAATAATGTTGTGTCAGGTGTTTGTTTTGTTTATGAAATAATTTAGGATTAAGTATTTAAGATTATAAGATGTTAAATGTTGTGATTTGCAGGTTTTTCTTCGGTGTCGTCTTTGATTAAGAGTGGTTAAGGGTACTTTTGATTTCTGTTTACTTTAGTATGTGTTGTTGGTGGAGGTTAATTTTTGTTACCATGTCTTGTGTATGTCCACGTTAATTTTAAGGTGTTACCATTGTCTTGTGTATGTCCACGTTAATTTTAAGGTGTTACCATTGTCTTGTGTATGTCCATTAATGATGTGTGTATTTAAGGCCCAAACCCATTTAGTGTGAGGACGCTCTCTGAAGTGTAGATGCACTGTGTATATATATATATATATATATATATATATATATATATATATATATATATATATATATATATTATATATATATATACTGTATATATATACATATGTATATATATATATGTATATATATATATATATATATATATATATATATATATATATATATATATATATATATATATATATATATATATATATAAAGACTGTTGGAGGAGGAAGTACATCTCAGGTGGTACATAAAACACATTTATTGCAACGTTTCAAAACACAGAGGTTTCATTTTCAAGCTACTGTACAAAGACAAAAAACAATGAAATTAACATTAAAATACAAATACAAGACATAATACATTATATGTAGCAAAATTAAAAACTAGTTGTAGCAGAACCAACCATTAAGAGAGGAATTAAGGACGAAAGTCAGAAGTAACAAACCACAAATGACAAAAGGCAACAGCTCATGTAAGGTAAAGATTTGTCGAGGAAGACTGCTAAGTGTTCAACTGGGGAACAAGTTGTTTAATAAAGGACTTCTGGATTGTCAATAGTTTGCCATTCGGTGCCCGTCCCAAATATTTTAAAATCTTGTGTTGTATGTTACGTTTGCATTTATTGGGGTGTTGCCTGATGTTGGAAAATTCAGGATTAGCAAGTTTGCTACCAGTTCGATAGCTAACGCCCTTATGGCAATCAATTCTGTTGTAAGTTTGTTAAATGGTATTTTGTGCTAGAACCTGTAATTTAGTGCGTAATCCGGAAATGTCAAAATTAATATTCAGTTTCAAGCGAACTATAAAATTGATTCTAATTGGGTTTGTAACAGGGCAAACCGAAATCCAAATCAAAAGATGAGGAATTCTTCCCTTTGGGTTAATTTATAACAAGAGAAATTGAACACAGTTTTCTTGTTGGAACTGAATATAGGGGTATTGATACCAAGTTTAGACAGTTTCCTCTCGTGAACCAACCGGACTTCTGAAACAAAGCTTTCCATATTTTTAGTGAGCAAATATTTAAAAATAAAACAATCGACAAATGACAAATTATGATTGACAGTTTTTTGCAATGTCTCGGCTTGAGTTGTCAGCTTATTAATGACTTCATTCTTAAGATTAATTTCCATTTGTGATAGTTTTTAGTAGCTTCTTCATAAAAATGTTCTAGCGCACAATACCTTTAACAAACTTACAACCTATTGGGCTGATTTTTCTCTAGAAAAGACTTGTACATGCATAAGGAATTAGCTAAGAATGACACCTTAGTTATCACTCGCCCAGACAAAGGTAATGGCGTTGTCTTACTAAACAAATCAAATTATATTGATAAGGTTGAAAACATTCTGAAAGACAACACAAAATTCAAACTCTTAGGTAAACCAGACTTTGCAACCATTTTTAAAATTAAAGACCAGATCAACAGGTTTTTAAAGTGTCTTAAACATAAGAATATTATAACTGAGGAAAAATACCATTCTCTCTATGGTACCGGTACTACTTATGGCATTATGTATGGCCTTCCTAAAACACACAAGAAGGCCGGGCTTCCCATCAGACCTATACTAGCGTCATACGATACCCCGAATTACAGGTTAGCTAAATTCCTTGTTCCCCTGCTTTCTCCCCAGATAGAAAATGAATATAATATAAAAAATTTCTTCGACTTCAAAGAAGCCATACTTAGCCAGGACTCGACCTCTTTATGGTCAGTTATGATGATGAGTCTTTGTTTACTAACGTACCTATAAATGAAACTATTGAAATTATTGTCAACAAACTCTTTCCTGAAACTGACTCTCTTTTTAATAATTTTAATAATTCTGATTTTAAGAAACTATTGCAACTGGCAGTGCAGGACACTGCCTTCATTTTTAATAACAATTGTTTCTCTCAAATAGATGGTATGGCTATGGGTTCTCCATTAGGGCCCATATTTGCAGGCATTTTTATGTGCTCCCTGGAGGAGCATTTTTTAGACACCTGTCCCTTGAGTTACCATCCGCTGTTCTACAAAAGGTACGTTGACGATACCTTTGCTCTTTTCAAATCCAAGTATGACGCCGAAAGGTTTCTTGATTTAATTAATAGGGCACAGCCAAACATAAAATTTACTATGGAGTGTGAAAGTGATAATAAACTACGTTTCTAAGATGTTTTAGTCTTAACGACAATATGATCATTTTAACACTTCAGTTTACAGGAAGAGAACCTTAACAGGACTAGGTTCAAATTTTTATACTCACTGTTTTTACGGCTTTAAATTAAACTCTTTAAGTACATTACTCCATCGCGCCTTCTCATTGACATCTAGTTGGGAGTTTTTTCACGAAGAAATCCACTTCTTACATCATTATTTTACAAGTAATTATTTTCCCACCACACTTTTTCACAGGTATGTTTTTAAACTTTTTAATAACGCTTTTATTCCAAAAGTCTCCTTGCCAAATGTGCCTAAGCTTCCGTTTTATGCAAATATACCTTTGATCCATGAGCAAAATTTCATATTTAAATATATACCAGCTATTATTTTAAATTTAATATCATCCCGACAAATCCACTTACTTTGGGTAGTTTGTTTAAATTCAAAGATAAACTTGACCCTTTGATGACCTCATGTGTAGTGTACAAGTTCAACTGCTCTACATGTAATCTAGGGCCTCTAGAACGTCGATTGGAAGTCGTTGATGGGAACTGTCGGGTGTTCAAGTCACGTACCAAATCATTCATCACTTATAATTCCCCTTCGGAGATACTCCTGAAGTAGCGTGAACTGGATACTAAACGACATTTGTAACTTAATGTTTTATATTATATATATATATATATATATATATATATATATATATATATATATATATATATATATATATATATTATATATATATATATATATATATATATATATATATATATATATATATATATATATGTATATATATGTATATATATGTATATATATATATATATATATATATATATATATGTATATATATATATATATATATATATATATATATATATATATATATATATATATATATATATATATATATATATATACGATGTGTGAATAAATTTGTATATTGAATGTTATATATAAGCATATTAATTTGTGTCTCTCTATACATTTTAATACATGTCTGTGATTAGAATATTCACAAAAAAACAAATCTGTTTCATTTAAGCCTTAATGGTATTAGGAACGTCTCCTGTGGGTTGAACCATGTTGCGCTTTGGTTTCTTCGATGATTCAAAATATTCTTGAATTTGCTCGAGAGTCTTCCCCTTGGTCTCTGGGACGACAAAGCAAGTGACAAAACTGCAGAGTAGAGTTATGCCTCCAAATGTGAAGAAGACCGAGTGCGCGCCAAAGGCCTCCTCGAAAAAGGGGTAGATCTGGTCAGAAGTGATACAAAATCAAGATTAGTTGGAAGCTGGTTTGGATTTGTGAGGTGTGAAAAAACAATAAATTTCGTCTTTCTCCATTTTCCCAACAAACGTACTCAACAGTTTATAAATTAGATGTTTATAGGCTACATATCGTCAGCCAGCCCATGGCCAGCCTTTCTCAGCACAGGCCCTTTTGAAACTGTGAAGGTACATCGATCGGAGATTCAAGACTGTAATCAATGTTTCAAGGATTGGGCCATGCCGTCCGTACCCTTTTTTACATTACCATTATTTAATGCAGTATGGATACGCTTTTAATTATAAATTTAATGAGAGCACAGAGTCACTTTTATTGATTCTAATGGGGCTCACCTAATAAGAGGAATATTGCTGAAAGAAAATGGTTGCAATTAATTACCTGAGTTTCTGTACATGGATAATCAATAATGCATTAAATTTTTTTCTGGATAAATAATTCTTTTTGGTCAAAATATTAGTACCCTAAAGTCTAAAAGAAGTCATACACTTAGTATGTAAAAGGAAATTGTGATAGTAATGGAGGGCTTCTAAATAGGTACCAACTGGAAGGCACTGCCTGACTGCTGACGCTACTTCATGAACGGGATGAGTAGCATTTACTGTTCTTTAAAATTTGCTTCAAAATAATGTAGATAATGGCTCTAAAATTGACCATGATCAGATGTAGAATGTATATGAAAGAAATTCTAACGGATTGTATGACAGAAATTATATGGAAATGGTTTACTTACTAGAAATCAGACTACTATGGAAACACTCTCTCAATTTTTAATCATTTCAGTAATGCTGAAGGGTCCAGTGTAGAAAAAAATCAAATATCAAGAAAAAACAGAGATACGGAATGCAGGAAGAATGCAACAATCTTACCTGTAAGACTGCAAAAAATAATAACCGGCCAACGAGTAAGTTAACTGCACTCATAGTTGATCTCATCGTTGTGTTGAAAAGTTCAGCTGACAGAAGCCAAGGCAAGGTATAACATCCAAGGCAGTAGCCAGCAACAGCAACCAGCACAGACACAATAGGTGCCCAAGGTGGCCAGTTGATTTCCAAAACGTCATTTACGAAGTAACAAAGGCCGAGGAATACTGTTGCTGTGCCTGTGATGAATGCTGAACAAATAATGAGAGGGCGACGCCCGAGGCGATCAGCTGTAAGGGCACACACGGTTGTAGAGACAACCTGAACCAAACCGGTGGTGATAGTGGCCATGCGGTGATCTTCCACACCAGCAGAAATGAAGATCTTCCCAGCATACACAATGAGGATAGTACCACCACATATGTGTCGCAAGCTACTCAGGAATAGGGTGATTAAGAGTGGCGTGGTCTCCACAACTCTCGTACGTGGTTTGACCTTCATTTCGGCAACTGCTCGATACTCGACCATCTTTGCCTTCACAGAATCGAGTTTGACATCTTCATTTCGGCAATGAGAAAAATCTAAATGCTGCAGAGTCGATGATAGAAGCCCCAAAGTCTGTCCTCAGTAGCCATTTTTGATAGATGCAAGAAAATTGCAATCCTTCATCCTCCCTTCCCTTTAAGAGATACCAAGTATAAGGAGATTCAGGTACCACCCACAAGTCTGTCGCCTTACAAACAACATACAGCAAGCATCAAAATTGTGGGAGCTAAGCAAATGTAGCAGGCAATACGCCATGAGAAAAATGACCAATTTTCGTGGAACGGGAGAAGCAGCTAAATAAGACATGTGATACAAAAACAAAGAAAAAAAGAAATAGGAAGGAGCTGGAGTAAGGAAAGAACAACTATGCCTACTGAAACGAATATTGATGATAGAAGCCCCAAAGTTCCTCGCAGACGAGATTCAGTTACTTACAAAAACAAAGAAAAAAAAAAAGAAATACTCCAGTACACCTAAAGAAAGAGTTTTTAGTTTATGATGAATCATCTGTCAAGAAAATTCAAATTGTTAGGAATTATCATTCATATGTTGTGTTTTTGTGAAATCATTCAATAGCCCTAACCAATAAATTCACTTTTTATTTAACAGAAGCACGGGATTAAAGGGGTAAATTTAAAAAAAAAATTTTCAAATGGGACCAAAAGTTTTTGTTTGGCAAAGATTTTATTCAGATACACACTACTTACAGAAAATGGGTTGATTTTTAAAGTTAAAAGTTAGATATACTGCTAGTGCTTGAATGATATACTTACTGGTCCTGTAGAATATATAAAAGCAGTTGCAGTACCACAGATAAATCTGCCAAGCAATATAATTTTTGCATCTGGGGCAAAAGTAACGGTTAACCATCCTGCTGAAAAAATGGGAGCCGTAACCATGAGCAAAGCCCTCCTTCCAAGCCAATCCATTAGTCTCCCAGCAAAGATACTTCCTGCCATGCAGGATAATGAAGTGATGCTACCTGGTGAGGGATAGAAAGGTGACTTCTTGTGTTTTGTGCATTTTAGAGCTCTTAACTCTTTATTCGGCATTATATTAGCAACAATACTTGTTGAAAGTAAGTGGTTTTGAGTTGAATCTTAAAGAATTTAAGACAGAAGACGGACTGTTACAGGAGACGCACAATGTACTACTGTGCACAAAAGTCGGTTCCCTTAGCCATCCAGAATGTACACGAATCCGCTGACTATGAAACACCGAAGCAGTTGAACAAGAAAGTAATGGAAGACCCAACAGATGTCGCACCTTAGGGGCATATGGGAACAGGAAGGAGGAGTGGGAAGCAGCTATTTTTCTTGAGCATGGAGTAAAGTCTCCATATTTTAATGTCGTTAAGAAAGTGTTCGTAAAGTCTTTGTTGTTGACGATACTGGGTTTGAGTGTAAAATGTGCAGTTAAGGAAATATGCGAAACAAATATGAGAATAAAAGTGCTTAGGAGGTAGTAGTCATGAATTAGTATTTCCCATAGGTTATCGTATCTCATCAGCAGACATGACTGTCCACAAGATAAACAAAACATTTCAGCAATAGTGTTTTCTGTGGTGTTCTATAATCTGCAAGCCACCCCTTATAAAAAAAAAAAAACTAACATTTATAGCAGCACATGAGCAAAATTTTCACTTCACTTACGTTATTGAGGTAGCAACCACAAACTGCTGCTACTACATCCTCTATATGTAAACATTCATAGATCTGTTATATTTAGTTATATTGCGTGATTGGGCCAAAAAAAATTTAAGTATACCTTAGTTTAACCAGACCACTGAGCTGATTAACAGCTCTCCTAGGGCTGGCCCGAAGGATTAGACTTATTTTGCGTGGCTAAAAACCAATTGGTTACCTAGCAACGGGACCTACAGCTTATTGGGGAATCCGAACCACATTATACCGAGAAATTAATTTCTATCACCAGAAATACATTCCTCTAATTCTTCATTGGCCGGCCATAGACTCGAACGCGGACCCTGCTGAGTGCTGGCCAAGAACGGTACCGACCAGTCCGACGAAGAACTGTGACTGGGCCAACATACCTAGTGAAGGGGAGCGATATGGGTGATGACAACCGAATGCCAGTTTTTATACACTTACAAATTATGGCTATACGTAATTTTTTTGAAATACTAACACAAAATGAAAGATTCAGATACTTTCACTGGGGTAACAAATTCATATTCAGTAAAAAGATGGCAAGAAAAGCCCCGTACACACTATGCATCATGTATCAGCCACGTGATGCAGTAGTGGTGTTGAATAAAATCACTAGCGGCCAAACTGTACTGCAACACTGCTCACTTGTTCTCGCGCGACAGTTGTGGTGAAAATAAATGCCTGTAAATGGCAGATGAGGTTCTCCACAAGAGACGAATAGCGTCAGATTCTCAGTTCTCTCAAATGGCTAGAAAATAACATCATCCCACTACTCTGCACAGTGTGAAAGTCATAAAACAGCCGTGGTATACGGTTTGTAACCCCACATCGTGTATTTCTATGCATCTTCCTGGTTTAAATGTATATTAATGTGTTGCAGAAGATAAGGAATGTGTGATAGCTGCTGGGTTTAAGAAGGGAAGCTGCCTGGTTTGGCACTGAGTGAGATAGAGGTGAAAAAAAAAAGGCATTTTGTGCAGGAATGGTAAGGATAAAGGGTCACTGTGTTGAGGATAGCTGAAAGTGTACAGGTTGGGAAGTTGTATTGATTGTGGAATCAATGAAACTCTGGGCAAGGATTATACATATGTGTTAGTATGAAGATTGTATGGGGTAAGATTGAGCCTGACAAAAGGGAAAGTTCTGATAGAGAATGTGTGTGGGCCAGGACTGAAAGAGAATTAGAGTACAAGAGTTTCTTGAAGAGTTTGAATCTGTGCATTGCAGGTTTTTAGAGCATGCCAGTGCACAAATAGGTAAATGAGAAAGAAATGGCATATTGGGAAGGCAGAGCTCTTGGGGTACATGAGATAAGATCCTGTAGAAATATGTTCGAAAGGGAATTCATTAGAAAACGATTTCAAGGAAAAATATTTACAAAATATACATTTGAGAGAGGAAATTAGTTTCTTACTACCTTTTTTTTTTTCAAGATAAAGTCAGTCGGCAGTGAGTGACTTTAGGTTTAGGACGAGGGAATAAGAGTGGTGAAAACAGGAAATGAGAAACTTAGTGGAAAAAGAAATTGCAAGACAGATTGGAAGGCTGTGTAGGAATACAGGAAGATAGATCAGGTCCTCAGGAGGAAGGTGAGAAAAAGAAAGAGGTCTCGTAACGAAAATTAGAAGAAAGGGAGTATAAGGATTTCAGCAGGAAAAATAACTTCCGAAAGAAAGTAAATGCAGATAAGGTTAATGAGCAAATGGATCTCAGAATAAAAATGCAATTCAATAAAATGTGATTGAGCCATCGGCGCTGGAGCTGAGCAGACGTCCTCCCACTTCGAGTGCAAATGCATCACTGCGCAGCCACATGAAATTGGTCCGGCCTGTCAACACTCTGGTGATGCAGCGTCGAGTTGAAAAACAGGTTTTTCAACACATCTGTTCAACACTGCGCGCATCATGATGCATAGTGTGTAAGGGCTAAAGAAGCAGAGAAAAAATATTAATAATGCAGAGATAAAGAAAATACTGATAGGAGAGAGAATGTTTCTGGGTAAGTGGTAGCCTAATAGACATAACTAGCGAATGATTTTTTAGAATGTATTTTTTGGCAGTTTTGTTGGCCTCCGTAAACACTGCTGCTAAAATGTTTTGTATCTATCTTGTGGACATTCATGTCTGTAGATAAGATAAAATTATTTATAGGAAATACTAATTCATGAATACTGACTTCCTGAGCATTTTCATTCTCATATTTATTTCGCATATTTCCTTAACAGCACATTTTACACTCAAACCCAGTATCGTCAACAACGAAAACTTTGCGATCACTTCCTTAACGATATTAGAATATGGAGACGTTACTCTGCTCTCAAGAAAAATAGCTGCTTCCCACTCCTCCTTCCTGTTCCCATATGCCCTTAAGGTGCGACATCTGTTGGGTCTTCCATTAATTACTTGTTCAACTGCTTCGGTGTTTCATGGTCAGCGGATTCGTGTTCACTCTCTGCATGGCTCAGGGAACTGACATTTGTGCACAATATGAAAAATGTTAAAGTACCTAGGGTACATTAACATCTTTCATATTTGATAACCCAACAAATATTTATCCACTGTTTAAACATTATCTTATGTAGGTTATGATTGGATTTGCATTTTCATAGTTTGCTAATGTTTGTCTTTTACTGAAGAAACACTTACTGTACTAGTGGCATATGTCAGCATTTCATTAGAACGTGAATGTAAAAAACATATAAAAGAAGTATTATGGTTTCTTACCAACAAGACACGGCTCTTTTGTGTGTTGCAATGTTGCAAATTTATTCTAAAAATCCAAAACTAGATTACGGGAATGGTTAAGTTCCAACGACCAGTTGGTCAGCCTAAATGAAATTTGTATTATTCCCAGAGGAGAGCCAATGTTGGTATAAGGAGGCCAGCTTAATTGTCAGCTACAACAGTGTTTCTGAGAGTTAGATAAATATCTTGTATCCTTTATCATATCTTTAATTGAAATTTCTGCCATTCAAGCCTAGGTTAAGCTACCATAGCAGTTTATTTTTTTTATTCATGTCTTTACTCTTCTTGTTCGTGTGTGTAAGTAATTGTAAGCAAAGAAAATGGGTTTTCTTTATAACAGCTCACCAATCCAGGCCACTTCTGCTGTACCAACTACAAGATCAGGGTCTGCTTCAATAGATGGTATGGTTAATGCTGTCCATCCATTCACTGATGCCGCAGAGAGGGTGCCCAAAGCTGCTGCAAAACACGCCAAACCCTGTAAGGTAATACAGACGTTTTGATTCTTGATTTTAGAAGATGGTAACTGGAGGTCTATGAATGTCTGATGGTTATTCCAACACATTTATGTGGAATTAGTACTTAGGCAAATGCACCCACATACTTATATATACACACATGTATATATGTATATATATATGAATAAATATATAGATAAAAATATGCATATAAATAATGTATATGCATATATATATATGTATATATATATACACATATGCATATATTTGTGTAGAGCTGGAGGAAGGGATGAAAGAGGGAGTTGACCAAACACGTTTGAGTATTTGACCATACATAGAGCACTTGGTCACCTCCTTGTTTCATTCCTTCCTCCAGCTCTACGACAACATAGAATATCGCAAGTTTTAGCTAAAGATAGTCAGTATATATATATATATATATATATATATATATATATATATATATATATATATATATATATATATATATATATATATGCATATAAGGGCAGAGCTGAGGCTCGAAGTACACATCATGAAGGAAGCAGTAGGAAAGGCATCCTCAGCATCTACAGTTTATTTTTTCAATGCCGACGTTTCGCGACGAATTCCAAGTCGCATTTTCAAGGCTATAAAATATAATATAATTTGCGAACATCAATAACAAATTAATGCAATGGCAACAGCTCTTTTTAGTAAAAATAGTAAAAAAGAGCTGTTGCAAGTCAATAATAAGTAAAAGGGAGTTTAAAATTATTGATGTAAGAAAGAAAAACAAGACTTATATTTAAATAACCTTGAAAACCAGTTGTCCAAACTTGGCTATAAACAACTTCACTGAGGACGATTCGGCATTGAAAGTAAGTCTTCTTGATATTTGGAGGATGGTTAAGTCGTTGTTGTTCTGCACTTGGCCTAAGATGGAAAAATCCTTGCTGTCAGTATGTTTTACATAATTTTGAATGATTTCGTATATTTGATTATAGGATTAGATAATATATGTTCTATACTTATGCCCCTGCGGAATATCTATGCGGATCAACAGCCTCCTCGTGCATACGTGATCACAGGCAAAAAATATGAAATGGGTCTTTGACTCTGAACAGGTCCTATTGTTAAGGATTTTTGATGATTTTCAGATTTTATTTCCAAGCCATTGTCATCGTCTTGGAAAAATCGTTTTGTTTTTTTTTTCAGCTATGGTCATGTGTGATCATTATATTAATTTTATGGCCTTGAAAAGTGATCATAATCATATGTATATGTATATATATATATATATATATGTATATATATATATATATATATATATATATATATATATATATTGTATATAATTATATATATAAATTACATATATAATATATATATATATATATATATATACATATATAATATAATATAATATCCTGACTGGTTTTTACTTTATATATATATTTTTATATATATATATATCAATATATATACAAAATATCATAATATATGTATGTATATATATATGTATATGTATATATATATATATATATATATATATATATATATATATATATATATATATATATATATATATATATATATATATATATATATATATATATATATATATATATATATATATATATATATATATATATATGTATATATATATATATATATATATATATATATATATATATATATATATATATATATATATATATATATATATATATATATATATATATATATATATATATATATATATATATATATATATATATATATAATTATATATATAAATTACATATATAATATATATATAATATATATATATACATATATATATAATATATATATATATATATATATATATATATATATATATATATATATATATATATATATATATATATATAATCCCCTATATAACAGATTCAATATTATATATGGAATACCCCTGTAACAGATTCAATATTGCCTTTAGGAATCTACCTTCAGGAACGGCATGGAATTTCTGACCCTTTCTCCCTCCATCTAACACTCAACCCACACAGACCTCCCCTTAGACACACATTCTCTTTTTCTTTCAGCAAGTTTTCACGCATCCCCTCTCTCTCTCTCTCTCTCTCTCTCTGACGTCACAAAGATCTCTCTCTCTCTCTCTGCATTCGCCTCTCTCTCTCTCTCTCTCTCTCTCTCTCTCTCTCTCTCTCTCTCTCTCTCTCTCATTCTCTCTCTCTCTCTCTCTCGGCACTCGCACTGCCGTCTCGCGCATTCCACATTAAAGAAATGAAATGGGTCATCTAAGGAAACGCAATCTTTCCTACAAAAAATAGATTTATTATTTAAAGCAACCCAACAAGTAATGAATAAACAAAGCAAAGGTTAAAATGCATCATAAATGAAATTATCAAGTAAGAATAATCTAATCCTGACTAAAAAGTCTCATCACGGCTAATGGCCTGTAAATCCAAAAATTCTTCTCATATTCCATTACAGACTTTGTAAGTCTAGTCTAGTCTCAAAGTCTACCACATAAAAATTATAGACATTGCAAAGGTTTTGCAAATGTATTCTCTATAATCACACCAACATGATAACGTCATGTCCTCTCACTATGTTCTCACCACACCACCACCACAGACATCTGTCGAAAGAATTAAGCACAAATAATAATCTCCCAAAAATATGCAAGTGCAAAACATAATAATGAAAAGTCTAAAATGCATGAGTAAATAGCATACTGGTAAATAGAACACAATAAAATAGAATATTGAAATGGTAAAAGGCTACGTCCACTTCCCACACAAGTTCAAAATGTCTTGAAACATGGTAAAAAACATAAGTCCACAATTCACACAGAAAAACAAAGAGTCTGAACTGTACCTTATTCTGCCAATTCTAAGAGATTGCAACACTCAAAGATAATGTCTTGACGATACCGCTCTAGCTCCACTAATGAACGATCGGACTAATTTTTGGGCAGAATTAGACACAAAATCTAGATTTCTAACGTACAAACTCATGTACGCACATACCAACTCGGTCATATGACAGAGCCAATATCGTGTGTTCATCAAGTTAACTGCAGATGTAACGAAGTATTTGCTGAGTACAACGATTCTGCAACTGACGGCTTGCCCCAGTTCCATCTTACAGCTAACTCTCTTTCATCACACTATATAACACAGTAATGTTAAAGCGGCCGTATTTTTCTGAAATATATATATATATATATATATATATATATATATATATATATATATATATATACATTACCACAGGTATAAATATGAAATGGGAGTAGGTCCTGATATTTGATTTATATAGCCATTGTCATATATTGGAAATCGTCTATATTTTTATATATGTATATGTGTGATCAATGAATCATATACAAAAGTGATATAGAATCATATATATATATATATATATATATATATATATATATATATATATATATATATATATATATGTATATATATGTGTATATATATATATATATAATATATATATATATATATATATATATATATATATATATATATATATATATATATATATATTGTATATATATTATATATATAATATTATATATATAATATATATATATATATATATATATATATATATATATATATATATATATATATATATATATATATATATATATATATATATATATACACATATACATAAAAAATATGAATATGGGGAGTATCTGACCGGTTTTGACTTTATTTCCAAGCCATTGTATAATACACATATATATAATATAATATATCAATAATTACAAAAGTGATCATAATCATATGTATATGTATATATATGTATATATATATATATATATATATATATATATATATATATATATATATATATATAATATATATATATATAATATATATATATATATATATATATATATATATTATATATATAAATTATATATATAATATATATATATACTTATATATACATATATATATATATATATATATATATATATATATATATATATATATATATATATATATATATATATATATATATATATAATAAACCATTTTAATTCAGTATTTTAATGCTTGGATACTCTTGACCGTGCTGTTTCAACTATACATGGTTATCATCAGCGAGTAATGTGACATGAGTTTACAGAATGTTAGTTTTTTCTTACAAGAATACCAACCTATGTTTTCATAAATGGAGTTTCCTGTACAATGCATGCTCTGTCTGTCATTGACTAAGAAAGCAAAATCCCATCAGATAGGTATGTAGCCACGCGCCTCAAGTCAGCCTAGCCTGTCCACTGTATTATCAGCTGCTGTAGCACCATGTTGTCACTGTGTGTTCTCCTGTTTGATGCTGAGATCTCCCTCTGTGGGCCATGTGTGCATTATATTCCTGTGTTTTCTGCTGCAGACCATAGCCCTTTTTTGCTAGTGCCCCTACAGTAGCCAAGTGATTGCTGAACTTATGTAAATTAGCCAGATTGTGGGCTGAAGTCGTCATAGTGTGCTCTCTCTGTTTGTGGTGTCGTGAGCCACTTGGTCAACCTCCTTTGTCTGTGAAGTGCTCGTGCGTGCTCCACATTTGGTGCAAGGCTACCATGGAGGAAAATAAACCAGAATTTAGGCATTGTCAGTAAGGGTATGCTGTGCAGTAAATTTGTCCTTGATAGCAGTAGATCGATATTCACTTTGTATTTCATGCTGGGGCAGAGAATGCCCAAGGGTTGCTATGTGTGACGAGTGTGTGGGATGGTAGACAACTCAGTGGCTTTATATGAGAAGAGAATATGTAAGAAGGGCAATACCTCTTCCAGGAAACAACACTGTCTCTCCCCCATACTGCCTGTGATTCCCCCTTCTCCAGGGCCCCCTTCTTCAGCAACGCCCCCTGAGTCACCATTGCCCCTTCTTCAGTGCCTGCAGAGGGACCTGCTGTCTACAGTGCTCTTAGCAGAGCCAGTATATATTGGCTTTGCTCTAAAATAATAGTTCTGCCCGCTGTGCAGCTTGCCTTAAATGTGTTAAGCCCTTCAAGAGGGCAAAGTATATTTCAACTTATCTCGAAGAGGACACAAAGAAAACATTGGTAGCGTTGGCCAAGTTCTCCAAGCCAAGCCAAGCATTTTCTCTCTCTCTCTCTCTCTCTCTCTCTCTCTCTCTCTCTCTCTCTCTCTCTCTCTCTCTCTCATCCCTAACTAAGAATCTAAGTCAAATCCTGGATTACCAAAAATAGAATTTATTCTGAAAATTTAACGTGGCGCTGGTAATTAAACCCAAGCTTCAAAAAATGGAAATTGAAATAAAGAAAATTGATAATGGGGAATCAAACAGAAAACTAAAGTCAACGTCCCTTTTCCCCATCACCATTAATTAAGTCATATTATTTATCCAAGTCTATGACAGAATTCTTACAGTCTTAGGTTACTGTTCCGATAATACACCCACTTTCACCATCGGCCATTTTAAATCCTCATTTAAACAGGAGGATAACTTCCCAAAACAATCATGGGACCAATGAAACATTTCTGGAAAAAAAAAAACGGAACCAGCACTACTAGACTGCCAGTTTATAAATACATATGAGACAAAGTGTAAAATAATTTTCAAAAGGTAACAATCACTAAATAATAACAGTAACAGTTGTTAGGGTAGTAAGTTCGAAGTTTTGCACTTAAATTCCGCAGAGGGAATTCCAATTCCCAACGTGTTCCCAATACACGCACGTCCAGTACTATTGCTTCTAAAGAGAGAATGAACAATCTATTACAATATTCATTGCATGAAGCATATCGGAACACACACGAATTCACGCACGCTCCCATGTCACGCCCACAACATCCAGCAATGGAAAAATCCGCAATGGACGTGTGATCTGCATCCAAGTGCCCCGTGAACATTTCCGAGCCATCGGCCGCTTAGTTGCTGACTTCACTCCCAATGTAATGATCACGCCACCAAAGACCGCTGAATATACGAACACATACCCCAAACTGCGTGGTCACTGAATACGAATTAAATACTTAATAAATATAAACAAACCTGGTGTCCTGTTATAATCCAATGAGAATCCTGGAAGTGACGCGGCTCATATATTATATAGGCTCTGTTGTTTCTCTAGTTAGTCGGTGACCGTTGCAGTGCGCCTTGTGTGAGAAACTCCATTTATGAAAGCTAGTTTTTATCTTAGGAAAAATACCAATTATTTTTAAATTTTATTACTATTTAAAAAAAAGACGAATAGGTAACTTGAAACTCTTGGCTCGCTTATGCTAAAAGGAACAAATTAAACCTCGCCTCAATATGGATGACTTCAGCCCTCCATTTAGCCGTTTAATTCCAGGTCGCTGGTTGCGATTTTTAGTGAAATATTGGAATATTGCATCTTAGATTCCATGATATTGTACACGTCTCCGCAGTTGTGGTGGCGTGACCAATGTAGGATTCCTTGATCCCACTTGATCACGTAAGCTTATTCACTATATAAGGTATGTTTGTTTCCTTTGTAAGGAAGTGGCTATGATTCTTTTTAATGTCTCTCTCTTGTTTGAAAGCTGTTTCATACTTTTTTTGTGGGTGAATGATGACGGTGTCTTGTCGGTCCTCGAGACTAGTTGGGGTTTGGGTATGTCGTAAAATCCAGACTTCCTTTTACTATCATTTCACGGATTTTAAACAGGATCTGAAATTGTGTACTTCATTAGCACTGCCAATGTCAGAGAGAGAGAGAGAGAGAGAGAGAGAGAGAGAGAGAGAGAGAGAGAGAGAGAGAGAGAGGAGTAACATCTGCCAAAGATGAATGAATAATACCTCAAGAAATAAAGTATAAATATGTGTGTATGTATAAATATGTGTGTATGTATATCTTGCGCTTGTATAGATGATTATAGTTTTCGAAATGCTAATAGTAAAAGTAATGTAGTTGAATTTAAGTACTCGGTTGCTTGTCTCTGTTACGAGAAATGTCTGTCTGATATCGCCAGATCTAGATTAATAATAATAATAATAATAATAATAATAATAATAATTGTGGATGAAGCATGTCTACCCAAGCCACTTAAAAGTTATTCACAAATACTGACAAGAACCAGTGTTGCTTACCTGTGTGGACACACGACCTTTGACCTGAGCGTTTTGTGAAGCATCAACAGGCATTGTTTTTCTATGTGGAGCTTCTTCACCTCTTAGCGCGGAAAATAAATTTAAAATAAATTTTCTGTTTCGAAAAATTATGTTGTTAACAGTGTCTGTCCATGAAAAACTGTTAATACTTGAATATCATTTCAGCAATGCGCTAAAATTTCTGCAAGTCTACGATGTGTTAGGCCAATGAATTGTGCCTGGACGTGAAATCTAGTGATGTGTGCAATCAAGATGGTCCCAGGTGTTGCTGCTGTCCATCTGAAACTTGAACCTCAACGAGTCGTCATTTAAAATCACCCAAGAAGACTGGGAGGCTCTCATTCGTAACAGTTGCCATTTTGGTGATTTTTCTTGCCTCGTTGTGCAATTTCTAATTGTCAGTGGAGATATATTTTTATCTTATAAACTTATAAGTTCTTTAAAGCTCATTTTAAAATAGCTTTCAAATATGCAGTCGTAACCTAAAATTCTAGTTGGCAATTCATTAAGTTCCGCTTCCCGCAAGCTATTGTTTCTGCTTGGAAGTTGATAGGTAGCCAGATTTTAAAAATCACTTCTCAGTAGGTGCCAGTACTTCGTCCGTTTGAAAGGTAAGTAAAACTTAATTTTCTCTCTGTTTTCCATTATTAGGAATAACATATTTTCACAGTTTGTAAAATTAAAGTTTGATTTTTGTAAATCGTAACACAAGATATGAAGTTTATAAATGACATCTCTTTACGGTCCCGTGGGGATACTGATGTCAAAATGAGTAAGCAGTAAATCGTAATTTCACATTGTCCAGGGATCCTGCTAGGTGCAAAATGGAGGAGTATGAACGACAGGGCAAAGCTAAGTCATTATGGATGGAAAAAGGCATAGTTGTAATAACATGGGCTTATCTCTATATTTGTTCATGAAGCACTCGTTCATTCTGAATGCAACGAACATAAACTACAAATTTCAGGGATTATTTAGTCTGAACGCATTAAAGGTACGAAGAATCATTTATCTATTTCAGGCACCGCGGCCTGCTGGTTTTAATAAAAAAAAATTGCATTAAACAATTGTAGTCTTGTAAGGTTCAAATTTTCTCAGTACTTTTCCCCAAAGTAAATTCAAATTCATGTAGTGTTACTGTGTATATTGCAGTTCCCACAGTTGAGTTCATAAGGCATTGCTTCAGGTTCTTTGCAGCGTCCCTATGGCCCCTAGCTGCAACCCCTTTTGTTCCATTTACTGTACCGCCATTCATATTCTCTTCCTTCTCACTTTCCATTCTCTCCTAAGAATCGTTTCACAGTGCAACTGCGATGTTTTCCTCCTGTTACACCTTTTAAAGCATTTTACTCTGTTTTCCTTTTAGCGCTGAATGGTCTCATAGGTCCCAGTGCTTGGCCCTTGGCCTAAATTTTGCATTCTATTCCACTCCACACCTGAGAAACAATGCATCGTGTAAAGACCACCGTCTGTTTTGATAGAAAGCAATGGTCAGTGCTTCTTGGACAACCCCATTTCTCTCTCACCATTTTTTTTTCCATTCTGTATTTTAGTAGAATCGTTGTCTGGCAATGCTGTGTCTTAAGAGCACTGCGATAACTCAGGTGCGTAAGAGTCAGATGCTGCTGCCAGGTCAGAAGTGTCAGGTTTGGGTGTAGTCTGGACCCCATACCTGACCTGGTTGCACCTTTCTGGGTGCCCGGAAGCAGGCGGGGTTGAGTTCAGGGGAATCTGAAAAACCTCTTGGGTGACCCACTAAATATGATAAAAAATGGGATAGGTTTTTGTTTATTTCTTTATTTTCATTTTCTTCCAAAAATTGGATAGGTATTTGTTTATTTCTTTATTTCCATTTCTCTCCAATACTTAGTTACCTCGGTAGCACACGCATCTTGAATAAAATTTACCACTTAAAGTTCATTGTATTCCTTGGTGAATTCTGCACCGAACATGAGACAAAAAGAAGGAAAGGAGACAAGAATTGGGAATGATTTGGGACAGGAAAGAAGTGTTCCTTTTTGAGTTTAGCTCTTGTCGATATTCTCAGACAGCAAAGACACGCAAAGAAAATGAAGAAGTGGCCACTAAAAGAAAAGTTAAAGAACATAACCTTGACTTCAGCACGCTCCAAGTCTATTCTTTAAGGGTAAATTAATTCAGACATTGTTGTTAACAAGCTGAACTCCACAACACATGTAGGCTACCGTTCACAAGCAACCCCATCCCAGATCCAAGAAAAGGCCATTAGGAGCATGCTCGAAGAATGCACAAAGAAGCATTATTTTACTTCCACAAACTAGGTACAGTGAAAAGGGAGGTGAACTCACGCGCAGGTAAATTGTGGGTGAGCCAGGCAGTGAAATCATTTGTGACATCAGAACCGAACGTGTTCAGCAGGTAGCCTTTCCTGAAACAAACTTCATATTTTTCAGACAAAAATGCAACCACAATTAGGAGGTATATACATAAATAGTGCTGCCATAGCTGTTAGTGAGTTTTGTGATTGAGAGGATAAAACTTTCTGTGAAATTTAATATGGGTTATAGGGAAGCTGTCAAAGAAAAGTGGGTATAATTTATGTATTCAATTGATTAATAAGAAAAGTCATACAATATAATGAAATATGTTAATTGTTACATTAATACGAGATGCCATAGAAATGTATACATTTGTTATATACAAATATCCATATGAGACATTAAAATCCCCATCAATGTATATATACAACTAAACCACAAACATATGAAAGCATATACATGTCTGCATTCATATATATATATATATATATATATATATATATATATATATATATTATATATATATATATATATATATATATATATATATATATATATATATATATATATATATATATATATATATATATATATATATATATATATATAATATATATATATATACATACATATATACAGTATATATATATATATATATATATATATATATATATATATATATATATATATATATATATATATATATATATATATTATATATATATATATATATATATATATATATATATATATATATATATATATATATATATATATATATATATATATATATATATATATATATATATACATATATATATCTATATATATATATATATATATATATATATATCTATATATATATATCTATATATATATATATATATATATATATATATATTTATATATATATATATATATATATATATATATATATATATATATATATATATATATATATATATATATATATATATATATATATATATATATATATATATATATATATATATATATATATATATATATATATATATATATATATATATATATATATATATATATATATATATATATATATATATATATATATATATATATATATATATATATATATATATATATATATATATATATATATATATATATATATATATATATATATATATATATATATATATATATATATATATATATATATATATATATATATATATATATATATATATATATATATCTATATATATATATATATATATATATATATATATATATCTATATATATATATATATATATATATATATATATATATATATATATATATATATATATATATATATATATATATATATATATATATATATATATATTGTCAGTATGTGTTTAATTTAACATAAATTAATTTGTTTTGAATAAGTCACTTTGGCAGTAATTATTTTTTTTTGGAACATAATGACCCTGTTTCCTCCTCCCCGACATTTCTGACTTGTTGTATAGTTTTAATTACAATGAGCTTGTTTTTTTTTCACGTGTGGTGTTGGCTTCTCATCCGGAGCTGTATTCGGCGCTGTCTCGCCAGGACTGAGTCAGTCGTTTTCTGGACCTTTAACATTTTGAGGGCTTGACTTATTTTGGATTATCACCGGATTACGAGATCTGCCTTTCTTCAGTTGCTGCTGCTGACCTCCTTTGGGAGATTGTTTATTCTTCAGTCTGCGCCCTTGGTTCAGTAAATTTTGCCAAGGGGACCTCTCTGCTAACTGGTAAGGTGTGATTACCTGTCGGACGGCCGTGTCCATTGATCGTCTTGCGACGTTAAAGTGATTCTTTCTTCAGTCTGCGCCCTTGGCCCAGTTATTTTGCCAAGGGGACCTCTCTTACGTTTGGTAAGGTTTTAGGAATATATATTATTCCCCTCTACCCATGATTTGAAGGCTGTGTTAGCCACTACCACCGTTTAGAGCTCACTTAAGGGAAGCAATTTATTTTTTTTTATAAATATTTAGTGTGTAATAAGTTAGGTTATTCTGACTTTTCGACATTCTATTACTTTCAGGGCACTCTCTTTAAAGTGTAATTTCATAGTCTGTCTTAATTTGGTGTAAGTGTGTTTGTTATTCGATGTTTTCAGTGTGTGGTTGATTTTTGTGTTTATTTAATGTATTTTGTAAGAGGCTCAGTGGTCATTTCTTTCTAAAAGTTTGTATTAAATATTAAGGTTTTATTTTCAGTTTTTCTTTATCCTCCTTGATTCCATCTCTGTACACTCTGTTGCGGCCATTCCACCTATTGTGGACTTGGTCGTTAGTGACTTTATTTGTATTTTAAGAGACTTGTGTATGTTTGATGGGCATGGGCCCATAGCAATATATATATATATATTTATATATATATATTATATATATATATATATATATATATATATATATATATATATATATATATATTATAAGGTGTTATAATATATATAACCAATTTATAAGTGTTTCTATGTCTCTGTGAAAATTTTGATGTTTTGCTTGCAGATTCGTCATTTTTTGTGAAGATGTAATTTTAAAATGTCTTCTTTTTTTGTATAACTTTTGAGTGTTGTTAAAACGAATTCCTAGCGTATTTTTAGCGTTAGCGCCGACCAGAGAGAGAGGTTGAGATTCTTATCAGGTCACTACATCCTGTTTACCCAAGTGTATGGAGGAGGCAAAAGGACCCCTCTTATCTTATCATGATGATCTGTCAGCCAATCGGCCAGTTGCCTATTATACATTCATCATGTGTGTCTAACCCACGTTTATTAGCTGTTCCTGTGCTTATTCTTTTTTGTAAACCGAGTAATAGAATGAGGAACAGTAAGAGAGTTGAGGATGACATGTTGACAGCCAACCAGTTTTGGGTCTAAGAGCACTTCCTCCTGCTTGTTCAGCTGTGTGAGCCTCCCAGGAAATGTCAGTCATAGATAAGGCGCTTGAAGCTCCTATACATACACGTGTATACATGTATGTATAATGAATGTATGTATACTTTATGTATCATGTATTATGGGAGGGCTTGTTGGAGTTATGAGTGGAGTGCTGTGTGAGAAGCAGTCAGTCAGGAACAGAACTTGCTGGAAATAGGCCCTCTCTCTCTCACTCCCAGTAATCCTATTCATATATATAAGGTTACTGATGGTTTACTGTTTGTAAAAGCTCTGTTAAAACTCACCCCAGGAGTGTGTTAATTTTGTAAAAGGTGATTTGAAGTAATGTTTTGTGCAAGCATTGTGAAAGGTGTGTAATGGTGTAATAATTACAAAAGGTAAAGTGAAGTTTGCTGGTTTTTGTTATGTTAAGAGTTAAAGTGATGTTCTAGGAGAAAGAGAATTATTATTTTGATAATAGATGAACATATCTCTTATTGTGAGTTCTAATGTGTCTTGCTGCTAATTTATATATATATATATGTATAGGTCTTTGTGACTTGGCAGTGTTGTCTATGAGAAAGTCTTAGAATGACGTGAGTTTAACCTTCTTTTTAAAAGAGAAGTGATCTTTTGAAAGATTGATATAATCTTTAAGCATATTTTTTGGTGGATGGTATATTTCCATTTTTGCATGTTTCATTCTTATATGTCTGTGTTATCATATTACTATAATTTTATAATCACTATGTTTCAAAGTTTTGTGCTGGTGATTTCTTAACATTTTGCTAGTGCCTACTTATTATTGAGATTTTAGAGAATATTTATGTGGATTCCAGTCAGTAATATTTTGGTGAACGTTTGTGTTTAATTAATCAGATATATGCTTAAAACTTGAGGATAGTTATTGGTTTGAATCTTACCTAACCAAATTGCTTTCTTCATAAATTAAAATTTTGTGAATCATACTTGATTAAGAAATACTTAACTCTTACACTGTTGTCAATTATTAGTAAATCCTTTGAGATTGTGAACTCTGCATATAACTTTTGAACTTAGAAATCAACCTGTTTGTTTAAAGTTTTTTAAAACACATCGTTTCATTTTGACCACCAGTAATTAGAGACATTAATGAATGTGTACAAGGTAAGTGATGTATCTGTTTGTTCACCTGAGACATATCTAGGTAAAATAGAACCAGAGAGACAGCTATAGTGTTTGTTGAAGTGATACCCATTTTCCACTGGATATAACTTGATAATTGTTGCCTCACCCATAACTTGATAAAGTTACATTGATTTTCTCAAGTGATAAGTAAGCTTATGGGACTACGTTACCTTTAGAAATTCAGTCAAACTCTTTGTTATGAGGGTTCAAGTATCTGGTCGATGTGAGGTAACTTTTTGGTATTATTATTTGTGTAATAACCAGGTGCTTGATCACTTCATAACAATATTATATATATATATATATATATATATATATATATATATATATACATATACATATACATATATATATATATATATATATATATATATATATATATATATATATACATATACATATATTTCTGTGTTATATATATATATATATATATATATATATATATATATATATATATATATATATATATATACACAAGCTGTTTCTGAAATTAGAGCCCCCTCTACAGCATAAACTAAAATTGATATGGACAAAAACAAAAGTAATTCAGAACAGGTGTTTATTTAGGTTTCTCTCTGAGTATTTAATATTTTGTGTGATCTCCATCTACCTGTACCACAGCCTGCATTCTTGAGGATATGATTTCAGCAAATGTTTTAAAAAAAGCTGAGACTCAAACTCCATTTCCCTGAGCACTTCAGTCACCTCTCTTTGCAGGTCGTCGAGTTGGTATACCATCATAGTTCACTCTGCATGCTTCAACACGATCCTTTTAGATACTACCAATGTTTTCACACACATTAAGGTCAGGGGAGCTACCTGGAAATTCACTTGACGAGAAGAAATCAATACCACTGTTTCGAAGTAGCTCCTGTGTCTGAAGAGCCGTGAAACATGGTGCCTTATCATGCAAAAATGTGACTTCTTCAATAGACAACACATTTTCAGGATTTTTGAGGAAAGGAATTACTCCACCAGTAAGCAGAGTTTCTCTGAAGTATTCGCCATTCCATGGCTGTCCTTTTTCTTTGATGATCCACATTAACCGTTTGGCTGTGAAAGAGAGAAAAATTCCCAAACATTCAGGAAATTTCACAACTTGGTGATAGCGCACGTCATCGCTGATATCATCCAACTTTGCAGCCCAGATGATGTCATTTTTATGATTGACCTCCTGACTGTGTAAATGAAGAATTCATCTGATGTGGCAACATTGAGAAAGTCAGCTTCTCCCAATCTTTAAGAAATGAACCACAAAACCATGCATGGTCTTCTCTCTGTTGCTGAGTGATGTTGGACTTGCTAATAACATGAAATGGCTTAATACCAGATTTTTTCAACTCACGATATACACCGCACTATAACTCTTCTTTCCCCTTTCTGTTTCTAGTTCAAGCGTCAATTTACTTAAAGACTTTCTTGGTCTACCCACTGCCTCAGCTGTGATATCTTTTGACTCCTGAGAAAGGACTTCAGCCCTTCCAAGATTCTCACTCTTTTTGCAAAGACAGTCATATGGATTTTTGTTCCAGTTTCTTTTAACAAAGGATTCATCTCTTTTAACGTATTTAGCTATCCAGGAACATGAAATGAAGGATGCGCTAGCATCCCTGGCCTCTTTGAAGGTTATAGCCCGGATTTGGTCAATCCATCTGATTTCCTTCGAGTCGTTAGCCATGGCTGTATCTACTGTAACTCTGTGACTCAGTCTGAAAATACAAGAAATGTAACATGAAAAAATAGCTTAATAGAAACTTAAAATAATGTACTTGGAGATAAGCTATAGCAGAAATCTTCATAATTTTTCATTTGTTCTGTGGAGGGGGTCTCTAATTTAAAACACTCTGCTATATATATATATATATATATATATATATATATAATATATATATATATATATATATATATATATATATATATATATATATATATATAAAAGGACCTCATTCAAACTGGATGGTATCTAATGATACCATCCAGTTTTGAATGAGGTCCTTTAATAATTCTACTAATGCACAGAACAATTGTGTATGTGATAAAGTTAATATATATATATATATATATATATATATATATATATATATATATATATATATATATATATATATATATATATATATATATATATTGTTATGGGCCCACGCCCATCAAACATACACAAGTCTCTTAAAATACAAATAAAGTCACTAACGACCAAGTCCACAATAGGTGGAATGGCCGCAACAGAGTGTACAGAGATGGAATCAAGGAGGATAAGTAAAAACTGAAAATAAAACCTTAATATTTAATACAAACTTTTAGAAAAGAAATGACCACTGAGCCTCTTACAAAATACATTAAATAAACACAAAATCAACCACACACTGAAAACATCGAATAACAAACACACTTACACCAAATTAAGATAGACTATACAATTACACTTTAAAAAGAGGGCCCTGAAAGTAATAGAATGTCGAAAAGACAGAATAACCTAACTTATTACACACTAAATGTTTATAAAAATAAATTGCTTCCCTTAAGTGAGCTCTAAACAGTGGTAGAGGCTAACACAGCCTTCAAATCACGGGTCGAGGGCATAATATATATTCCTAAGACCTTACCAAACGTAAGAGAGGTCCCCTTGGCAAAATAACTGAACCAAGGGGTGCAGACTGAAGAATAGAATCACTTTAATGTCGCAAGACGATCAATGGACACGGTCGTCCGACAGGCAATCACACCTTACCAGTTGGCAGAGAGGTCCCCTTGGCAGTAAATAACTGGACCAAGGGCGCAGACTGAAGAATAAATCAATTTCTCAAAGGAGGTCAGCAGCAGCAACTGATGAAAGGCAGGTATCTCAGAGATAGTTCATAATCCCAAAATGATTCAAGCCCTCACAATGTTAATGGTCCAGAAAACAACTCTCTCAGGCCTCGAGAGACAGCGCCGAATACAGCTCCGGATGAGAAGCCAAAACCACACGTGAAAATAAAACAAGCTCATTGTAATTAAAACTATACAACAAGTCAGAAATGTCGGGGAGGAGGAAACAGGGTCATTACGTTCCAAAAAAAATAATTACTGCCAAAGTGACTTATTCAAAACAAATTAATTTACGTTAAATTTAACACATACTGACACCTCCTCACCCAACAAAAAAAAAATTTTCCACAAGAAAATTTTTCTACAAAGTATTGAACTTAACTCAAAATTCAAAGAAATATATAAAAAATATCAAAAACAAACATAGCTATTCAATCTATATGAAATAAAACAGGGACAATAAGAAAAATTAAAGTCAATGACAAAACTCAAAAGTTATTAAAAATACTATATCACATTGCTGGCAAAAATAGATTAGAGATAGTGGCAAAATATTTTGTACCACTTTCAATACAGTCAATAGATATCAAATCTTACCTTAATACTAAGACTTAAAACTAATACAAGTAAATGATTTATAGTGACCACGCCAAAAATAACATCAGTATCAACATATGAAGAAATATGGTAATATCCCCATGAACTCACAAGTGGAGTGGTAGGCACAGGTTAGCAGAACAGCATTATTAACAAGACTAACCTATTATTAGACTAAACCTAGATAACCAACAACCAAAAATATAAATCGACCACAATGGGACTAGTGTTACCTCAACCAAGGTCACCACTCATACACCAGCCTGTAGCGCCTAAAAATGGGCCGTGCTGTGCTACAGACCCGTGAGCCCGTGACCTGGCTAAATTATTCTGAAAACACAAATATCAGTCAAACAAAAATAAGGACCAAAACCTTAATAGATTAACCTTAACTTAGTCTAGGTCACCACTCATACACCAGCCTGTAGCGCCTAAAAACGGCTGTGTTGTGCTACAACCCGTGAGCCCGTGACCTATCTAAGCTTTGTAAAGAAAGAATTAATGTGGACCATTGGCATAAACAAAGAACAGGGACATAACAGTATATGATTAATGATTTATAAAACTAACCATCAATCACCAAAAATTAAAAAAAAACGTAACACACTGTTCACATATCAATGATTTACTACACACTCAATATTGTGGCCCTTCACAACACTTTCCAATAATGCCTCTTTTCACTCCAGAGAGCGTCCTTACTCAACACTACTTGTTTTGCAACTCATTGAGTTTCAAAGAGCGTCTTTTCACTTCACTTCACTCAGTTTTAGTGCCTCTACACTGCAGAGAGCGTCCTCACACTAAACGGGTTTAGGCCTTAAGTACACACATCATTAATGGACATACACAAGACAATGGTAACACCTTAAAATTAACCTGGAAATACACAAGACAATCATTAACCTGGACATACACAAGACAATGGTAACACCTTAAAATTAACCTGGACATACACAAGACAATGGTAACACCTTAAAATTAACCTCCACCAATAACACATACTAAAATAAACAGAAATCAAAAGTACCCTTAACCACTCTTAATCAAAGACGACACCGAAGAAAAACCTGCAAATCACGACATTTAACATCTTAATCTTAAATAATTAATCCTAAATTATTTCATAAACAAAACAAACACCTGAAATATTATTACAACATTGGAAACAACACACCTGGAAACCTGTACATTCAATAAATTTATAGGATTAATCAAATCAATTAATATAAATATATACAAAACAACTTTACAAATAATAATTAACGAAGAACAAAAGGTTTTTCTCAAATCAACCTATCGATCAGTCACTCGTGCAGTGCATCAGCGACAACATTACTTTGCCTGGAATGTGTGAAAAGCTAAAAATTCCATTCCTGGAGCAGGAGGCTCCAACGCATCAACCGTTGATTTTTATTCCTAAACCTGTTCAAGAAAATCAACGGATTATGATCCGTTAATATTTTAATCAGAGTCCCTGTAGAGGATAAATACACCTGAAAATGATTAACAGCTAAAATTAATCCCAAAGTCTCTTTCTCTACAGTCGAGTATTTCCGTTGTGCGGGGATAACTTTTTGGAGAAATAGGCAACAGGATGAGATACTCCATGAGCATCTTCCTGCAACAAAACTGCTCCAACCCCAACATCACTCGCATCAGTAGCAAGCGAAAAAAGGAACGTCAAAATCAGGGGCTTTCAACATAGGGAAATTCATTAGGACTTGCTTTAATTTTTCAAAGGCATTTTGGGCATCATTAGTCCATACAAAAGTCACATTATTACGTAATAAATTAGTCAGGGGCTCAGCGATATCAGAAACATTCTTAACAAATCTACGATAATACCCTACTAAACTAAGGAATTTTCTGACTTCCCTGCGACACTTCGGTATTTCAATATGCCTAATAGAGTCTACGTTAGCCTGTTTTGGAGCCACTTTCCCAAATCCTACTTCGTGACCCAAATATACAACCTTTGCTTTGGCAAACTCACTCTTTTGAGGTTTATAACCAAACCAGCTTTCTAAGTACCTGAAATAAGGCCTTAATACATTTAAGATGGGTGTCCCAGTCATCACTATAAATTACAATATCATCAATATAAACAACACACCCCTCTAAACCTTGGACCAAAGTATTCATTAACCTTTGAAAGGTTGCAGCAGCATTCTTCATCCCAAAAGGCATTACTTTACATTGGTAGGGTCCTCGCTGCGTTACAAACGCTGACAAATCCTGTGCCCGTTTGGACAGCGGAACTTGCCAATACCCCTTTAACAAATCAAATTTAGTTATATATTTTGAATTCCCTATCCTGTCAATACAGTCCTCTATCCTGGGTAAAGGATAACTATCAGGCTTTGTGACCTCGTTGACTTTGCGGTAATCAAAACAAAGCCTGAATTGACCATCCTGTTTCTTTACCAAAACAACAGGTGAAGACCACGGACTGTTGCTGGGTTCGATCAGCCCGTGTCGTAACATATAATCAACCTCTTTATCCACAACATCATTTTTAAATGGATTTAACCTGTAAGGGGATTGTTTTACCGGAGTTGCGTTACCCACATCCACATCATGTTCAAGGACAGTGGTCTGTTCTGGAACATCCGAAAATAAATCCTTATAACTAAAACTAACTTTTTCAAAGATCCCTGTTCTACTAAATTCAAATGTGAAGCCATTTCTGAAAAATTTTCTAAAGAATGTTCATTATCATTAAGCCATTCGGCACCATCAAAACAATCATCATCAAAATTACTCACGTCTGGAAAAGAAAAAGAATTAATACCATTACACTTTGTAGTATCACCAACTAATGCCACGGGAATAACTTTGTCACGACCTTTATAAGCTTTTAACATATTTATGTGACACAGCTGGTAGGGTCTCCTTTCAGGAGTTTCAACTAAATAATTAACATTACTTACTTTCTTTAAAATTTTCCACGGTCCTGAAAATGAAGCTTTTAAAGGGTTTCCTGGAATGGGAAGCAATACCAAAACATTATCACCACTACAAAATTACGCTCCTTAGTCTTTCTGTCAAAAAGTATTTCATTTTCTTTTGGCTACACAATAAATTTTCACCAGCAAACTTCCAAGCCTTCGTTAATTTATCACCCAAATTACTAACATAATCTAATAAATTTATATCAGGGGCGTCTCCCTCCCAAGATTCACGAACCAAAACCAATGGACCACGCACACAATGACCAAAAATAAGGCTGAAAGGTGAAAATCCTAAAGATTGGCTCGGCACTGACCGAAATGCAAATAATAAATAAGGTAGTTCCTTATCGCATTCGGAACCATTAACCAAACAATATTTTTTTATCATAGACTTCATGGTTTGATGAAATCGTTCCAAAACACCTTGACTTTCAGGATGGTACGGAGAAGAAGTCACATGTTTAATTTTAATTCAGCCATCTTCTCCTAAATAATTTTCTCAGAAAATTAGACCCACAATCGGACTGAATTACTTTGGGCATTCCGAACCTGGTGAAAAATTCAATTAATAATTCAACAATTTTAACAGTTTTTACATTTCGTAGTGGTATTGCCTCAGGATATCGAGACATCCTATCCATAATTGTTAAAATGTACTGATTGCCACAACGAGTTTTCGGCAGAGGACCAACCACGTCAATAATTACCTCTCTGAAAGGTTCAGAAACAACAGGAATAGGATGTAATGGTGCCTTTGGAATTGGTTGATTAGGCTTCCCGACCTTTTGACATGCATCACAACTATTTACAAATTTTTAACATCATCTTTCATCTTAGGCCAAAAATAATTTTCACACAATTTACGAGTGGTTTTAAAAACACCAAAATGACCAGCCAAACCATTTTCATGAGCCAATGTCATTAACTCCTTTCGATAAACAAAAGGAACCATAATCTGTTTTACAATTTCACAACCTGTGTTAATGGCATTAAAAGGTCTACTTATTCTATACAAAATATTATTAATTATCTTAAATTGAGGGACAGTCAAATCAGTAATTTCGCCAGATTCAACTGGCAGGTCTTTAAAATCTGCTTTCTGAGCTGTAATAAGTTCCTTAGTAGTCCAATTAAGTTTATTATCCATCCAACTATCTATAACTAAGCTATCACTATCTACAACTCAAGCATCAACTACCGACTCGGCCGATCTAAACTAGCCTCAAATGACAACATCATTACTGGAATTTAATACAATAGGGAAAGTTTTATTTATTAGGCGACATCATTCCCTAACACCAAATCCACATCTTTAATAGGAAATTTGTCAATAATGGCCAGTTTTAAATAACCTGAAAAAGACGGGCATGATAAATAAAAACTCTCAACCGGGTAAGACCTGACCGTATCTGGAAAACCACTTAACAAAACATATTCCATATTTGAACATTCTAAATCAATAGGTAAAGATTCTCTGAGAATTAAAGACTGAGCAGCCCCAGTGTCACGCAAAATTTTAACCTTTCTTTGCTCAGTCGAATTCCCAGATCGGACAAAACCATTAGACAAAAATTTCTGAAAAGGAGCCAGTGACTTATTGCCTAGTCATTGATTATTAGAGTTCTCAACCACTGACTCGTTCTCATTCCTTCGAATGGCCATTACCGGTCGTCTTTCGGTCCTTTGTGACCTTTTAAATGCATAACACATGCTCTTGACATGTCCCTTCTTATGACAGAAGAAACAAGTCAAAGTTCTCAACTTCTCCGGGTTATCTGTGGTCTGCCTTCTATAGCTGTTAACAGGAGTAGTACGAGAACCATAATTATCATTAGGCCTGTTATACCTGTTCTGGTTACTAATCCTGTTAACTCTCACCCAACCAGATTTCTCATTTCTGGGTACCTCCCCTATCACATTTCTATGAGAGAGGAGGTACTCATCACTTGCAATAGCCACCTCCTGTAAAGTTTCTAATTTTAACTCTTCGAGGTGTACCTTCACCTCATTAGGCACGGACCTTTTAAACTCCTCAACCAAAATCAATTCTTTTAATTTCTCAAAGTCTGTCACCTCCTTAGACTTTAACCAGTCGCCAGCAAACTGCTTTTAGCCCTGGCGAACTCTACAAAAGTCTGCCCTCTTTCCTTCTGTAAATTACGGAAGCGTTGTCGGTAAGCTTCTGGTACCAACTCGTAAGCCTTCAAAACTATGGCCTTTACAGAATCATAATCTGAGGACAGATCTTCGTCCAAGGTAACGTAAACTTTCTGGGCCTTACCTAACAATTTACTCTGAATAAGAGTGGTCCAATACTCCTTTGGCCATTCCAACCTTGAAGCTATTCTCTCAAAAAAAACAAAAACTCTGCCACGTTGACTTCCTGAAAATTTGGGACTAACTTTAGAGCTTCAGTTAGATTAATACAAGGCACTGCAGACACATTATATTGGGAAGAAGAACCCCTATTACTCAATGCTTGCATAGCAAGTTCGTGCTGTCTCTCTCTCTCTCTCTCTCTCTCTCTCCTCAGCCTTCAACCTTTGGAGATCTATTTCCATTCTTTTCAACTGAATCTGCCTATCTAAAATTTCTACTGACACCGCTTCCTCCACCTGCCTAGTCTCTGGTTTACCTTCTGCCTTCATCACCTTAACCTTTTCATAAACATTAAGAAGCAACAAGCCCTTCCTAACAGACCCAGGATTTTCAATTTCAACAAATTCTGCTACACACTCTAAATCAGGCTTATTCAAGTCTGCCAACCTGTCCTGCCACCCCTCTCCACTCAAGAGCTCCGGGATATTCAAATCAGCCATAGTAAATTAATTGCACACAAATAAATATATAAATGTATCTCACAAAATATACCCAAAAACAAACCAATACACTGTACACCAATAACCACACAAATATCCTACCACGGTCAAAAAAAAAAATTATAAACACTGATCAACACAAAAATATAGGAGAGAAGGTATTACTATGCTGCAAACACCCCAAGAATCCACTCTATACACTCTAGTGACTACAGGATCCGATAAATCCTGGCAAGGTCGCCAAATGTTATGGGCCCACGCCCATCAAACATACACAAGTCTCTTAAAATACAAATAAAGTCACTAACGACCAAGTCCACAATAGGTGGAATGGCCGCAACAGAGTGTACAGAGATGGAATCAAGGAGGATAAAGAAAAACTGAAAATAAAACCTTAATATTTAATACAAACTTTTAGAAAGAAATGACCACTGAGCCTCTTACAAAATACATTAAATAAACACAAAAATCAACCACACACTGAAAACATCGAATAACAAACACACTTACACCAAATTAAGACAGACTATACAATTACACTTTAAAGAGAGGGCCCTGAAAGTAATAGAATGTCGAAAAGTCAGAATAACCTAACTTATTACACACTAAATATTTATCAAAAAAATAAACTGCTTCCGTTAAGTGAGCTGTAAACGGTGGTAGTGGCTAACACAACCTTCAAATCACGGGTCGAGGGGAATAATATATATTCCTAAGACCTTACCAAACGTAAGAGAAGTCCCCTTGGCAAAATAACTGGGCCAAGGGCGCAGGCTGAAAAATGAATCACTTTAATGTCGCAAGACAATCAATGGATACGGTCGTCCGACAGGTAATCACACCTTACCAGTTGGCAGAGAGGTCCCCTTGGCAAAATAACTGAACCAAGGGCGCAGATTGTAGAATAAATCAATTTCTCAAAGGAGGTCAGCAGCAGCAACTGGAGAAAGGCAGGTCTCAGAGATAATCAAAAAATAAGTCAAGCCCTCACAATGTTAATGGTCCAGAAACAACTGACTCAGACCTGGAGAGACAGCGCCGAATACAGCTCCAGATGAGAAGCCAACACCACACGTGAAAATAAAACAAGCTTTTGTAATTAAAACTAAACAACAAGTCAGAAATGTCGGGGAGGAGGAAACAGGGTCATTATGTTCCAAAGAAAATAATTACTGCCAAAGTGACTTATTCAAAACAAATTAATTTACGTTAAATTTAACACATACTGACATATATATATATATATATATATATATATATATATATATATATATATATATATATATATATATATATATATATTATAATTAGCAAGAATATCGCTAGAAAATTATATTTTTTTCGTTTCCTGTCTGCCGATCGATCGATAGACATATCTGTCTATCAACATGCGTGCCTACCTAATTAGCTGCCTGAGCTGGACATAGGGGTTCACACGTTCAGGAATTCAAGGGATTAAAACCGATTGTAGGCCCTCCCTTTAAGTAGATAATTACTTATTCGAGGCAAAAGTGAATCTGTCTGGCTGCTTCTCTACATATATATATCCCCGCCCCAGCCACAGACGACAGCTGAAATGACTCAACTCCCTATGTGCCTGGACGTGCCCCTGCCCATAGGAGAGGGAATAAAAGCAACCGGCAGACCAGGGCTTGGCCTCAGGACACATCACGCTGGACGACATGGGTTAAAGAACAGACGGATACACTCACCACCACGCCCTTGGCTGGACAATGCCCTTAACCCACGACTTCTCCATCTAACAACGTGGCCTTTAAGAGTATACTTTTACCTTTGTGCACTTCAACCACCAACCACGTGTTCCTTCAATGCTGGCCTGATCGATAACCATCACCTGGCGGCTGGTGCAGAAAGAGAAGAAGACACGTTGCAGTTCCCCACATGTTGCCCTCAACCTCCGGGCCCCTGCATCCTACCACATGGAAGATTGCACTAGCTCGGAAATCGGAAGTCATCCACGGACTGCCTTCTGCGCTGGAACCAAATCTCCCTTACGAAAAGTGCTCTGAAAAGACGTCCATTCGGTCATGCTTTTCCTTTTGTAAAATTTACTTAATTTGAGTGCCAGTAATCACCGAATCTCTTGTTAACTTTCACTGGTGCTACTCGAGTGTCTGCAGTGCTAAGCCATTATTAACTATCAAAGCCCATTGTTACCCTCAGTGCATCTTCGAATTCATTATCCTTTTATTTGTTTTCATTACTGGCGTATAATTTGTGTACCTCTCATTTCAGAGGGACCCTATATCATGGAACCTTCTCGGACTGTGTCTGGAATCCCCAGTTTCATTCATTGAAAAGGAATCCCCTTCAGGATCAATAATTTAATTGCATTTCTCATTTCTGTAGTAATGTTCTTTTAATGTAAATATACTCCTGTAAGTTTACCCACGTGTTTTACGTAATATTTCCCTTCAGCAGTAAGAATGCTCATATGAAATTCCCCCTTTTTTCTCTTGTTTTATGTTTCCCTGGACCCTATATGTCAGAAGTACAAGGCTAAAGTATCTGTAGCTGTCAGAACTTGTCTCAGAAAATATCTCAAACCAGATTGCCCAGTAAAAAATATGCCGTTATATATATATATATATATATATATATATATATATATATATATATATATATATATATATATATATATATATGACTGCAGATTTTGTTTCATAACTACATACAAAATATTTCAACTACACACATTGCATACTTAATAAACTATATTTACATTTCATTCATTCCTACATGGTTCGTAGATTTACATTAAATTTACTTTTTTTGCAGCTTGTTTGTCATTTTCCAAGAGGAGGTAATTTCTCTGTTCAAAATTCATAGCTTTAAAAAACGAATTACGGCATTTTAATGTGTTTTACAAAATAAGTTATAGCATTAACTGTTTCAGTGTAGGTAGAGAACTTTTGATAGCGCCTCTGACCAGTTTTCCATGTTTTCCATAGTTTTTAACTGTTCCTAAAATGCCTTTGATATTTTATTTTAGCTTTTCCTCTTCTCTGCTTATTGCATTTATCCATGTATTTTTTCCTGTTGGCAGACATGTGCCAGGGAACCCATATTCAGGAAATTTATGGACAACAAAGCCTCCAAAGTATTCTAGACCTTCTTCCTCAATAGCTTCTACCAAATCACTGGACCTTGGGTCTTTGGTGGATGTTCTGTCATTTTCCTCCCCAACAGAATCCCAGTTATCATGTAAGCAAAATAATATTGCTGATAGACTTAATTCCATTTGAAGAGATTCATTATCATCATCAGCAGGGAGATAAGAAAAACAACCAGATGATATGTTATTGCCTTCACAACTGCCATCAGTATTGTAATTTGATCCCATGAGGGAACTATTTTTCCCCTAGAAGATGTGATCTAACTCGATGCTTAAGTGACACAGATGATGCGTGCTGGTAACATACTCCCATTTGCCGCAGACAAGCAAAGAAGTGTTCTAGACTGTCCTGATTCAGCCTGTTAGTTGATACATATGAAATATTAAATTTTGTCTTTACCATCTCAAGCAATTTAAGCAAAAACTTGGAAGAGATGGCCAAGCCTTTCTGAAACTGGTAAAGTCTTTTTTTTTCCCACAGACCCTCGTGGATGATGCGGCATCAGTCATGCTATCCAATACTTGGTTTTGTTTTGGAAAATTCAACCTATAAGCATTTCTGGTCGTTTTCTCATCGTAAGGGACTCTAGAATTAAATAAGTCAAACCAGGAATCAGTTAGGGATATGAAATGGCTGATAGCTTTCCAGCGCAAGTCCTGAAATAAACCCTTGCTCCAAAAATACTGCAGTGAAGAAGTCGTTTCGGATAAAAGTTCTCTCTAACTGAAAGCTCATAAGTAGTTCTCAGATCCATTTTGTGTCTTTTCATTATGAGTTCCTTTACTGATCCACTGTTTATATGGAGTGTTGACAGATGTTACAAAACCTGAATGTAGAAAGTTATTTATTATTAAATTAACAAAATGTGGAGCATCGGCAAATACGAAAATATTTCTATTAGAATCTGCTGGATTTGTAAATGAGGTTGTACCCATACTTATGCCTAATGTATTCCATAACCGACAATAGCTGGTGACGAGCGGTAGGATAACAAGAGCTAAGTGGGATAACAAAGCTGCAGCCAATGGCGATCGGTGAGATTACAACAGCTAAGTGAGATAACAGCAGGTGTACAGGTAATGATCACGAACAGTTGGCGAAACAGTGAAGTGAGATAAACAATTGAAAGTAGAATAAACAAGTGATCGAAGAAAAACACCAAAGACAAAATATAACATACGCCACTCTGCAAAGAAGAAAATAAAACACGCCACACGCAAACACACACAACGCTACAACAAAGCAGAAGACTACGCTGTCAGAGAGAGAGATGCCCATTTTCCACCTGTCGACCGATGATTCCCTTGATCGAATGAGAGCAAGATCCCCAGCTAAGGTGCAGTGACGGAAGGACGCTGAAGAAGGCGAAGAAGAAGACAAACAAACAACCCAATCCTTGGACGAAGGCCTACGAATGACAAAATCAAGCTGCCGAGAGAATACGCGCAGAAAGACGAGAGAAAAAAAGCACCATGCACCGTAAGAATGTTATCCTTACGGTCACACACACACACATAGAATTTTTTTTTTAATTAGAACACACTCAAAATTAAGTCGACTAAGAACACTTGTATTGATATTCATACGTAAATTAAATAGACTTGGCAACAAGAGTTTTTTTTTTCTTTTTCTCTTTCTTTATTTAAGCACCTACCGATCTTTTTACTAAATTTTATCCAACATTTGGTATTACTAAACTTTATTTAACGTTTGGCATGACTAAGCCATAATTTCTGTATTTTATTTGTGTCATTCTACGGTTATTTTAAGCATTTAATTTCTTATTTAACATTCATTAGCTGAAATTTATATATTTTTTGATGGAGTAATCTCATAACTCGTTTTTTTGGTTCGCTTAAAGGTGTTCAGAATAAAAAGTTTTTTTTTTTTAAGATTATTTTTTCTTTAATTATTTTTTGAAGCGAGTGATAATTTATTTATTTGTTTTACCAGCACTGTCAAGGATAATTGGAAGTTAGGGATTTTTGTTTTGTTTTGTTTAACACCGATAATCGGTAATTTAGAATTTTGGGGAAATTTTAGTGATTGATTAACTATACTCTAAGTAAGATAGAAGTGTTTATGATCTTTTGTGAATTTTTTTGTGATTTTAAGAACTGGTTGACTTTATTTTTTTTTTTTTGCTATTATTGCCATAACTTAAACACTGTACCGTTATACTCAGTGCTTAAGAAAGTGTTTGTCATTAATGAATAAATGCCCAGAAGGAGATCGGCACAAACTAAAAGTGTAAGAACTCCTGTTTACAAAGGAAGTCAAACCAATAATTTAACCATGGATAGGGGAACACAGTCAACTAGTCCAGTCTCAGCAGCTGGAGATACACATAAAAGACATGTAATTAACCATATAGCCAAGTTTTGCGGAAGGAAAGAAGGTCAGGGTGCCTGTAACTTAGAAATAACAGAAAGGTTCTAGATGCATTAAGGCATACAGTACGACAGGATCCTGATTGGGACGTCAATTTATCTTTAGTCCAATTATCACTAAACGCTAAGTATCATACAAGTACTCAACAACACCCATAAAGGCTTTAATGGGATATGAACCAAGGTTACCGTATGGTGGCTAAATCAGCCAATACAGCCTAATTACTCTGAAGACATTATGAAAATAAGAATTGGGAATTTCAAGGCAATTCATAAGCAATTACACAAGAATTTAGAGGAAGCTCAGAAGAATATGATAGACAGGCATCAAGAAGGATTAAGGCCAGTAGATTACAAGATAGACGATGAAGTTTACCTCAAGAAGGAAGTATGAAGTGGAATTAATTACAAGTTAGCCACTAAATTCACAGGGCCATACAAGGTCACAGACGTGCAAGAGACTAAGGTGAAAGTGAAAAGGGTGAATGAAGTAATACCTTCCACATATGCTGAATCGTTAGAGGAAGGATTTTGGATAAATAAGGATAAAGTCAAGAGAACAAAAGAAGTTAAAGAGGCAGAATTGACTGAAGAATTAGAAGATATTTCAGAAGAAAGAACTAGATATAACCTAAGAAATAGAAGAGTCACATTTCAGTAATAATGATAAGAACAAACCCATCAATTCATCCTGTTATTCCCTGTATTTGATTTCTTTATTGCTGAGTTTGCCTTCATTGGTTGTAGTAATGAAACTGTTTTTTTCATAATGTTGCAATACTTACATTAATTAGTCGGTTTTGTAACAAAAGGATTTGGGGTTAAGGCGCCGTAACTTGAATTTACTTTTCTTTAACTGAGGGGAATTACTTAGGAAGCAAGAAAGTAAAGTAAAATTTCTGAAATGTAATGTATTTAAAGTCAGAAGGGTTAACAGTCATCTTTAGGGATTTGCAACCCACTATCACTAATAGAAGAATAAGGTAGAAGTGTAAGACAGGTTTTAAAGGATTTCAACGACAATCTTGTTTTCAAATCACTAATATTTGTATCAGTGTACTAATCATAGAAGTAAAAGATAAAGAAATGAGAAATAGAGTTTGTAAGATTTGTGAGTATTTTAAGGATACCTCATCAAGGAGAAGTCTTGGCATAACCCATAACATGTCAACATTGAAAGGAGTGCATGAACTATACTAACACTAGAAGTAGAAATAATTATTTATTTTCCCGTAGTACTAACACGTTTACAATGTTCTTTTCTTAGAGATACCTTAAATAGCGAAAGCTTACTAATTTGTTTCAAACCAGTCACAGAAATATTCATGAGTACTACTTTGTTTCCTGACCCAAGTTGCCAGTCATACTTGCAAGTTAGTCATTAAAAATGTAGAAGTTTCTATGCTAAAAGAGAAGTCTATAGAGTACTTGCATTGATAAAGTCAACCAACATGTACACAAGTAAGTTACACATGTTAGTTACACAATGTTTGAATACACTCAAGATACAAGTAAGGACATTATCATTCATTTTTAGCAGTGAGCCCAACAAGAAATCCATGAAGGACAGCCAAGAAATGAAGATTGCCGCCTTATGATTGTCCAGATTGATTACTTTTAAGAATTTAAAATCCACCTGTTAGGCAGCTAGGTATGAGGGCTGAGTAAATCCAAATGTAACTTGGATAGATAATTGCTAATGTTTCTTTGCTCTTTTATATATCATTTACAATTGTTTTAATACTTAAAGCCAGATTCATAGAAGGAATTTGTCATGCAAAATGTGCACATTGTTAGGAGCCTCATAGTCCATACTGTTTTGTTTATTTAGAAAACTATCGGGAGACAGTTAGGTAGCATGGCCGAGACTGTACCGAGAGAAGAGAGAAAACGTATTTTTTTCATGGAAGTGAAATATCCTATTTCCATTTGGGTCAGTACGAAAGGACCATAAACTCATAAATCTCCCAGCCTGTCACAACAAGTCGCCAACCATATCTTCAAGAACACACAAGCACTAATGAGGCGCTAAGAGAAATTGCATCTGGATACGTGCCTTCGAAATCCACGAGGGTCCCATGGAAATGCCTGGGAACATATGGTCAGTAGAGTGTGGGAAAACACCCTCACCCCCCTTGACTTCGAAGGAGAGCTCAAAGAAATAAGCCACGCCCACAGGTCAAGCCTAGATGTTTTGGCCAATCAAATGCCATCAGTGCCAGAGACCTAGAGACGTCCTACAAGGAGCAGAGCAAATACCCAATAATCAACAGGAATTCCTTAAAACACACCTCCAAAAGTTGGAATGAAACAAGTGGAGGAGGTGCCTCAGGAAAGCAGTACCTGTTCAGAATATGACGTCATGGTTGACACAAGGGAAAATGGGAGATATAACGACAGGCAGACAGGAAAAAGAGCAGAGTCAAAAGGGGGAAAAGAGCAGAGTCTAACCAGAGTGGGAAGATAGAGAGAAAGAACTATTCCGAAGTGTGGGGAAGCAGAAAAGAAACTGAAGAACAGAAGACAGCGCATAAGTGTGTAGTGCGTAATTGACTCTCAAAATCTTAGTACCCTTAATCTAATTCGTTTAGTCTCTCGAAACCATTAATTTAAAGTCTTGAACCATTAAGAACCAGTTAAGAAACTTTAGGTGGAACTGTAAGACGAGACGTGCAAATAAAGAAGAAACGGGAACAATTAATCATTTTTCCATTTAACCTCAGTAATTTATAATTTAATAACTGTCTTTAAGAGAAAACATGGCTACAATAAGCATTTGATACCTACCTGGAAAGGTTACCTTAGAGTTGGGCCCTTTGAAGGAAAGAAACGGGGTCCAACAATATATATATATATATATATATACAGTGTATATATATATATATATATATATATATATATATATATATATATATATATATATATATATATATATATATATATATAATATACATATATAATATACATATATAATATACATATATATATATATATATATATATATATATATATATATATATATATATATATATATATATATATATATATATATATATATATATATATATTGTGTGTGTGTGTGTGTGTGTATATATATTTATATATATATATATATATATATATATATATATATATATATATATATATATATATATATATATATATACACAGTATATATATATATATATATATGTATGTATGTATGTATACAGATTTCGTTGAATTCAATGGCTTTTGGTTGCTGATCAACTTTTATTAGTTTCACAGTACTTTCTAAATCTTCTGCATTCTTCAAGGTGTAACTGATGGATAAAGAAACGAAGATTAACTCTTTGTTCCATTAATTATTAGAACACAACACCACAGCTGTTCCGTCACCTGTCGTGACCTCTTCAAAGTGTACTACATATTCTTTGTGTACTCGTGTTTTTATTACATGGTCCGGACGGAATTGTAGCGTCGAAAAACAGTAATAATAAATAATTTAAATACATACACTAATATGAAATTACAAACATGATTTTAATTGAATTTAATATGTACAAAAATAATACATTACAAAGAGATTTACAATAACCAAAAGTTTTTAGATGAACGGTAATGGTAACAAAAAACTTTGCTGGTTGTTTGGCAACAAACAAAAATTTAAATAGGGTGCGGAGATACGGATTATGGGAAAGGATGAAGGGTAAGGGACAGAGGGAGGAGGGGGGTGTTTGAGAGAAGGAGAAAGTGAGGGAGAGGGAGTGAGAGAGAGAGAGCGTGATTCAAGAAATGTTGTTGCCATTATTTGAGTTATTTGCTCTTCCGGTGTTGGATGATATTGGCCGCCTACAAGATGGGAGCGATCTCTTTCCTCCCAATTGCTGGTCGAGGGTCGGCCTTTGTAATAAAATGCAGACTGATTCTGCTGTGATTAGTCGGTGGAGATTTTGCTCCAGTCAGATGATGTTGGTATTCTCCAATAGTTCCTGAGTTGTCGGTTTTCGAGTGTGATGATCGACGTAGTGTTGGTGGATGGCTCCGTTATTACGATGGGCCTGTGAGAGAGGTGCAAAATAATGAGCAGGAAGACAAGTACTGCTGGTTTATTGTTGAAAACGAGCTGGTTATAAAGCGGGATGCGGATGTCTGCGAGTTCGCAGAGACCGCTGGTACAAAAAAGATTTACAGGTGACCTGAGGTCAAATTAATTCCTTACAAAAAACAAGACAGGTTCATACAGAGAACATAGTGATCAACAATGTCTGACACATAACATAAATAACTCGTTACTTGTGCAGAAAACATGATTGTTTAGAAAGACAACATATATACAGTTTACAATTATGATGATAAATATATATTCCGATCGACCTTAGGTCGATGAAAAGGCACCGCAGAAAACGGGATATTCTCTACAGAGAACGTGTTTAGCGGGGACTTTACAATACTCTCCCCCCCAAGATAAAGGCAACATCTGATTAAACCAGGTATCTGCTGGGGCGACGAAGGGGGCCTCTCTTTCTCGATGTCAATTGGAGAGGGTGGTCGCCTTCCCCGGTATCCTCTGCCGTGGTTTGTTGGTGTGTCTTTCCGTCAAGTTTCTGGGTTTTTCGGGGACCCCTCGCCTCCTTCCTGCGACCGGGGTTGTTTGAGGGCTGCTGCATCCCGCAGGAGATCTTGGGGTCCGCCTCCATTGTCCCCCTCTAGGAATGCAGGTTTTAGACAATCTATTGACACCCAGTCTTCCCGCTCATGGATGGATATTCAGAATGCCTTCTTGTTCCTTTCCAGTACAAGGAAAGGTCTCCTGTAGGGTCTAGTCAATGGTGGGCATACGGCATCATCCCTGATGAAGATGTGGGTGGCAGAGGACAGCCCGGGGGTCATGAAGGGGGACGTCGGTTAATGTCTTTTGGCAGAGAAAATAACTTTCCAACCCTGTCTCGGAGCCTCTGCGTTCCTATGTTGTCCCTGTCCTCTGCGACGAGTTCCCCTGGGACTACCAGAATCTCCCCGTAGACTTTTTCCGCTGAGGGGTGTCGCCGTTGGCTCTGGGGGCGGTCCTCAACCTGAGGAGGACCCAGGGCAGCTGGTACTTCCAGTTTTTAGAGGAGCAATGAGCCATGAGGGACGCCTTCAGAGACCTGTGGAACCTTTCCACAATTCCGTTGGCTGCGGGGTTGTAGGTGGTGGTGCTGTGGTGAGTGGTCCCCATTAGACGTGCCAGGGCGGTCCACAGCTCAGACAGGAAAGTGGGTCCCCTGTCTGTTGTTATGTCGTCTGGGACACCGAACCGGCTGATCCAGCTGGAGAAGAGGGTTTCCATGCATGCACTGGAGGTGGCTTCTTCCATGGCCGTAGCTTCGGGCCACCTGGTGTAGCGGTTGACGATTGTCAGAAGGTATCTGGGTCCTCCTGGTGGGGGAAGAGGTCCTACTACGTCGACGTGGATGTGCCCAAAGCGTCTCTTTGGCTGGGGGAATTCGCCCACCCCCGATTCGGTGTGCCATCCCACTTTGCTTGTCTGACACTGCATACACCATCTTGCCCAGGCCGTCGCATCTTTCTGTATGCCATGCCAGATGAACTTCTCCGCCAGCAGTCTGGCTGTTGCTGTTGTCCTTCCGGTGGGGTGGGATAGGCCATGGATGATGTTGAAAACCAGCCGACGTCTGGAGGCGGGTACTAGGGGGCGGGGGCGTACGGTACTGACATCGCTCAGTAATGCTGATCCTCCTGAGCTGAAGGGCACGTCCTCCCACTTCAGCGATGTGACGGCTATACAGTAGGCTGGGGTCTCAGGGTGAGCAGCTTGTTCACGGGCAAGGTCCTCGTAATTGATCCCAAGCTGTACGGAATCAATCTCGATCCTCGAGAGGGCGAATTTATGGTCCTGATGGGGTTCCCTGGCTTATGGTTTTTATTGTTCCATAGCAATAGCCTGGTTTAAAGTCACCAATTATTTTGGGGAACTTTATCTCATTTTGCATTTTGTTGGCATATTCTGTAAGGCCTAGAACTTAGGTCTTCAGTTTGTTTGTTGGGTCCTTACTGAGGCATTGGAACTTCCTTGTGTCATTCAAAATATTGTCTAGTTTTTTGTCGTATTCACTTATATCCATGATGACGTAGACAGTGGCTTTATCTCTTTAAAGTCAGATGATGTGGGTGTTTTTTCTGAGTTCTTCTGCTGCCTAACATAATTCCAGGGTGGGGGTTTTACTGTGATAATTCCCACGTGCTCGGCTGGCTGCTCCTATGAGTTCCGGGATACATCCGGGATGAATTTCTGTTTGATTTTTATGATGCAGTTGTTCTAAATTGCTTATCAAACATTCTGTGTTTATACGTTTTGCCATCTGACTAGGTTTCTTGATGTAATGACAATTAAGGCCCAGATGTAATCATTTCTTTTGGTTGTCACTGAGGGAATACTGTGATAAATTGACATACCCGTCTTTGTTTTCACTTTTCCGCACTGGCCCTCCATTTAATATGATTAATTATGATTAATTCGTTGCTGTGAAAGCCGTCAAGATTCAGCGAGTGCATTCGTTCGTGCACTCTAGTGGGCGTGCCATGTGAAGTATGGATATTCCATTTTGAAAACAGGCTAAACATTGAGGGCCTAGATAGCTTTGTGTCAGGATCCACCTGGTTGGAGACTTGAGTACTGCCTGTAAGGTGAGCTGGAACTTTATTTCCAAGAAAACCTGATTTATTTTGCTGATTTACTATTATCTGCTATGTATCTTTGATTTTTTATTGATGATTTTACCATGTTTAATTATGTGCATTTCCTTTGGGGTTGGTAACGTAGGAAAACATCCCACATTTGTTTTATTTTATGCCTATTTTTAAAAGTTGTGTTTCCCCTTTGTTCTTCAGATGTATCGTGAATAGAGGCCAATATAAATGAAGGGGAATGTGGCTTATCATGACTTCGGTCATACTGACTTATTTTAACTTATATGTTGAGACTTACTTAGTGGAGGTTTATAGTACCATGATATCTTACTTGTTTATTTTGAGGGTACCAATTCTGGGACGTTGATATTCCCATTTCATTTTTAACCACTTGCCATTTTAGATTACTGAATAAATTATATTTTTTGGTAGTCATGTGTTTGCTGTTCTTCCTTAGTTCAGATAGTGACTTAGATGACGAGAGAGAGAGAGAGAGAGAGAGAGAGAGAGAGAGAGAGAGAGAGAGAGAGAGAGAGAGAGAGAGAGAGAGAATGTGCTGACCCAGTACCAGCCGTTGCTACTGGAGAATCTTAGAGATATAAGATGATATGAAATTTTCTTAAAACAGATGTAGGAGGAGGTTATGACCCCATCTGAGATTGTTAATAGGGTGATATATATATATATATATATATATATATATATGTATGTATGTATGTATGTATATATTCATATGTATGTATGTATATATTCATATATATGTATATATGATGATTATTATCACTTTTTACGTGATTCATTTATCACACATTACCACAGGTGAAAAATAAGAAACAGGGTATAGGTCCTGACCGGTTTCGACTTTATTTCCAAGCCATTGACGAAGGACTGATACAGAGTGTGAGAAGTCACAAATATATATACTAAGAACAGTATGACGAGAACATACACAACCGTTAGAGACTCCATATCCCCACTCAGGCCGGTGTCGATAGTGGAATTTTAAAACTATTTGGCTAAAAATCACAATAGACTCTCAGGGACATTGCTGATATAATACCTCAGATCCACACCTGACAGGTGTCATGGAAGGCGGGTTTGGAAACTCATTAACATTACTACCCTCGTACTGTGTTTACAAATATGATACCCTATTTTCATATATCTCTACTGCCTACCTTAAAGTTTAAACAATTTATTTCTTTTGATATAAACGATAGTTTTATACATCCCTGGATCCGGTATTGATTATGGTTGTAATGAAGGTTATTTACTAGAAGTATTCAATGATCTTTCCTGGCATTATTAGGATTGTATATTCTAATAATGCATGAAAGGAACACATTTATTAAAAGAAAGTTACAACCATAATATGAATACAAAGGGGTTTCATTTTCAAAAAGAAATTTGTAAATTGTTTAAACTTTAAGAGACAAGTAGAGAACAATGAAAATAATTATTTATTTTAAAAATACAAATATGAGTTGTGATGTCAGGTGTGGATTTAGAATGGTCTGTTTATCAGCAATGGAGAGTCTAAATTTTTAGCCAAATGAGTTTTAAAGGCCACCTAGAGTTCGACACTGGCCTGAGTGGGGAATGAGTTGGCTCTAACGGCTGTGTATGTTCGTCAGTACTGTTCTGTAGAATATATATTTGTGACTTTCAAGAGTCAATGGCTTGAAATAAAGGAAAAGAGACCTATACCCTGTTTCTTATTTTTCACCTGTGGGGATATGTATATATATATATATATATATATATATATATATATATATATATATATATATATATATATATATATATATATATAAAGAGTTGAAGAGAGAGAAGTACATCTACAGTGATTTATTGCAACGTTTCAAAACACAAAGCTGTTGAGACGAAAAACAATGAAATTAACATTAAAATACAAATATGCTGTGATGTAGAATATATAGGGAAATTAGATAGAAAAGAGAAAAAGAAAAGAGAGAGAGAGAGAGAGAGAAATATAGAAAAGAGAAAAATTTTGAGAGAGATGTAAGAATAAAAGAGCGGCAGAGAGCACAGTGATAACGCCTAAAAGCTTTTGTTGTTATCGTGATTCCAATATGCTGATTGAGGCAGGATTTTTGCATGAACTCAAAAGCAGTATACCATGTTGAAGCCATAAAAACAGTCATAAAAATAGGAAGTATTGGCCTCGCGATTAAGTTAACCAAATCATGAGTCAGCACAGCCAAAAAGCTTACAGCAGCTGGTTCTATAACCCCGCCTTCTCAGGAGGCGTTTTCATGGAAATTCCAGGAAATTGGGGGCTGGACAAAGTGATGTAGTTCTACACCCTCCAATCAAACATACTAGGGAGGGGTCTTTCACACACCCTCCTAAGATCACCTCCAATCAAGTCCTCTAAGGAGAGATTTGAATCACACCCACTACAGTCCTTCCAATCAGCTACTTGAAGGGGAGGCCTTGCTGATAAATCCTTCCAATAAGGTTAGAAGGAGGTGGAGATTGCAGATAACAAGAAACTCAGGGGTCCAACAGGCTGGAGAATGCCAGGGAGAGACAGATCAGAACTGTGTCCTTCAAGGGATAGTATGTCTCCCCTCGCTTCCGTGTTCCCCATATAGACTGAGCCAAGTTAATAGCTCCAGAGTGATTTCGTTTCTATCATTGTAACTTGTTAATTTTGTACTGATCCTTATAATACTAAGTACTAATTAAGGTGAAGAAATTACCGATCTCGTCTCTATACGCCTTTCTGAGAGATATCAATACTTAAATTAATTAATATAAAGAAGATAGCACATCATCAGTGAAGCGATGCTAAGGGACACATCTAGAAGAAACCAAGGTAAGAAGTGAGAGACTAAAAACATACAACAGAGAGAAAGATCCTTTTAACAAATACAAGACATAATACATTATATGTAGCAAAATTAAAAACTAGTTGTAGCAGAACCAACCATCAAGAGAGGAAGGAAGGATGAAAGTCAGAAGGAACAAACCAGAAATGACAAAAGGCAACAGCTCACGTAAGGTAAAGAGTTGTCGAGGAAGACTGCGTGTTCAATTAGGGAACAAGTTGTTTAATAAACAAGGACTTCTGGATTGTCAATAGTTTGTCATTTGGTGCCCATCCCAATATTTCAAAATCTTTGTGTTGTATGTTATGTTTGCATTTATTGGCGTGTTACCTGATGTTGGAAAATTCAGGATTAGCAAATTTGCTACCAGTTCGATAGCTAACGCCCTTATGGCAATCAATTCTGACCCTTAGTAACCTCTGCGTGGAACCCACGTAGGTCCCTAGATTACATGTAGGGCAGTTGAACTTGTACACAACACATGAGGTCATCAAAGCGTCAAGTTTATCTTGGAATTTAAACAAACTACCCAAAGTAAGTGGATTTGTCGGGATCATATTAAATTTAATAGCTGGTATATATTTAAATATGAGTTTTCTTAGTGCATCATAGAAATTTTGGTCATGGATCAAAGGTAGATTTGCATAAAACGGAAGCTTAGGCACATTTGGCAAGGAGACTTTTAGAATAAAAACGTTATTAAGAAGTTTAAAAGATACCTGTGAAAAAGTGTGGTGGGAAAATAATTACTTGTAAAATAATGATGTAAGAAGTGGATTTCTTCGTGAAAAAACTCCCAACTAGATGTCAATGAGAAGGCACGATGAAGTAATGTACATAAAGAGTTTAATTTAAAGACGTTAAAACAGTGACTATAAAAACTTGAACCTAGTCCTGTTAAGGTTCTCTTCCTGTAAACTGAAGTGTTAAAATTATCATATTGTCGTAAGACTAAAACATCTAAGAAAGGTAGTTTATTGTAATTTTACACTCCATAGTAAATTTTATATTTAGGTGTTCCCTATTAATAAAATCAAGAAACCTTTCGGCATCATACTTGGATTTAAAAAGAGCAAAGGTATCGTCAACGTACGTTTTGTAGAACAGCGGATGTTAACTCAAGGGACAGGTGTCTATAAAATGCTCCTCCAGGGAGCACATAAAAATGCCTGCAAATATGGGCCCTAATGGAGAACCCATAGCCATAACATCTATTTGAGAGTAACAATTGTTATTGCAGTTGCAATAGTTTCTTAAAATTAGAATTACTGACATTTTTGAAAAGAGTGTCAGTTTCAGGAAAGAGTTTGTTGACAATTTCAATAGTTTCATCCACAGGTACGTTGGTAAACAAAGACTCAACATCATAACTGACCATAAAGAGGTCTGAGTCCTGGCTAAGTATGGCTTCTTTGAAGTGGAAGGAATTTTCGATATTATATCCGAGGTTTATTACCTTTCTACACTAAATAAGAATACTCTCTATCAGGGGAGAAAGCAGGGGAACAAGGAACTTAGCTAACCTGTAATTCGGGGTATCGTATGACGCTAGTATAGGTCTGATGGGAAGCCCTCTTTTGTTTGTTTTAGGAAGGCCATACATAATGCCATAAGTAGAACCGGTACCATAGAGAGAATGGTATTTTTCCTCAGTTATAATATTCTTATCTTTAAGACACTTTAAAAACCTGTTGATCTAGTCTTTAATTTTAATAATGATTGCAAAGTCTAGTTTACCTAGGAGTTTGAATTTTGTGTTGTCTTTCAGAATGTTTTCAACCTTAGCAATATAATCTGATTTGTTTAGTAAGACAACGCCCTTACCTTTGTCTGGGCGAGTGATTACTAAGGTGTCATTCTTAGCTAATTCCTTAAGTATGTACAAGTTTTTTTTGGGGGGAAAAAAGGAACCCAATGGGTTGTAAGTTTGCTAAGGCATTCTGTGCTAGAACATGTTTATGAAGAAGCTACTAAAAAACTATCACAAATGGAAATTAATCTTAAGCTGACAACTCAAGCCGAGACATTGCAAAAAACTGTTATTCAGAATTTGTCATTTGTCGATTGTTTTATTTTTAAATATTTGCTCACTAAAAATATGGAAGGCTTTGTTTCAGAAGTCCGGTTGGTTCACGAGAGGAAACTGTCTAAACTTGGTATCAATACCCCTATATTCAGTGCCAACAAGAAAACTGTTCAATTTCTCTTGTTGTAAATTAACCCAAAGGGAAGAATTCCTCGTCTTATGATTTGGATTTCGATTTGCCCTGTTGCAAACCCAATTACAATCAGTTTTATAGTTCGCTTGAAACGCTTTTTTCCAGGTTAATCAACTGAATATTAATTTTGACATTTCAGGATTACGCACTAAATTACAGGTTCTAACACAAAATACCTTTTAACAAACTTACAACAGAATTGATTGCCATAAGGGCGTCAGCTATCGAACTGGTAGCAAACTTGCTAATCCTGAATTTTCCAACATCAGGCAACACGCCAATAAATGCAAACATAACATACAACACAAGATTTTAAAATATTTGGGACGGGCACCGAATGGCAAACTATTGACAATCCAGAAGCCCTTTATTAAACAACTTATACCCCAATTGAACACTTAGCAGTCTTCCTCGACCACTCTCTACCTTTCGTGAACTGTTGCCGTTTGTCATTTGTGGTTTGTTCCTTCCTTCCCCTCTTGATGGTTGGTTCTGCTAGAAGTAATTTTTAATTTTGTTACATATAATGTATTATGTCTTGCATTTGTATTTTAGTGCTTTTAGTGTTAATTTCATTTTTTTTGTCTTTATAGCTTGAAAATGAAACCTTTGTGTTTTGAAACGTTGCAATAAATGTATTTTATGTGCCACCTGAGATTACTTCCTCCCTCAACCGTCTTCTGTTCGAGTTACTAGTAACCACCACATCTTAGAACTATAATGTACACATACACACACACATATATATATGTGTGTGTGTGTGTATGTATGAATTTTTATCACATCACCATGACATGTTATATACAAATATTAAGCTACAAATGTCGTTTAGTATCCAATTCGCGTTACTTCGGGAGTATTACCTAAGGGGAATTAAGTGATAAATATTTTGGAGCCTAGGTGATTCGAACACCCGACGTTCTAGACAGCCCAGTGGTCTAGAACGTCGACTGGAAGTCGTTGTATATTGAATGTTATATATAAACATATTAATTTGTGTACCCCTCTATACATTTTAATACATGTCTGTGATTAGAATATTCACAATAAAACAAATCTGTTTCATTTAAGCCTTAATGGTATTAGGAACGTCTCCTGTGGGTTGAACCATGTTGCGCTTTGGTTTCTTCGATGATTCAAAATATTCTTGAATTTGCTCGAGAGTCTTCCCCTTGGTCTCTGGGACGACAAAGCAAGTGACGAAACTGCAGAGCAGACTTATGCCTCCAAATGTGAAGAAGACCGAGTGCGCGCCAAAGACCTCCTCGAAAAAGGGGTAGATCTGGTCAGGAGTGATACAAAGTCAAGATTAGTTGGAAGCTGGTTCGGATTCATGAGGTGTGAAAAAACAATAAATTTCGTCTTTCTCCATTTTCCCAACAAACGTACTCAACAGTTTATGAATTAGATGTTTATAGGCTACATATCGTCATCCAGCCCATGGCCAGCCTTTCTCAGCACAGGCCCCTTTTGAAACTATGAAGGTACATCGATTGGAGATTCAAGACAGTGATCAATGTTTCAAGGATTGGGCCATGCCGTCCATACCCTTTTTTACATAACCATTATTTAATGCAGTATGGATACGCTTTTAATTATAAATTTAATGAGAGCACAGAGTCACTTTTATTGAATCTAATGGGGCTCACCTAATAAGAGGAATTTTGCTGAAAGAAAATGGTTGCAGTTAAGTAGCTGAGCTTCTGTACATGGATAATCAATAATGCATTAAATTTTTTTCTGGATAAATAATTCTTTTTGGTCAAAATATTAGTCCCCTAAAGTCTAAAAAAAGTCAGTGATGTTATTTAAACATTATCAACACTTAGTATATAAAAGGAAATTGTGATAGTAGTAGGATAAAAGGTGCTATTTGGCATCCTGGCATCCTGAACAATTGGGGTCCTGGCGTCCTGAACATTTGGCGTCCTCAAGAAAGGGTGTCATTTGGCGTCCTCAATTATTATTATTATTATTATTATTATTAATTTATTTATTTTATTTTTATATTTTTGCTGAAGAAAATAACATGCATATATAAAAAAAATTATGTAGTAAGTAGGGTAAAAAGGTGCCATTTGGCGTCCTGGCGTCCTGAACATTGGCGTCCTCAAGAAAGGGTGTCATTTGGCGTCCTCAGTTGTTATTATTATTATTATTATTATTAAATCTTCTTCACATTATTATTATTATGTTTATAAAATATTATTATTATTATTATTAATTTATTTATCATTTTTTATATTTTGCTGAAGAAAATAACATGCATATATAAAAAAATAATATGTATTATTATTATTATTATTGCCAATTATGAATTATATGACGAGATAGACCACTATTATTATTTATTTCAATTTTATGACTGATGAGTTGAACCAGTATAAACTATCTGCATATAAAAAAACTTTATCGATAAGAGTGTGATTAAAAGGAGCCACCTCTGAACTGATATTAGAGAGACCCACTGCGTGACTCATCAACAGCTGTGTGACTGATAAGAGTTGAACCAATATAAACTATCTGTTATTAATCCCACTTTATCGATAAGAGTCTGATTAGGAGGAGGAGACACCTGCTGAACTGATATGGCTAAACTGATATTAGAGAGACCCACTGCGTGACTCATCAACAGCTGTGTGACTGATAAGAGTTGAACCAATATAAACTATATGTTATTAATCCCACTTTATCAATTAGAGTCTGATTAGGTATCTGCTGCTGATGTGATTTAAACCCACTGTGTGACTCATGAACAGGTGTATGACTGATAAGAGTTGAATCGTTATAAACTATCTGTTATTAATCCCACTCTATCGATAAGAGTCTGAGTAGGTATCTGCTGCTGATATGATTTAGACCCACTGCGTGACTCATGAACAGCTGTATGACTGATAAGAGTTGAACCGTTATAAACTATCTGTTATTAATCCCACTTTATCGATAAGAGTCTGATTAGGAGTGACATCCTGCTAGATAACGTATGAGTTTGGCGAGACGGACATCAGTTCACAGAACGAGTAGCTATACTCCACAACATCCCGCCAGCAGAGATGGGTAATTCCAGTAGCTCCAGCAGTGGCGATGACAGCTTGAGCAGTAGTGAACAGCTTATGCCATGGGATTTATTAATACCATTAGTGGCAAAGACATTGTGTAGGAGGAAGAGTAGCGCTAATGGCGGAAGAAGAAGAAGAAGAAGAAGAATATTGCCACTTTTACATATAAAACTTTCCATTTTATAATTAAAAATTCACCACAGTCATTCTAACTACTCCTCCGCCGAGCAAAGCAATGGTAACCTTTGTAGGAGAGAACACAGCTATTCCCGCATCTGGTAAGAATAATTCATTTTGACCAGTCTCCATAAAATAAAACATTGTCACCTTTTACATATAAAACATTCTTTTGATATTTTTAAAATTCACCACAGCCACCTTTATTTCGCAGCCTCCTCCTCCTCCCCTTCAAATGCCTTTGTCGCACCTCCACCGAGTGAAGCAAATGCGATGGAAACATCTGCAGTGAATGGTGGAAGACATTGTCAAGTAGGCGGCACCAAACAGCGAGTGTCCCAGCAGCAGGAAGCACCGTTGCTTGACAGGGAAGGAGGGGTAGGCAACCGGATTGCGAGTGCCATCACATATTCGACTGCGGTGGGAACGCACGTCGATGTGACAATGACACTCAGACTTAACCGAATGCAACTCGCCGAGGAGGTTATACACACTCTCAACAATCTGAATGTAAATTGTGCCATGCTATACTTGTGCATTGTCATCAGCAGAGAGAGAATGACGGGTGCCAGTGCCACTCGTGAAACTGGTACTTTTTACATTAATGCCCTACCAGTGTTAACATTGGTGGACACTGCGCTTGATGTGATAGACGAGGCTATCGAATATGTAGCTAGCAATCTGGAGGATAGACTAAACTTGAATGAAGGTTCAGGTTGGCGCATCACATCGTTGCGCAGTGTACAGATCAAGATCTCCCAGCGAGAATTGGTGAACATGGCCAATTTTCGAGAGTATCCTGCAGGAGTTGGGGTGGTGGACAAATCGTTAACATCAATTCGGGGTACAACTGTGTCATTACAGCGTTAGAAGCATACAGCATACTCGAGGGAAATGATGATCCTAACTGCAGCCTCACACGAGATGTGAAAAGACGAATAAACTTGAAATGCCTCACCATTAAACACACGCCTGATATACCTGTGAACAGTGATACCTTCAAAACGTTAGAGAAGGATAGCAACCTTAATATTTATGTATATAAATTGAGTGAAGTGGGAAAAGGACAGAAAAAACATTGGGGGGCAATAAATCGTCTCCCCGACTAGTTCCTTTACTGTTGATCACTGATGACCATGTCGCCCTCATCAAGGATTTGCCAACCTTCGTTGGTACTTTACACCATTTGAAATCAGGTAGGCGTGACTATGCAGTGGGCGTGTGTTACAATTTCCTCACTCTCTTCAAAACTCCAGCCATTCGCGATGCTCACACCCAAAGATGTACAACCCGAACCACCGTTCTATACCCTGAACCTGGCCAGTTTAAACAGTTCACCAAAGTGAAAGCGCTGAATAAAAGCTCACACATCGCCTTCTTAGATTTTGAGGTGTACAACAGACAGCCGGAAGAAGAAGATGAAATTCCGAGAATTGTTTCGAAGCAGAAAGCGTACGCCTATTGCTATGTCATCGTTGATGGTAGAAGTGGCGAATACTGCGTACACAGTACAGATGTCTAAATCATATCAGCAGCAGTGTGTCGACGATTTTCTCAATAAAATTGCGAGAGGCTGGGCCAGGTTATGTGAGGAAATTAAATGTGAAACAAGTTGAAAGATCCCTGCCCAATTTAGTGCATAATTTATCATATGATGCCACCCTCATCTTGAAAGAAGCGTCTGCCAATCACAACTTTGAAATTTTGAAATGCGATGTGGGTACATTTTATGCCCTGAAAACAGGTAACATCCGATTGATGGATAGTTTGAACATGATAAGAGGATCGCTTTCCAGTCTCGCTTCGAGCCATATTAAACAGGGGTCACTGGAAATCACACGTTGGATGTTATCCAAACATCCTGACGAGTGCACCGAACTGGTTTTAAGTACGGGTAAACAGTATTACCCCTGTGATTATGTCACAGGTTTCAACATGTTGAAAAAACCAGTTGTCCCTCTTAAAGTGCATCTCAATTCCTCACTGTCGGGGGAAAGCATACCCGACGAAGGATACGAGCACGTCTGCAAAATGTGGAAGGCTGCAAAGTGTACTAACCTGCTTGATTATACCATTTTATATTTGGTTATGGATGTGGGATTATTGAGTGATGTTTACTCAGCTTGGAGGAATGCTGCTGACGCGCAATTTGGATTAGACCCGATCTATTATTTAACCTCTACCTCTCTCTCTCTAGATGCATTTCTTCACTCTTCGCGAACGCACCTCCCCCTAATTTCTGACGGGAAAACTTACCAGTTGATTTCCAACAACATTAGGGGCAGTTTCTGCAGTCTAGTTCAAAGACATGCCATAGCCAACAATCCCGAGTTAAATCCTAATTTTAAAACGGGTGACAAACAATCATATATATTATATGTTGATTTCACTAGTCTTTATCCCACAGTCATGAGCAGATATAAAATGCCTCTGAATGAAGTAACGGAGCTCTCCCCCACCAAACTTGAGAGTTTTATCGCCAGCGATATCACGAGCATCAATTCGCAGGGAGAATACGGTTATTTCATCCTCCTCGATACCAAGAAGGTTAGAGACGATGTCGCCCTCTGGACTGATGACTTCCCTCTGGCCCTGCACCATATAAACGTGACTTTCCAACACCTCTCCCCATACACTAAAAGTCTATTGGAAAAATTCAGTGTGAAGCTGCCTAAGAAGAATGTCAAGCTGGTGGGTACACATTTGCCAATGTGCAACCATCTGATCTGTCTTCCTCTTTTACAGACGCTGATAAGACTCGGGTTGGAAGTGGAGAGGATAAGGAAAGTTTACAAGTTCAAGCAGGGATATTATTTGAGGGAATACATCACTGAGAATGCAGAGGAGAGTGAAAGAAATGGACCCCAACAAGAGGAACACCATCAAAATCTTGATGAATGGTCTTTTTGGTGTAACCATTAAAACCCTTTAAACTATTCCACCAGGACTGTTGTTACCACCAACGAAACCTCGCTGCTTAGAAATGTGTCTATGCACGTAAAAAATCTTTTGAGAGGTTGGAGGAATATCTGTACATGGTGAATCACTGCAAGGAGAGACTGTCACAGCTGAATCCCCGATCTATATCGGATTCAGCATACTGGATCTGGCAAAGGACATGATGTACAAGTTCCGCTACGATGTTCTTCAAAAACTGTATGGCGAGAGAGTTAAGCTTCTGTACACTGACACCGATAGTTTGATCTTCTCCCTGGAAATGGACGATCTCACACGCGAATTAAAGGATGTGCTCAAACCCCATTTGGATTTGAGTAACTTCCCTAAAACTCACATAGCATATGACAGTTCACACCAGGGAAAACTCGGACTTGTTAAAGTCGAAACAGGAGCTGAACTCAAAAGAGAATTCATCGGTGTTAAACCTAAAGTGTATTCTTACGAAACACAAAACAGTCGGTGCAATGCTTTAAAGGGGATTCAAAGTTGCAGCCAAAAAACCATTAGTCACAGTCAATACCTGGATGTAATAAAAAATAATGAAATTATGCACACTACAGTGCACAATTTGCAGATGATGCAGGGAACAATGTGTCACACCCAGCAGAGAAAGGTAGCTCTATGTCCTTTAGAGGACAAGAGATATTACCTTTCTCCATTTAAATCTTTCGCTCACGGGTCTCTCTCATATCAGTTCGGAGCCTTGACACCTTTTCCCCTACTTATTGTAATTTTTTTATATATGCATGTTATTTTCTTCAGCAAAAATATAAAAAAAAAATAAATAAATAATAATAATAATAATAATAATAATAATAATAATAATAATAATAATAATAATAATAATAATAATAATAATAATAATTGAGGACGCCAAATGACACCCTTTCTTGAGGACGCCAAATGTTCAGGACGCCAGGACGCCAAATGGCACCTTTTACCCTACTTACTACATAATTTTTTTTATATATGCATGTTATTTTCTTCAGCAAAAATATAAAAATAAAATAAATAAATAAATAAAATAATAATAATAATAATAATAATAATAATAATAATAATCAAATGTTCAGGACGCCAGGACGCCAAATAATAACTACATAATTTTTTTATATATATGTTATTTTCTTCAGCAAAAATATAAAAAAAAATAAATAAATAAATAATAATAATAATAATTATTATTATTATTATTATTATTATTATTAAATTATTGAGGACGTCAAATGTTCAGGACGCCAGGACGCCAAATATTCAGGACGCCAGGACGCCAAATGGCACCTTTTATCCTACTTACTACATAATTTTTTTTTATATATTCATGTTATTTTCTTCAGGAAAAATATAAAAATAAAATAAAAAAAAAAAAATAATAATAATAATAATAATAATAATAATAATAATAATAATAATAATAATAATAATAATAATAATAATGATTGAGGACGCCAAATGACACCCTTTCTTGAAGACGCCAAATGTTCAGGACGCCAAATGGCACCTTTTACCCTACTTACTACATAATTTTTTTATATATGCATGTTATTTTCTTCAGCAAAAAATATAAGAATAAAATAAATAAATAATAATAATAATAATAATAATAATAACACCCTTTCTTGAGGACGCCAAATGACAGTAATTTCTTGAGGACGCCAAATGTTCAGGATGCCAAATGGCACCTTTTACCCTTTACTACATAATTTTTTTATATATGCATGTTATTCTCTTCAGCAAAAATATAAAATAAAAAATAAAAATAAATAATAATAATAATAATCATAATAATAATAATAATAATAATAATAATAATAATAATGAGGACGCCAAATGACACCCTTTCTTGAGGACGCCAAATGTTCAGGACACCAGGACGCCAAATGGCACCTTTTACCCTACTGATAGTAATGGAGGGCTTCTAAATAGGTACAAACTGGAAGGCACTGCCTGACTGCTGACGCCACATCATGAACGGGAGAAGTAGCATTTACTGTTCTTTAAAATTTGCTTCAAAATAATGTAGATAATGGTTCTAAAATTGACCATGATCAGATGTAGAATGTATACGAAAGAAATTCTAACGCAATGTATGAGAGAAATTATATGGAAATGGTTTACTTACTAGAAATCAGACTACTATGGAAACACTTTCTCAATTTTTAATCATTTCAGTAATGCTGAAGGGCCCAGTGTAGAAAAAAATCAAATATCAAGAAAAACAGAGATACGGAATGCAGGAAGAATGCAACAATCTTACCTGTAAGACTGCAAAAGATAATAACCGGCCAAAGAGTAAGTTAACTGCACTCATAGTTGATCTCATCGTTGTGTTGAAAAGTTCAGCTGACAGAAGCCAAGGTAAGGTTAAACATCCAAGGCAGTAGCCAGAAACAGCAACCAGCACAGAGACAATAGGTGCCCAAGGTGGCCAGTTGATTTCCAAAACGTCATTTACGAAGTAACAAAGGCCGAGGAATACTGTTGCTATGCCTGTGATGAATGCTGAACAAATAATGAGAGGGCGACGCCCGAGGCGATCAGCTATAAGGGCACACACGGTTGTAAAGACGACTTGAACTAAACCGGTGATGATAGTGGCCATGCGGTGATCTTCCACACCAGCAGAAATGAAGATCTTCCCAGCAAACACAATGAGGATAGTACCACCACATATTTGTCGCAAGCTACTCAGGAATAGGGTGATTAAGAGTGGCTTTCTCGTACGTGGTCTCCACAACTCTCGATACTCGACCTTTTTGCCCACAGAATCGAGTTTGACCTTCATTTCGGCAATATCTGCTGCAGAGTCGTAGTCTGTCCCTCGTAGCCATCTGATAGATGCCTTGCAATCTTCCTCCCTTCCCTTTAAGAGATACCAGTAAGGGGATTCAGGTACCACCCACAATACAGCAAGCATCAAAATTGTGGGAGCTAAGCAAATGTAGCAGGCAATACGCCATGAGAAAAATGCCCCAGCTAAATAAGACACAACTATGCCTACTGAAACGAATATTGATGATAGAAGCCCCAAAGTTCCTCGCAGACGAGCTTCAGTTACTTCACTCCAGTACACCTAAAGAAAGAGTTTTTAGTTTATGATGAATCATCTGTCAAGAGTTGAAATTCTTTTTAGGAATTGTCATGCATATGTTACGTTTTTGTGAAATCATATAACCAATAAATTCATTTGTTATTTAACTCTAAAAAAATTTTCAAATGGGACCAAAAGGTTTTGTTTGGCAAGATTTTATTCAGATACTCACTACTTATAGAAAATGGGTTGATTTTTAAAGTTAAAAGTTAGATATACCGCTAGTGCTTGAATGATGTACTTACTGGTCCCGTAGAATATATAAAAGCAGTTGTAGCACCACAGATAAATCTGCCAAGCAATATAATATTTGCATTTGGGGCAAAAGTAACGGTTAACCATCCTGCTGACAAAATGGGAGCCGTAACCATGAGCAAAGTCCTCCGTCCAAGCCAATCCATTAGTCTCCCAGCAAAGATACTTCCTGCCATGCAGGCTAATGAAGTGATGCTACCTGGTGAGGGATAGAAAGGTGACTTCTTGTGTTTTATGCAATTTAGAGCTCTTAAGGATATGAGAAGTTATTCAGAAATTTTCCTTGCAGAGGGAATATTTTGGCAGTTTTCAGACAAATATGCTTTCCTGGCTCATGGTTATCAGTTTTGACAGTAACAGCTTAGTTCTGCAGAAGAGTATCAATTTATTCGGCATTATATTCGCAACAATACTTGTTGAAAGTAAGTGGTTTTGAGTTGAATCTTAAAGAATTTAAGACAGAAGACAGACTGTTACAGGAGAAGCACAATGTACTACTGTGCACAAAAGTCGGTTCCCTTAGCCATCCAGAGAGTGAACACGAATCCGCTGACTATGAAACACCGAAGCAGTTGAACAAGTAATTAATGGAAGACCCAACAGATGTCGCACCTTAGGGGCATATGGGAACAGGAAGGAGGAGTGGGAAGCAGCTATTTTTCTTGAGCATTGAGTAAAGTCTCCAGATTCTAATATCGTTAAGAAAGTGTTCGTAAAGTCTTTGTTGTTGACGATACTGGGTTTGAGTGTAAAATGCGCAGCTAAGGAAATATGCGAAATAAATATGAGAATAAAGGTGCTTAGTAGGTAGTATTTATGAATTAGTATTTCCTATAGGTTATCGTATCTTATCAGCAGACATGACTGTCCACAAGATAGAAACAAAACATTTCAGCAGCAGTGTTTGCTGTGGTGTTCTATAATCTGCAAGCCCCTCTTATAAAAAAAAAAAATTACAGCAGCAAATTAGCAAAATTTTCAGTTCACTTACGTTATTGAGGTTGCAGCCACAAACTGCTGCTACTACATCCTCTATATGTAAATATTCATAGATCTGTTATATTTAGTTATATTGCGTGATTGGGCCAATATCCATTGTAAATGTGGGCGATATGAGTGATGAAAACCGAATGCCAGTTTTTAGCCACTTACAAATTATGGCTATACGTAATTTTTTTTTAAATACTAACACAAAATGAAAGATTCAGATATTTTCACCAATGTAACAAATACATATTCAGTAAAAAGATGGCAAGAAAGAAGCAGAGAAAAAATATTAATAATAACTCAGAGATAAAGAAAAAAATTGATAGGAGAGATATGTTTCTGGGTAAGTGGTAGTCTAATAGACGTAACTAGCGAATGATTTTTTTTAGTGTGTGTTCTTTGGCGGTTCTGTTGGCGGTGTGAGGTTACAGCAACGAAAATGGTCTGTGAATTGAATAATCTTTTACCTGTCCAGTTGTGATTATTGTTAATGCAGAATGTTATGGTCATGAAAACTATTAATCCACAAAACAATATTATGGTTTTGACACTAAATTAACATAACAGTCTAGACTAAAGGTTTAAGCAAGATGCTACCCATACCTGTGGTAAGAGGTATACCTTTGGTAGGAGGTGACTTGGGACACACACAAATGTCAGTGCAGATTGTGCACGATAGTACCTAGGGTACTTTAACATTTTTCATATTTGATAACCCAACAAATATTTATCCATTGTTTAAACATTATCTTATGTAGGTTGTGACTGGATTTGCATTTTCATAATTTACTAATGTTTGTCGTCTACTGAAGAAACACATGCTGTACTAGTTGCATGTGTCAGTATTTCATTAGAACATGAATGTAAAAAACATTTAAAAGAAGTATAATGGTTTCTTATTAACAAGACACAGTTCACCTTATATGTTGCAAATTTATTCTAAATCCAAAACTAACTTACTGCAATGGTTAGGTTCCAACGACCAGCTGATTAGCCTAAATGAAATCTGTATTATTCGAAATTCCCAGGGAAGAGAGCCAGTGCTGGCATAAGGAGGCCAGCTTAATCATCAGCTACAACAGTGTTTTTGAGAGTTTTAGATGACCGAAATAAATATTTTTTTATCCTTTATCATATTTTTAATTGTAAATTCTGCCATTCAAGCCTAGGTTAAGCTATCATAGCCGTTTATTTTTTTTATTGTCTTTACTCTTCTTGTTCTTGTGCAAGTAACTGTAAGCAAAGAAAATGGGTTTTCTTTATAACAGCTCACCAATCCAGGCCACTTCTGCTGTACCAACTACAAGATCAGGGTCTGCTTCAATAGATGGTATAGTCAATGCTGTCCATCCATTCACTGTTGCTGCAGAGAGGGTGCCCAAAGCTGCTGCAAAACACGCCAAGCCCTGTAAGGTAATACAGACGTTTTGATTCTTGATTTTAAAAGATGGTAACTGGAGGTCGATGAATGTCGGATTGCTATTCAAATACATTTATGTGAAATTAGTGCATTGGCAAGTGCACCCACTTGCGTATATATATACACACGTACATATACATATATGAGTAAATATATAGATAAAAATATTCATATAATTAAATGTATATGCATATATATATATATATATATATATATATATATATATATATATATATATATATATATATATATTAATTATGATGTTGTAATAGCTATCAATGCCTTCTTAACTTCCCTGCCACCAGACATCAAATTCTTCATACGCTTTTTGGATCCAAAACGCAAAGATTTGAAGTTAAGACAGCATTTGGCTATTAAAATTACAACAATTACAAAGATTCTACCCATATATATATATATATATATATATATAGTGCAGAAATATGAAGAAATTATGATGTCCAGTAGAAAGGAAATAAATATGGACCGGATTTCCCAATCAGAATGCGGTACCATGGTTAAGAAGGAGGAGAATGAAACAATGGTACCTCGTTCAGATTAGCCCGATTTCCAATGTCTCCTGACAGGTTCATATTGTTGGTTTGATTGATGGGACCCATGTTCGTTTCCTGCAACCAGACATCATAATTTCTTCATGATCTTTTTCTTGCACTTACACAGTATCTTGTAAACTCCGGCTTCTTCCCTTTTTGATGGATTTGGGATAATAGTGAAATACAGGGCATGTCATTAACTGGAGTGGGGCGGAGTTGGTTTTCAAGAGTAGCTGTCCGTTCAAAAGAAAATGCTGAATCTGCTATCATCAATCAAACCAAAAGAATCATTTAATCCTCAGACCCCTCTTGAAGAAGATGACCCAAGAAAGACAGATCATCATTGTGGCCAAAACCACTAGGAAAATTAAAACAATTACATATGTGTTTGGTAAAAGGGTGACCAGTAGATTCTACATATATATATTGTATATATATATATATATATATATATATATATATATATATATATATATATATATATATATATGTATATATATATATATATATATATATATATATATATATATATATATATATATATATATTATATATGTGTATATATATTGTTGTAGAGCTGGAGGAGGAATGAAACAGGTAATAGACCAAATTCTTTCGTATATTTGACCCTGAGGAGGTGTGAAAAATACACTAGAGCACTTGGTCAACTCCTTGTTTCATTCCTTCCTCCAGCTCTATGACAACATAGAATATCGTAAGTTTAAGCTATAGATCGTCAATGTATATATACATATACTGTATATGTATATATACATTATATATATATATATAAAGAAGAAGATATATATATATATATATATATATATATATATATATATATATATATATATATATATATATATTACAGCCTGTAACAGAAAGGCGTTCTTTCTTCTTTATCCATTTATTATTACAACCGACTTTTTCTTCTTTTTTCCATTTATCTCTTGATACATCTTCCAGGTTGAAAAAGTCGATGAACTTAAACAGTAATTGTGTATAAACACTAAAAGGTATACACATTATATACTTAACACCATGTTAAAGGACAATTAAAAAGAAAAAAAAAAAGGACAACCTGAAAAACACTTGAAAGATTACCCACACTGGTAGTGTAAAGCAAACTGACACCATTGCCCCTTCTTCAATGCCTGCTGAGGAACCTGTGGCAGGCAAAACAGTTAAGGTCTGGACTTCTTGGTAAGGCAAGGACAACTATGACAGGTAATGTTGATTGGAGATGGTCCCTAGCATCCTATCATCATCCTGAACCACTGGTCCATGGGACCATAGAATGTAATATCTTTTCCTTCTTTACCATTGTCTGCAGGTGTGTGTGTGTGTGTGCAGTAAAAGAGGAGGAAGGCACATCAGGGGCCAAGAAGCTTTCCCACTTGGGTTCAGTGGCCCCCTCTTTTCCCCCTTTCGAGTATCATTATGTAAAGGAGGCAATCTCCTGCAACCTCAGAGCAGTGGAAGAGACTGATTCCACCTCCCTCCACCCCCCAATACCCTCCCTAGCAGCCTCCTTCATCTCCTGCCCTACCTCAGGACAATGCTGTAGTGATAGGTCCTCCTCTAGGAAGAGTAGGTGGAGCAGTTCTGACTGGAGCTGGACTACAGGACAGATCAGGTTGGTAAGGAGCAGTTCTATGGGTAGAAATGACTCCAGGGTGAGAAGCTGTTTTCCCACCATGGCGTAGAGAGTCATTGATATGTTCCCACAGCCGTTGGAGGTGTTCCCGTTCCAGGTGGCGAGTGTGAGAAAGGAAGTCTAGGAATTGATTAGAGCGATTGCACAGGTTTTCCCGAGAGCAGTGTAGTTGTCTCATCCCTCTCCAGTTCCCACCACCCAGAACATTGTTCCTCCCCCACCAGACCTACAGAAATGAGACTGAAGAACTCCCCTCCATGTGTGCTGCCCAGCTTCCACCTGGTGAAGAGGGGCCACCATGGCATAAAAGTTTGGCTGCATTGTCAGGAAAGTGCATTTAGCAAAGAATGTAGGAACTGAACAAAGTGCAGTAAGTACCTGAAAAGAGATTAATAAAAAATTGTTGGTACAAGTGCACCTGCCTACTTCACTCAGATAAAACTGCAGTGTGTAGATAAGCACAGACTGCTGGCGATTATTTATGAAAAGACTGCAGTGTTGTGGTAAACTATTGGTAAAACTCAGTTTGGTGTAACAGTACTCTTAAACAAGCATAAGTTGTTCTTATCAGACTATATTAGTGCAAGTGTTGACAATTACTGAGAGGTTTTAATAGGTTGCAAGTGTTGGCATGTTGGATAGTTGATAGTTTGCTGGCAGTGCTTATACTGCAGATTTCATGGATTGAACTTAAGCTGTCATACAAGTGCTGTCTGAATGAATATTGATGATAACTTTATAAACACTTGATCAACACAGCTGCAAATCATTGTGACCTAAATGCACCGTGCATCCAAAGTGTAAGCAGATTTATGTTAGGCTTGATTGGCCATGCGGAACGCTCCTATGATATAGGACTGATTGGTATTATAAAAAGATTGTAATAAACAACTTTCTCAAGATAAGTTTACAGTATGATCTCACAGGTTGGCAGATAAGAGAACTTACTGAAGTGTCTTGGCTTTTCTTATTTTAATGCAATTACCTTTAGGTTAGGGTAAGCATGATGGGCATCATAAATTAAATAGTAGGGAAGTAAGTGACTGTATTCCTAGGTGGGATAGCTACTGGTTAGGCATGTTTATTTAGTAAAATATTGTCTGCTGGTATTCAGAGCTAAGTTGTGCTGCTTGTAAACCTTGTAAATAAAATGGGCACTAAATAAATATTTAGGTTAATAAGTGATTGTTTACTTCATTTCCCAAGATTGTTGAAACACATCGCTGCTTTGCTCCACATCTTTCAGTTAACTTACCCTGTTCCTAAGAGAGAAAAAAACAACAACAATATCCTACTTAGAACAGTTGGCAGAGATGACCCCAGAGGGGAAAGAATCTTACACTCTACCCTGGTCACATTGGTACAGAGTCTTATAGCAGAGCTGACAACCTGGTCGTGAGTGCAAAGAACTCCCAGGATCTGGCCAGGTCAGAGGAGTTGTTGCTGCTTCTACTGCCCTGCCAGTCAAAATACTACACGCTGGAGAAGTCTGCTGTGATCCTACCCCTCCACCAGTAAGTTGGGGAATAAAATACTGCTCAAATGGTTCAAGCAGCAGGACCTTGGACCCCTCCACCCGTAAGTTGGGGAATAACATACTGCTCAAATGGTTCATGCAGCAGGGCCTCAGGATGAAAAGCGCTAAGGCCAACAGCACGGAGCTGTTTTTAGTTAGAATCATCAGGGCCACCTGGCTCACGGGTACCAGGGGGCCTGGTTAAGGGAAATTAAAAAGGCTGTCATTCCAGAAGGGTGGCAAGACTCAGGTACTGCCTGGGCCCTCAGGAAAGGTCTTCCCTATATTGTTTGTCAGGTGGGACACTAGTGGGCAAATGTGATATTTAAGAGGAGGGAGTCATTCCTTTTCATTGTCCACAAGAATAGCTCCCAGAGTTGGCTGCCCCTGAGGAACAGCAGCCACCTCTTCTCAAAGCTCTTCAGCAGTCCATGAGAATGGCAAGCAAGGCAACACCCCTCAGCAGGCAATGTAACTCCAGTGACTGAATTCTTAGGTAGGCTAGCTACTGGTTAGGCATGTTTATTTAGTGAAATATTGTATGTTGGAGTTCAGATTTAAATGTTCCTAACCCCCAGCCTAGAGTCTGTCAACAGGGGCAGAATGAGGGACCCAGCAGAAGAGGGGATGTCACACCACAGTGGTTTTGAGCCTCCCAGCCAACCCGTAGGAGGAGTCACCCTGGCAAAATGGGAGGTTTCAGGCGAGGTGTAGATGCCCCCTCTCGAGCTGCCACGGGTAAAAAGGTGCCTGACAGACAAGTGGATAGTGTGGTAGCAATGTGGAGAGGAGTGGAAGGTGTCAGTACTCAAGCAGGGACGCAGGCTGCCCTTCACGCTGATGAAAGCTCCCTTCCCCAATTTCCCATCCTGTTTCTGTCCTGCTGACATGACTCACTGAAGGGGAACAGCCCTGCAGACGGAAGTGGAAGCAATGCTGCACAAGGGGGAGCAGTGGAAATATCGATGGTCAACTCCCTGGGATTCTACAGTTGCCTCTTCTTGGTGGAGAAAGCCTCTTGATGGGTGGCGGCTGGTGATAGATCTATTGGCCCCAAACAGCTTTCTGCAGCAGACTACCTTCTCCATAGAGATGCCCCAGTTGGTGTTGGTATTGATCAGGGAAGGGGATTTCATGGTCTCCACAGACCTACAGGGTGCATGCATACATTCCCATTCACCTGAGCTCCAGGAAGTACCTGTGGTCATTTACCAAGGACATGTCATATCAGTTTAGGGTTCTCCTCTTTGGTATGGCAACGGCACCATAGATCTTCACAAGATGGTTCCAGTTGGTGTCCTTGGCGCACTCAAAGGACATAAGTCTGAGGAAGTACTTGGATGACTGCTGATCTTTGCCCTATCACAGGAGAAAGTGGAGAGGGCCAGGGACTCGGTCCTGGAATTGTGCCAGGAGTTGGGCGTCATGGACAGCCTGCCCAAGTCCGACCTGTCCCTCAAGAACAACAACATATACCTGAGCATTAGAGTAGAAACTGGGGTGGTGAGGGCCTTTCTGTTACAGGGGAGGGAAGACATGCTGAACATCTATCTCCTTGCTGAACAGCTGGCAAAAAGGTGGCAGATTGTCTTAGGCCATGTAGTCTCCTTAGAGAAATTATTTCTCAGGGGCAAGGCACATATCTGGTCTCTCTAGGAGCACATGTCGAGGAAGGACCCAGTGGAGCTCATAGAACTGACACCTAAGGTGAGGGAGGACCAGGTGTGGTGGAGAGACCTCACCAAGGTCAGGGAAGAGGTGCCCTTCAGCAGGCCTCTGTCAAAGATGCTGGTATTCTCCAACACCTCCTGAAAGGGCTGGGGTGCTTACCTCAACGGCTAGTGTGTTTCAGGGATGTGGGGCCTTGATGAGGAGGAGCACATCATCTTCTTGGAGATGAAGGCAGCATGGTTTGCTCTCCAACACTTCCAGCACCTCCTAGCAAGCCACTTGGTGGTCGTTGTGTGTGATAACTTGACAGTAGTGGCCTATGTGAACAAGCAAGGAAGAACAATCTTGCTGGAACTGTGTGATCTGGCTGTCAAGATGCACAAAGAATTGGCAACCCAGGATGCAGAACTGACTGCCAGGTACATTCACAGAAAAAGAAACAGAAGCTGATCAACTCAGCAAAATGAAACAAACTTATCCCAGCTGAACAGCTGGAAAAAAGGTGGCAGATTGCCTTGGGCCATCTAGTCTCCCTAGAGACACTATTTCCCAGAGCCAAGGCCCATATCTGGTCTCTCTAGCAGCACATGCTGAGGAAGGACCCAGTGGAGCTCATAGAAGTCACATCTAAGGCAAAGTAGACCTGGTGTGGTGGAGAGACCTCACCAATCTCACGGAAGAGGTGCCCCTCAGCAGGCCTCTGTTAAAGATACTGGTATTCTCCCAAACACCTACTGAAAGGGCTGGGGTGCATACCTTAATGGCTAGTGTGTTTCAGGGACGTGGGGCCTTGATGAGGAGGAGCACATCATCTTCCTGGAGATAAAGGCAGCATGGTTTGCTCTCCAACACTTCCAACACCTCTTTGCAGGCCACTTGGCGAAATGTAGAAGCTGATCAACTCAGAAGAAACCAAATTATCAGAATGTAATGGTCACTCAGTCAGGAAGTGGTTGACAAACTGCTGAACTTTGAAAGGGCCCAGCATTTGACCTGTTTGTGATGGCCAGCAATGCAGAGCTACCCCTACACTGCTCCCCAGTCCCAGATCAGAGAACTGTGATGCAGGACACCTTCTAACATCCGTGGGACAACATAGTTGCCCATGCCTTCTCTCCATTCATCCAGATGAGAAGAGTCCTGAACAGACTCTACCAGTCTCAGGGTCTTTGAATGACACTGTTGGCACCCCTATGGCCACAGGTGGAGTGGTATGCATACCACCTGCACCTGCTGATAGGCGTTCCAAAGGAACTGCCTCAGACATCCACCCTTCTGGTGCAGGAGCACAATATAAGGCATCATCGAGCTGTGGCCTCCCTCCCGCATTCACAGATTGAGATCATCCATCTCCTCAGAAAGAATAATTTTACAAAGGGGGCTGTGGCAGCCATCACAGACACTCTCTGACCATCCTCCATTGGTGTCTACCATGGAAAACGGACTGAATTCTGTGGCTGGTGTTGCTAAAGGGGCCACAATCCACCCAAGACCTCTTTGAAGCAAGTGTCAGATTTCCTTGTATTCCTTCAGCAGAAGACATTCTTGTTGACAGTGATCATAGGATACAGTGTCCCTCACTCTAGTGTTTAAGCCGAGGGGTACCAACCTGTCTAACTCCCGGGAATTGTCAGCCATCATATGAATTTTTTAGAAGTGCCCTTCAAGAGAGGTCAGGGTCCTAGTGTGGGATGTTATGAGGGTCCTGACCATCTTATGTGGTTCTTGCTATGAGCTCTTATGGGGGGCAGCCAACAGGGACCCGAAGCTGAAGGTGGTGTTCCTCCTGGCCCTCGCCTCAGCCAAAAGAGTCTGTGAGTTACATGGCCTCTCTTACAATGTCTCCCACTTGGAAGATTCATCCTCCCTGTCTTTTGAATTCATCTTGGAGTTCCTGGCTAAGATGCAGGAACCCTTCCTTGGTCCTGAAATCTTGAAAGATTTCATTGCAGGGAAACAAAGAGATGTTACTGTGCCTGGTCAGAGCCCCTAGGCAATACTAGAGAAGAACAGCCCCCCCCTCAGACCCTCCTGCAAGAGACTGTTTCTCATTAAGTGGAGGAATAAGGAGGAGGTATTGAAGAACCCTATCTCCATTTGGCTAAAAGAAGTCATAGTTACGGCATACGGCTCCAAGGCTGGCAAGGAGGAGCCCATCAGAAAAGTGAAGGGCTACGATATTAGGGGGATAGGTCAATCCATCTCATACAAGAAGAATCTCTCCCTTCTACAGGTCCTGAAGGCGGGCATCTGGAAGGGGCAACCCAAATTCATGTCCCTGGATATGTTCACCCTTGGTCACATAGTGGCAGCCTAGCAGGCCTATAAGTGTTCTGTTCAGCTCATCAAGACGGAAGTCTCCTGAATTCCATCATCTGGGTCTATCATTGCTGCAGGCTCTATTACTATTTCAAATTCGAGACCAGAAAAATGCTTACTCAGTGCATCAAAAAGAACAGAAAAGCAAAGATATTTAAGCATTTATAGTGTGCCCATGTACTTGTGATTGTTTATATTATACATAATGTACTTTTTTCAATTACCACTCTTACGTGGGTTTATTTATGTATGATCATAATTTGTCAACATTGGGTGTATACATAAATAATAAATTTATTGGCCTAGTCAATACTCAACAGATTGAGATCTGTCCATTCTATTTCACAATCTCCAGGTAGCCTTCAGGTGTATATTCAACAGGCCTACCTAATATGATTCATAATATGGCCTACATATTACATTATGTATATGTTGCCGTCTGTGTCTGTGCATCCGCCTTGCAGTAGAACCTTATTATTGAAATATTTATATCTACTGGGCTAGTTATTGTATTATTTTCTATATAATTGTAAATGACTGTGATTGTAAAAAAAAATGGCAAAAGAATAACTGTTGTACATAATTATATTAAACAATGTTGGATGTGGTATAAATAATAGTGTACGATGTTTTACATTATTGTTGTAAATATATAAATGATTTTAATGAAATATTGCCGTTTTTTTTAACAATAGTTAGAAAAGCCAAGAATGCTGAAGTATCTCAGAAAGTAATGATATAAAATAAATTGCATAGGCATCATTTTGACAGGTGTAAGCTGTCAGTTGAGGAGGTTGACTGCCATAACATGATGTCATATAAACTGCCTACATAGCTGTTTAAGTAAATGTCATCGATATTGCACGTGTGCATATTTTCATTAATATTGCAGTGTGTGTGTTGGAAGAGCAATAGTATTTTGGCTGTGAATGCTCTTTGGGCCAGGAAAATGCAGTATGAGTGATGATGAGGCCCATCACCTTTAATTAAGCCATATTATTTATCCAAGTCTATGACACATAATTCTTACAGTCTTAGGGCACTGTTCTGATGATACAACTACTTTCCCCATCGGCCATTTTAAATGCTCATTTAACCAGGAGCATAACTTTCCCAGACAATCATGGGACCAATGAAACAATTCTGGGAATAAAAATGGAACCAGCACTATTAGACCCCCAGCTTATAAACACACGAGATAAAATCCAAAATAATTGTCTAAAGGTAACAATCACTAAATGATAACAGTAACACTTGTTAGGTTAGTAAGTTCGAAGTTTTACACTTACATTCCGCCGAGGGAATTCCAATTCCCAATGTGTTCCCAACACGTGCGTCCAGGTACTATTGCTTCTAAAGAGAGAATGAACAATCTATTACAATATTCTTTGCATGAAGCATATCGGGACACACACGAACTCACGCATGCTCCCATGTCACGCCCACAACATCCAGCAATGGAAAAATCCACAATGGACATGTGATCTGCATCCAAGTGCCCCATGAACATTTCCGAGACATCGGCCACTCAATTGCTGACTTCACTCCTAACATAATGATCACGCCACCTGCAAGACCGCTGAATATACGAACACATACCCCAAACTGTGAGGTTGTAAAGTCACCACATCGGCGCCAGGATAGAGTTTCGGCGGCGCCATTAATTAAGTCTCCGCTGAGCTTGTTTTCTTTGGTGACTTCCCATTTTCTTCAAGCTCAATTAGTCACGCCTAAAACGTGCCAGGTCACGCATTTTAATCATTTTTACTTTATGGTATTTATACGGATGTCACACATTGTGTATCACATGTTTCTTCATTCACAGGCATCAAGACTGTATCCATATTGTAGCTCTGTATGTTTTGTATTGTAATTTGTACTCGTTCACTGCATATTATTGTTTATTGTTTCGACCTCAGGTCACAGTCAATTCCATTGTCTCTCACGGCCCGGCGTCAGTCGGCCGCAATATAAGCTGCCTGGATCTGTAATAAAGTAGCAGTAACTTTTACCTGCTCGTTTCTTTGACACCTTACAGTGGTGACCCCGAGTATCCCGAGCCATTAGCGGACTCACACGGCGACTCAGTCTTGGCTCCAGGATTTCTCCAAAACGCTCTTAGCGGCCTAAACACGGCGCTGTAACCAGCGTTTGAGCGTGCTGACTCTCGTCGGCGTACCCCACCAGCGTCACTAGCGGAACCACACGGCGCACTTTTAAAGTGCGCATTGACGTCAGATACCCCACTCCAGTAAGGGGTCAAAGGAGCGAGCATGGACGCGGATATCCCCTCCTTCATGCAGTTAAACGCGGACCCCGCGGACTCCGAGGTTTACCTACCTCCCATCACAGCCGCGCCCGCCCCCGCATCGAGGCCCTCCCGCAACTCCACACCAGCGCCCCGAACACACGACGGCCGGGCAACACAATCGCGGGCCGCCCTCACCGTTTACGCAGGGGAACCCATCGATGTGGCTGCGCAGGGTGGAGAGCCACTTCAGAATCGCGGACCTCACGGACGAAATCCTACAGGCCGACACAGTGCTCAACGCCCTTCCGAGGACGTGTACAGAAAACTCATCTCGCGAGTACCAAACACACACCCTCACATACAGCACCACAAAAAGTTCCTCCTCGAAGCTTGCTCCTGCCCATCGCCGAGATGGCCGCCCGTGCTATCGACCTTGCCAATAATCCACGCCACGACCTCAATCCAAGAGACGCTTGGGGCATGGTCGTAGATCTCCTGTCAATACCAGACTTGGGTGGCACAAACAAGCGGCAGGAGATAAGCTTCACGGAAATCTACCTTCGCCAACTCCTCCCGGAGGTACGCAACCAGATCGCTCACCCCTACACCATGCCTGTCGAGGACCTCAGAGGCGGCACAACACCTCACAGACTCCGTCAAGGCTTCACAGCGGCTAAAACCGGCCACACAGCCGGTCAGCTCCGTCCAGCCTGAAGAGGACGTAGAGCAGCCCGTCAACGCCATCGCCAACAGACGTCCACCGAACCACAGCAGACGGAGGTCCCCGGCTTCTGTCGCTACCACAAGTGGTTCGGAAAGGACGCCCGAAACTGCCTGCCGCCCTGCTCGTTCAACCGTTCAAAAACGGGGTGGCGGCGGCCAGCAGGACAGGCCGCCATGGCAGCCGAAGAACCCAGGGCCTCAAAAACAGTAGGTTTTTACGTCCCGACACCGTCTCCCGCAGGATGATGCTGGTCGACACAGGAGCCTTTAAGTCGGTCTTCCCAGCATCCAGAGGACCGCAACCAGACACCAGACCGGCCGCTTTCCTGACGGCCGCCAACGGAACCCCATCCTCTCCACGGCACCAGGCTCCTGTCGATCTCCATCCTTGGCCAGAGTTACTCCTGGGACTTCATCGTCGCGACGAGGAACCCCACTCCTGGGGCCGATTTTCTGGCGCACTTCGGCCTGCTAGTCGACGTGGGGCGCAAGCGCCTCCTCGATACCGACTCCTGCCGGTCTCTCCCGTTAACGGCGGGACCCAGACCCACCATCAGCGCCGCCGCCCCCACCAGTATGCACACCTACTGTCGGAGTTCCCTGAGGTATTTAAGCCCGAGCCGCTAAGTCCCCGGGCCCCAGCCAAGCACGGCATATACCACCATATAGTGACTAAAGGGGCCCCGACACATGCGAAGTTCCGCAGGCTTCCCCTCAGCGCCTTCAGGAGGATAAAAAGCATTCGCGGAGATGGAACAGATGGGCATCTGCAGGAAAGCCTCCAGTCCATGGGCCTCCCCCTCCACATGGTGCAGAAAACGGACGGCTCCTGGAGACCCTGCGGCGACTACAGGTGGCTCAACATTGCAACAGAGCCCGACCACTACCCTCTACCCAACATGCAAGACCTCACGGCCTCCTTTCACGGGCCAAACTATTCACTAAATTGGACCTTCTTAAATCTTATTTCCAGGTACCTGTTGCGCCAGAGGACATACCAAAGACAACCATCATCACGCCCTTCGGGTCCTATGTGTTCGCTTTCTCCACCTTCGGGCTGAGGAACGCCGGGCCACCTTCCAGCGGCTCATGGACAGCATCCTGGGGACCTAAAATTCTGCGTCTGCTACATCGACGACATTCTCATATTTTCCAGGTCTCACAGCGAACACCAGAGACACATCAAAGCAGTCCTCCAGCGCCTCCAAGAAAACGGCCTCGTCGTCCGTTTCGACAAGTGTACCTTCGGCGTCCAGAAAGCAGAATTCTGGGTCACGAGGTGTCTCCGACAGGCGTCCGCCCTCTTACATCGAAAGTGGCAGCCGAGCCAAGTTCGACACCCACCTCCATCAAGGCCGTCCAGGAGTTCCTTGGGATGGTAAACTTCTACAGGCGGTTCATCCCCGGATCGCAGACACCACGGCCCCCTGACGGAAGTCCTAAAAAGGTCAACCGAAGTCCCTGTCTTGGGGACCCAGCCAGCAGCAGGCCTTTTCCTGACGAAGGCCGCCCTCACCAAGGCAACGCCTTGGCACACCAGGATCCCAAGGCTCCTCCAGCTGACGACAGACGCCAGTAACGTTGCCTGCGGTGCTGTTCTGGAGCAAATCATCAACGGCGCCCCCAGCCCATCGCCTTCTTCAGCAAGAAGTTCAGTCCCGCAGAGACCCGCTACAGCACCTTCGACAGGGACTCTGCGCGCGATGTACGCGCAGTTCGGCACTTCAAGTTCCTCCTGGGGGACGCCCTTCACAATCTTCACAGACCACCAGCCACTGGTTCACGCCTTCACGAAGCAGGGGGACGCATGGTCTTCCAGACAGCAGCGCCACCTCTCAGCCATAGCCGAATTTACCTGTTCCGGTCAGGTACCTCCCGGCAAGAAAAATCCCGTAGCAGACGCCCTCTCCAGAGTCGAGTTGAACGCAGTGCAGCTTGGTGTAGATTACCAGACCTTGCCAGAGAACAGGCCGCTGACCCAGAAACCCCAGCATACCGCACCGCCATCACATCCCTCAAGTGGCGGACGTGACCTCGCCCCGGAGGCCCCAGCCTGCTCTGTGACATCAGCACAGGCCAGCCCCGCCCTTTGGTTCCAGCCTCACGCCGCCGCCAGGTATTCGACATCATTCACGCCTCTCACACCCTCCGGCAGGACCACGGCCAAACTGCTTTCAAAAAAGTTCGTCTGGCACGGGTGCAAAAGGACGCCACAGCCTGGGCAAAACAGTGCCTGCAGTGCCAGACCAGTAAAGTGGGGTCGTCACACGCAGTCGGGGGTAGGCGAGTTCCCACAGCCAGGGCGCCCGCCGCCACATCCACATCGACGTCATCGGGCCCTTCCCCATCAGGCGGATCCAGATACCTCCTGACGGTGGTAGACCGTTCGACGAGGTGGCCCGGCCACACCCATGCAAGAAGCCACCGCCAGCGGCGTGCGCTGAGGCCCTGCTCTCCAGTTGGGTTAGCCGCCGGGCCCCGGACCACATCACAACCGACAGGGCCCGCTTTCCTCTCCGAGTTGTGGTCTGCCCTGGCTCAACTGCTGGGAACCACGCACCACACCACCACAGCGTACAACCCAGCGGCCAACGGCCTGGTTGAACGGTTCCACAGGTCCCAAAGTCATCCCTCATGGCCCGCTGCACCGCCGAGGACTGGAAACATCAGCTGCCGTGAGTCCTCCTCGGGTTGAGGACCGCCCCAGAGCCGACGGCACCCCATCCGCAGCTGAACAAACCTATGGGGAACCCTCGTGGTGCCGGGAGAGCTCGTGACGGATGAACGCCACTCCCCATCACTGCAGAGGCTCCGCGACGTGGCGGCAAGTTCGCCTTGCAGGCGCTCATACATCGACAAAGCAACCACCTTCATGCCGCCACAGCTGTCATCCGCCACCCACGTCTTCGTCAGAGTCGACGCCGTCCGTCCACCACTAACTAAGCCCTACAGGGGACCCTTCCGCGTGCTGGAGCGGAACAGCAAGGCGTTCAGCTGGCACTCCCAGGCAAGAACGACTGGGTTTCCATAGACCGGCTAAAGCCCGCCTTCCTGTCGGAGAGTCCGGCAGCGACGCAGCACCCCTTCCGCCCAAACGCACTCCAGCACGCCCTCACCCCGCCAGGCGCGCCGCCCCAGGAAGGAACCGCCCAAACAGCAGCCTCACAGGCGGGAGGCCCCTCAGTTATCTTCAAGGAGCCGCGGCACCCTTCAGCGTCCCAGCAGATACAGGGATTAATCAGACGCGTCCCTCGTCTTGGGGGGGGAGTATTTGTAAAGTCACCACATCGGCACCAGGATAGAGTTTCGGCGGCGCCATTAATTAAGTCTCCGCTGAGCTTGTTTTCTTTGGTGACTTCCATTTTCTTCAAGCTCAATTAGTCACGCCTAAAACGTGCCAGGTCACGCATTTTAATCATTTTTACTTTATGGTATTTATACGGATGTCACACATTGTGTATCACATGTTTCTTCATTCACAGGCATCAAGACTGTATCCATATTGTAGCTCTGTATGTTTTGTATTGTAATTTGTACTCGTTCACTGCATATTATTGTTTATTGTTTCGACCTCAGGTCACAGTCAATTCCATTGTCTCTCACGGCCCGGCGTCAGTCGGCCGCAATATAAGCTGCCTGGATCTGTAATAAAGTAGCAGTAACTTTTACCTGCTCGTTTCTTTGACACCTTACAAGGTCACTGAGTACGAATTATATACTTGATAATTGTAAATAAACTTGGTGTCCTGTTATAATCCAATGGGAAGCCTGGAAGTGATGCGGCTCATATATATAGGCTCTGTTGTTTCTCTAGTTAGTCGGTGACAGCTGAAGTGCACCTTGCATGAGAAATTCCACTTACAAGAGCTAGTTTGCATCTTAGGAAAAATACAAATTATTTTAGTAAAAGTGGTATAATTCTCGGCTACCAGTCGAGAGGGCCTGGGTTCAAATCCTGATGCTCACTGATGGCTCAGATTGCGCCACTGCAAAAATCCCGGTAGCCCATCAACCTAGTGGTCCGAAAAAAACCGAGAGGTTCAGTAGGAGAATAGGTACCAACTCTTGGGCTGGGGAGTTAAATAGTGGGCCTAGCGACACACTGACCACATGTCACAGGCATTGGGACCTGTACCCCACTGGCTGTTGGCCTGAGAAACAGGAAGTCAGTGCCTGCCCTGTGAGCCTACAGAGGCCCAGGAGGACTTTAACTCAACTAACTTTTAACTATTACTATTTTAAAAAAAAGACGAATAGGTAATTTGAAACTTTGCCTCAGATTGAGGGATGGGCCATTGAGACACTCTGGGCTCTCTCCCTCTGAGCTATTGTTCGTTGAAAATTCACAAAATTCTTTGTGAAAAGCAAAATTCTATCAACCATTTTTTACGTTAAGGTGTAGTTTTTGTACAGCAAATGAAATGGCTTATGCTAAAAGGAACAAATTAAACCTCGCCTCGATATGGATGACTTCAGCCCTTCATTCAGCTGTTTGCTTTCAGGTCACTGATTGCGATTTTTAGTGAAATATTGGAATATTGCATCTTAGATTCCATGATATTGTACACGACTCCGCAGTTGTGTTGGCGTGACCAATGTAGGATTCCTTGGTCCCACTTGTTCAAGTAAGCTCATTCACTATATATATAATAGGTATGTTTGTTTCCTTTATAAGGAAGTGGCAATGATTCTTTTTAATGTCTTTCTTTTTTTGAAAGCTGTTTCATACTTTTTTATGAGTGAATGATGATGGTGTCTTGTCGGTCCTCGAGACTAGTTGGGGTTTGGGTATATCTAAAAATCCAGGCTTCCATTTATTATCACTTCATGGATATTAAACAAACTCTGAAATTGTCCACTTCATTAGCACTGCCAATGGCACACACACACACACACACGGAGAGAGAGAGAGAGAGAGAGAGAGAGAGAGAGAGAGAGAGAGAGAGAGAGATCTGCCAAAGATGAATTAATAATACCTCAACAAATAAAGTATAAATACGTGTGTATGTGTATCTTGCGTTTGTATATATAAGTATAGTTTTGAAAATGCCAATAGTAAAAGTAATGTAGTCTGAATTTAAGTAGTCGGGTGCTTGTCCCTGTTACGAGAAATGTCTGTCTGATATCGCCAGATCTAGATAATAATAATAATAATAATAATAATAATAATAATAATAATAATATAATTTGCAGCAGACCCTCTTTTAAACAGGTTCTATTGAATATTATTGCTACTTCAGCTGCATTTATTTTGTAGACGACTTTCTAATTGCGGACTTCTCTTCAGTGGAGGTGCGTGCTAACAGCTCGCCTATATTTGTCATTTCATGGGGAAAAGTCAAAATCTGGATTCTGCTTCTTTATATATTCTATACAGTTGGTTATATACAATTGTTGCCGCGACGCGTTTCGACAGACTCTTCTGTCATTCTCCAGCGGGAGCTAGTAGAGGACTGGCAGATTGCATAGGTCCTTCTGAATTTATACACGGGCTTCAGCGGGGGGGTCATGGATGGCGAATTCTGATTGGTTGCAGTTAGCGAACTTCAAGCCAAATTTCTGCGGCGAAGCTCGATCCTGACAGATCTTCGCAACCTGGGAATGTCATTCATTCCAGCGTTCCCATTGGCCTGCCGTTGCGTGATGTCATGCCGGCTGACATCATCGGTAGTTTGGCTGCTATTGGGCTGCGGATGAATGATGTCATTATCTACTCTTTCTGTCGTAGTCGGGGATTGTCTCGAAGGGCGCCTCGCTCATCAGGGCATCTCCATTTTCAGGACAACCCTGAAAATGGAGATGCCCCTGATGAGCGAGGCGGACCGAGACAATCCCCGACTACTGACAGATACTCTGGAGATGCCCCTGATGAGCGAGGCGCCCTTCGAGACAATCCCCCGACTACGACAGAAAGAGTATCTGTCGTAGTCGACAGAAAGAGTAGATAATGACATCATTCATCCGCAGCCCAATAGCAGCCAAACTACCGATGATGTCAGCCGGCATGACATCACGCAACGGCAGGCCAATGAGAACGCTGGAATGAATGACATTCCCAGGTTGCGAAAGATCTGTCAGGATCGAGCTTCGCCGCAGAAATTTGGCTTGAAGTTCGCTGACTGCAACCAATCAGAATTCGCCATCCATGACCCCGCTGAAGCCCGTGTATAAATTCAGAAGGACCTATGCAATCTGCCAGTCCTCTACTAGCTCCCGCTGGAGAATGACAGAAGAGTTGTCGAAACGCGTCGCGGCAACAATTGTATATAACTAACTGTATAGAATATATAAAGAATCAGAATCCAGATTTTGACTTTTCCCCCATGAAATGACAAATAATAATAATAATAATAATTGTGGCATGAAGCATGTCTCCCCCAGCCACTTAAAAGTTGTACACAAATACTGACAAGAACCAGTATTGCTTACCTGTGTGGACACACGACCTTTGGCCTGAGCGTTGTGTAAAGCATCAACAGGCATTGTTTTTATATGTGGAGCTTCTTCACCTCTCAGCGCGGAAAATAAATTTTTTTATTTGAAAAATTATATCTTAATGTCAGTCCATCAAAAACAGTTAATACTTGAATATCACTTCAGCAATGCACTAAAATTTCTACAAGTCTACGATGTGTTAGGCCACAGGTTAATCCAATGAAGTGTGCAATCAAGATGAACTCAGGTGTTATTGCCGTCCATCTGAAACTTGAACCTCAATGAGTCGGCATTTAAAATCGCCCAAGAAGACTGGGAAGCTCTCATTCGTAACAGTTGCCATTTTGGTGATTTTTCTCGCCTCGTTGTGCGATATCCAATTGTCAGTGGAGATATATTTTTATCTTATAAACTTATAAGTTCTTTAAAGTTCATTTTAAAATAGCTTTCAAATATGCAGTCGTAACCTAAAATTCTAGTTGGCAATTCGTCAATTTCCGCTTCCCGCAAGCTATTGTTTCTGCTTGGCAGTTGATAGGTAGCCAGATTTTAAAAATCGCTTCTCAGTAGGAGCCAGTACTTCGTCCGTTTGAAAGCTAAGTAAAACTTGATTTTCTCTCCGTTTTCCATTATTAGGAATAACATATTTTCACAATTTGGAAAATTAAAGTTTGATTTCTGTAAATCGTAACACAAGAGATGAAGTTTATAAGTGACATCTCTTTACGGTCCCGTGGGAATACTGATGTCAAAATGAGTAAGCAATAAATCGTAATTTCACATTGTCCAGGGATCCTGCTAGGTGCAAAATGGAGGAGTATGAACGACAGGGCAAAGCTGAGTCATTATGGATGGAAAAAGACAGCTGAAATAACATGGGCTTGTCTATATTTGTTCATGATGTACTCATTCATTTTGAATGCAACAAACATAAACTACAGATTTCAGGGATTATTTAGTCGGAACGCATTAAAGGTACGAAAAATCATTTATCTATTTCAGGCACTGCGGCCTGCTGGTTTTAATAATAAATTGCATTAAACAATTGCAGTCTTGTAATGTTCAAATTTTCTCAATACTTTTCCCCAAAGTAAATTCAAATTCATGTAGTGTTACTGTGTATATTGCAGTTCCCACAGTTGAGCTCATAAGGCATTGCTTCAGGTTCTTTGCAGCGTCCCTATGGCCCCTAGCTGCAGCCCCTTTTGTTCCATTTACTGTACCGCCATTCATATTCTCTTCCTTCTCACTTTCCATTCTCTCCTAAGAATCGTTTCTCAGTGCAACTGCGATGTTTTCCTCCTGTTACACCTTTTAAAGCATTTTACTCTGTTTTCCTTTTAGCGCTGAATGATCTCATAGGTCCCAGTTCTTGGCCTTTGGCCTAAATTTTATATTCTATTCCATTCCACACCTGAGAAACAGTGCATCGTGTAAAGACCACCGTCTGTTTTGATAGAAAGGAGGGGTCAGTGCTCCTTGGACAACCCCATTTCTCTTCCCCTCCCCCTTTTTTTTTGTAATACTACCTGAGTACCATATCATCCCTGATGAATGACGTTTGTCTAGTGATCAATAGGGTGGAAAAGGTTTGTATGATACCACAGCCAATGCCATTCATTTGAGAGGGCTTTCCCCTGTACGCATACCGCGCCCGGGATGCCTGTTGTGCTGTACTTTGTAAGTATTTTTGCACAATAAATTGTTTTTTCTTTTACCTTTCCATTCCGTATTTTAATAGAACCGTTGTCTGGCAATGCTGTGTCTTAAGAGCACTGAGATAACACAGGTGCGTCAGAGTCAGATGCTGCTACCATGTCCATGTCAGAACTGTCAGGTGTGGGTGCAGTCTTCACCCAATACCTGACCTGGTCGCACCTTTCAGAGTGCCCGGAAGCGGGCGGGGTTGAGTTCATGGGAATCAGAAAAACCCCTTGGGTGAGCCACTAAGTATGAACAAAAATGCGATAGGTATTTGCTTATTTCTTTATTTTCATTTCCTTCCAATACTTGGTTATCTCGGTAGCAGACGCAACTCAAATAAAATCTACCACTTTCTTAAAGTTTATTTTATTGCTTGATGAATTCTGCACTGAAAACAAAAAGAAGGAAAGGAGGCAAGAATTGGTAATGAGTTGGGGAATTGAAGCATTGTCTTTGAGTTCAGCTCTTTTCGATAATTCTCAAACAGCAAAGAGACGCAAAGAAAACGAAGAAATGGTTGCTAAAAGAAAAGTTAAAAAATATAACCTTGACTTTGGCACGCTCCAAGTCTATTCTTTAGGGGTAAATTAATTCAGACATTGTATTTGGTCAACAAGCTGAACTCCACTGTTAGTACTTTTCTTGATTAAATTGCTCTCTCTCTCTCTCTCTCTCTCTCTCTCTCTCTCTCTCTCTCTCTCTCTCTCTCTCTCTCTCTCTCTCTCTCAAGTTTTATGTAATTTTCTGTTTTTGTGTGTATGTATAGTATATACATGTATATATGTATGTATATATATATATAATGTCTAAAATTTTTGTTTCTGAACATCGTGGGAGACTTCAGCCCTGGATATTGTTATGGCACAGGTAAAACTTGTAAAAACGGAAACCCACTCAGGCCGATCATGTCCCAGATCACATCCCTCACCTACAAAGCATCCCAGACTCTGAACGACTTAATCAGCCCATACGTACCTATGAAGCACACACACTGAAATCAGCAACATAACTCATAGACATCTTGAGAACTAAAAACCCAACCAAAGAAATCGCATCAATGAACGTCGAGAGCTTTACTATAACGTGCCAATAGACATCATCATCATCATCCAGGTGCCATATCCCCAAGGACGTCGGCAATCATGGCTCGCCACTCCTCTCTATTTCCGGCTCTCTGCAGCAACTGAGCTGCAGACATTCTTCCTCCAGTCATTCTCACCAATCCATCCATATATTTTTATCTAGGTCTTCCTCTTGGCCGACTTCCATTGATTTTACCAGTGAGAGAGAGATGTTCTAGTTCTTGTCTTCTCACTATGTGACCCACAAACCGCATTTGTCTACCTCTCACTGAAGCCAAAAGTTCTCTCTCAATGTCTACTCTCTCTAATACCTGCTCATTAGTTTTCCTTTCTGTCCATGATATTTTCAACATCCTTCTCCAAAACCACATTTCTGCAGCCTGTAACCTCTCCTCATCTGCCTTCCTCAAGGTCCAAGTTTCACAGCCATACAACAATACAGACCAAACAAAACATTTCACAAATCTTCTCCTAAGATTCATCGATATTTTGAGTTGGTGACTAATCTCTTTATCTTACCAAATGCATCTTTTGCCATGGATATTCTCTTCCTGATCTCTTTTTCGCATTTTCCATCACTTGTGACAGTGCATCCTAAATAATTAAAACTATCGGCCAATAGACATCACCATAAAAATAATCCTCAGTCACATGTACTGTAGGCTACCGTTCACAAGCAACCCCATCCCAAATCCAAGAAAAGGCCATTCGGAGCATGCTCGAAGAATGCACAAAGAAGCACCATTTTACTTCCACAAACAAGGTCCGGTGAAAATTGAGGTCAACTCACTCGCAGGTAAATTGGGGGTGAGCCAGACAGTGAAATAATTTGTGACGTCAGAACCGAACGTGTTCAGCAGGTAGCCTTTCCTGAGACAAACTTCATATTTTTCAGACAAAAATGCAACTGCAATTAGGAGATACATACATAAATAGTGCTGCCATAGCTATTAGTGAGTTTTGTGATTGAGAGGGTAAAACTCTGTGAAATTTAATATGGGTTATAGGGAAGCTGTCAAAGAAAAGGCAGATATAATTTATGTAGTCTACTGATTAATAAGAAAATTCATGCAGTATGATGATATGTGTTCATTGTTACATTAATACGAGATGACATAGAAATATATAGGCTATATTAGTAATATACAAATACCCAAGTGAGACAGATTAAAATTCCCATCAATATATATACAAGTAAACCACAAACAGAAAATATATACTTGTCTGCATTCATATATATGTATATTATTATATTCTCCCAAGAATCCCAAGATAGAGTTAAGTAACGAAATCATTCATTTAGAGTCTATAACTGGCTCATGGTAAGCATTTCCCCAGGTTAAATTGTAAAAATGGCGACCGTTTGCCTTAGATCTCGCAATCTGCACATTGCAGATTGAATCCTTGCCCCCTTGCAATTTGCTGTATCAGCGACTAGTGAAGCTAGGCTGGGTGCGAGACAAAGAAATGAACCTTTTTGCGTAAATTCCGCATGTGCTCAGTCAAGGAGTTCCACGCAGTGAGTAATTTTATTTTTATGTTAGGATAGGAAGCGAAATTGTGACTGAAAATAGAAACAGAGAAACGTTAGGCAAGTGCATGTAATCCAGTCATTGAGAAGAGAGAGTTAGTATCCGTTACCCAAGTTTTGATAGCCCCTGCATGAGGGCTTGCATGATTTTCCACATAGGCAAGCTAGGGAATTACGAAGCGTTGAAAAAAAAAAGGGAAATAGTGCGTGTATTTCCTCCTTGTGTTGTCCAGGCAATTTGTCGTCTTGGAATAGCTGGGCATATGTTTTAGATCCCACATAGGTCAATCGGCAAATTTCCGTATTGCTGGAATTCTGAGAGTTAATATCTCTCTCTCTCTCTCTCTCTCTCTCTCTCTCTCTCTCTCTCTCTCGTAAAGGTTAGGAATCCGCTAGGCATACCCATAATTCCTCATTGTAGAGTAAAATCTCAGAAAGCATAAAATTTGTGTGCTTCATATTTTCATTTGTACACATTCTTCCGTACAGCACTGCACGTGATAAATTCTGTTTCATTTCAAACCGTTTCCATTCAATAACCACCCGCTATTTCATTCATAAGTGTAAGGAACCTTTTTTTTTCTTTTGTTTATTTGTGGTTATCTTCTGTTTTGCTTAAAATCCCCTATGACCACATGGTCTTCACGTCATTCCCAGGGTAATTTTGGATAAGCCTAAGAGAAACTTTATCTTTGGGTTCCTCTAAATAAATCATAAGTGGAATGATCTTTGTATAAGCGGGGTCAGTCTCGGGAAAATTCCCCTGGCTCCTTTTAAGGTATCTGCCGAGGGTAGGGCCCCCGATGTCGGGCCCGTATGGTGACCGTGCCCAAGAAGTGTCATCTTCCAGGTGTCTTGACCATCTGCTTGCATCTCCCCAGGTGTCCTGTGGAAAGACAATTCAGCGCGATCACTCTGCCTCATAGAATGGTTGTTTTAAGCAGCTTAGTTCCTTTAAGCTGCTTAAAGGGAGCGGCACTCAACCTCTTAGCCTTGCCCCTTTTGACCATGCCACCCAAATGTCTGCCCCAGCCAAGGAGAAGAGACAGATCAGAATACGGATAAGTTTTATGTGTTGGTATCTGGGTCAACTTGGGTTGGCTATGCAGTGACAAACCTACTCCTAATGTTCTAAAGGGTTGACTTTTAGTGACTTCTTACAAATTATAATAATTATATATATAAATATTATATATATATATATATATATATATATATATATATATATATATATATATATATATATATATATATATATATATATATATATATACATATGCACAGACTACATATATATATATATATATATATATATATATATATATATATATATATATATATATATATATATATATATATAAATTATATTATAAATGTATATATATATATATATATATATATATATATATATATATATATATATATATATATATATATATATATATATATATATATATATATATATATATAATACAGTATATATATGTATGTATGTAGAATCTGCTGGTCACTTTTACCAGATACATATATAATTGTAATAGCCACAATGCCCTCTTAACTTCCTTCTCGTGGTCAGGTCGGCAACGTGACCTCCTTGTGATTATGGTGACGCGGGTTCGTTTCCTGCGACCAGGCATCACAGTTTCTTCAATTTCTTGCGCTTGGATCTTACAGCTTTGTAGCGACAAGCATATCCAAAAAAAAAAGCGCAAAGAATTTGAGAAGTTAAGAGGGCATTGTGGCTATTACAATTATATATGTATAAAAGTGACCAGCAGATTCTATACATACATATATATACTGTATAATATATATATATATATATATATATATATATATATATATATATATATAATATATATACATTTTAATATAATTTATATATATATATATATATAATTTATATATATATATATATATATAATTTATATATATATATATATATATATATATATATATATATATATATACATATATATATACATATATATTTATACATATATATTTATAAATATATATATATATATATATATATATATATATATATATATATATATATATATATATATATGTGTGTTTATATACTATTTATAATATATATCTATACATATATATATATATATATATATATATATATATATATATATATATATATATATATATATATATATATATATATATATATATTGTATATGTAATTCTAATAGCCACAATGCCCTCTTAATTCTCGAATTCTTCGCTTTTTTGATAATTACGAAGCCGTGACATCAAACACAAGAAATTGAAGAGACTTGTGATTTGCCGGTCGCGGGAGAAGAACCCGGGTCACCTTAACCACAAGGAGGTCACGTTGCCGACCTGGCCATGTCGGCAACGTGACCTCCTTGTGGTTAAGGTGACCCGGTTCTTCTCTCGCGACTGGCAAATCACAAGTCTCTTCAATTTCTTGTGTTTGGATGTCACGGCTTGTAGTTACAAGCATATCCAAAAAGCGCGAAGAATTCTGAGAAGTTAAGAGGGCATTGTGGCTATTAGAATTACATATGTGTCTGGTAAAAGTGACCAGTAGATTCTACATATACATATATATATTGTATATATATACATACATACATACATACATACATACATACATATATATATATATATACATATATATATATATATATATATATATATATATATATATATATATATATATAATATATATTTATATATATGTATATATACAGTATATATACATACTGTATATGCATATACATATGTACATATATACTGTATGTATGTATGAATTTTATCACATCACCATGCCACATTATATACAAACATTAAGCTACAAATGTCGTTTAGTATCCAGGTCATGCTACTTCAAGAATATCGCCGAAGGGGAATTATAAGTGACAGATGATTTGGTACCTAAGTGTCTTGAGCACCCGACAGTACCCATCACCTTCTGGTGTTCGAATCCCAGAAGGTGATGGGTACTGTCGGGTGTTCAAGTCACTTAGGTACCAAATCATCTGTCACTTATAATTCCCCTTCGGTGATATTCTTGAAGTAGCATGACCTGGATACTAAACGACATTTGTAACTTAATGTATTATATATATATATATATATATATATATATATATATATATATATATATATATATATATATATATATATGACTGTGAAATATTTTCTGTTAAAACAGAATTCCATCAAATATAAGGAAGCCCATAGAAATGCCAAAATGTGGAAAATAAAGGCTATATTTCAGAGACCAAGCTGACTGTCTCCTCAGGCAAATAGTGAATGAGAAAAAGTTACAGAAAAGTGGTATTTATGCCAGAAGATCCATAGGTCCGCCGTTAAGTCACTCCAGTTGACAATTTCTCTTTAATCTTCTTGATCGCCAGTTGGAGAAAGACTTTATCTATAATATCTGGATCCCAGGCACCATCTGGCTTTTGAACTGACAGTTTGCTGCTATAAATTGTACGAGACGCATTCCTGTTTATTCTGTGGTTATGGTTATATATGTGGTTAAAAATAGCTGAGCTCTGTTGTCCGTACCTAACTGAATGTTTATGCTGTATTAATCTTTAGGGGAGTGATTTGCCTGTGAAACCGATATAAGATTGGTCACAGTTAAGGCAAGGGATTTCGTAAACTCCTGTGTCTTTGGGGACTGGTTTTTGTTGGACGTTAATCTGGGATTTTGCCAAGGTATTTGGGTAGGTGGAAGCAAAAGGGTTAGAGTTTCCAAGTGTCTGTGTCAACGTCTTAATCCTGTCCAGGTGTGGATTTTTTATTTTATTGTTGTGTGTCTCTCTGGTCTTGTTATGGGGGGATGGTAGAAAATAGCGTTTGCTTTGTGGATCGATTTCTCAATTAAATGGTCAAGGTGCTTTAAAAATGACAGCTTCTTACAGATTAGTTCAATTTCCTTTTCCAGGAGACCCAGGGAGCAAATCTGTAAGGCTCTTAAGAATAAATTGCTGGCTATGCCAATTTTGATAGAGAGGTCATGGAGCTTTCAATTGTAAAATTTCTAAGTGGTTAGCCAGCCTCCTTTCCCCTTTCTCAGGCACATTTTCTCCCAGTCACATTTAACATTCTGAAGATTTCTGTCAAAGTTAAGTATACCTTAGTTTAACCAGACCACTGAGCCTAGTGCTGGCCCGAAGGATTAGACTTATTTTACGTGGCTAAGAACCAACTGGTTACCTAGCAACGGGACCTACAGCTTATTGTGGAATCCGAACCACATTATAGCGAGAAATTAATTTCTATCACCAGAAATAAATTCCTCTAATTTTTCATTGACCGGCCGGAGAATCGAACGCGGGCCGAGGAGAGTGCTAGCTGAGTACGATATCGACCCATCCAATGAAGAACTGAAGATTTCTGTCACAAATTCAAAGAAGCATATATACCTCTTCACAACATAAAACTTCTAAGTTTAGATGTAGATTCCTTATTCACAAAAGTACCAGTATAGGACGTTCCACAGTTTTTGAGGGAAAATTGGCCCCCCTGGTTCAGATCATTTCCGACTAGCCCTAGATAAAATAATAAAGTTAGTTGAATTATGTGCATCAAATAACATCTTTCCATTCGGGGAGTCATTCTATAAACAAAAATTTGCGTGCAGCATGGGTAGCCCTTTATGTCCTGTTTTAGCCAATCTATACATGGATTATTTTGGAAACTGTAATAATAAACGCAATAAAACCTAAAGACATGCTTTGGATATGTAGATGATATCTTAAGATTTAAGGATAATAAGTGGGGCAATTTCAATGAATTTCTTTCAAAATTAAATGCATTAGTGCCAAACATCAAATTTAAAATTGAATGGGAAACACACAACAATAAATTCCTTTTCTTGACGTTTTAATAATTAGAGACACGACAGAATACAAATTTACCATGTACAGAAAACCAACTTTCTCTCTGTCACACACCCATTTTTATAGCTATCATGACATCTGTATCAAAATTGGCATAGCTAGCAATTTATTCTTACGAGCCTTACGGATTTGCTCCCAGGATCTCCTGGAAAAGGAAATTTAACTAATCCGTACACAGCTGTCATCTTTAAAGTATCTTGACCATTTAATTGAGAAACCAATCCACAAAGCAAACATTATTTTCTACTGTACCCCCATAACAAGACCAGAGAGACCCACAACAATCACAGACGCTTGGAAACTCTAACCCTTTTGCTTTTACCTACCCAAATACCTTAGCCAAATCCCTGATTAACGTCCAACAAAAACCAGTCCCAAAGACCCAGGAGTTTACGAAATCCCTTACCTCGACTGTGACCAATTTTATATCGGTTGCACAGGCAAATCAGTCCCCCAATGATTAATACAGCATAAACATTCAATTAGGTACGGACAACAGAGCTCAGCCATTTTTAACCACATAAATAACCATAACCACAGAAAAAATTGAAATATGTCTGGTAAAATTTTTAGCAGCAAATGTCGGTTCAAAAGCCAGATGGTGAAATCAGCCTTGATTAAACAAAGAAATGCAATGACTCTCTCAAGGGGCGCCTGGGATTCAGATATTATAGATAAAATCTTCCAACCTGCGACCAAGAAGATTAAAGAGAAATTGTCAACAGGACTGACTTAACGGCAGACCTATGGATCTTCTGGTATAAATACCGCTTTTCTGTAACTTTTTCTTATTCACTATTTGCCTGAGGAGAGACACAGTTTGGTCTCTCAAATATAGTTTTATTTTCCATATTTTTGGCATTTCTATGGGCTCCCTTATATATAATTAATATATATATATATATATATATATATATATATATATATATATATATATATATATATATATATATATATATATATATATATCAAATATAAGGGAGCCCATGGAAATGTCAAAATGTGGAAAATAAAGACTATATTTCAGAGACCAAACTGTGTCTCTCCTCAGGCAAGTAGTGAATGAGAAAACATTACAGAAAAGCAGTATTTATACCAGAAGATCTGTAGGTCTGCCGTTAAGTCACTCCAGTTGACAATTTCTCTTTAATCTTCTTGATCCTCATGTGTGTGTGGTTGCATGTAAATGTGAATAAATTTGTATATTTAATGTTATATATAAACATATTAGTTTGTGTATCACTCTATACATTTTAATACATCTATGATTGAAATATTCACAATAAAACAAATCTGTTTCATTCAAGCCTTAATGGTATTAGGTACATCTCTTATGGGTTGAACAATGTTGTGCTTTGGTTTCTTCGATGATTCAAAATATTCTTGAATTTGCTCGAGAGTCTTCCCCTTGGTCTCTGGGACAACAAAGCAAGTGATGAAACTGCAGAGCAGACTTATGCCTCCAAATGTGAAGAAGACCGAGTGTGCGCCAAAGGCCTTCTCAAAAAAGGGGTAGATCTGGTCAGGAGTGATACAAAATCAAGATTAGTTGGAAGCTGGTTCGGATTTATGAGGTGTGAAAAAACAATAAATTTTGTCTTTTTCCATTTTCGCCCTTTTGTAACTATGAAGGTACATCAGTTGGAGATTCAAGACAGTAACCAATGTTTCAAGGGTTGGGCCATGCCGTCCGGACCCTTTTTTACATTAACATTATTTAATGCAGTATGGATACTATTATAATGTGTTATAATATATAAAACCATTCTACAAGTGTGATATGTCTCTGAGAAATTTTTGATGTTTTGCTTGCAGATTCGTCATTTGTTGTGAGACATGATAATATGATTTTAAAATGTCTTTTTTTTACAGATAAATTGTATATCATGTGATTCTGAAATATGTTTTGATGGTTTTTTCATTTGTTTAATATCTTGTGCAGTATGTTAAAACGAGTACTGAGTGTTAATGCTGTAGAGAGGGAGAGATATTTTTGAACCATTATCACTTACCCACATCCTGTATTGACACAGTTGTTTGAGGTGAAGGAAGAAAGGCAAGGGCCTCTTTGGTTATCGTTGACGAGTTGACAGTTATCGGCCAAATGCTTGTTACATATTTGTTCTGTGTGCCTATTCTGAAATTATTATCTTTATCTATGTCTATTATATGTTTCCATAATCTGAGTAAAAGGATGGGGAAATGAGAGAGTGAGGTTGACATACTGACAGCCGACTCAGAATTTGGTCGCAAAAGACTTCTTTCTGTTTTCTCAGGTGTTTTGAGTGAGCAGATGATGTCAATCATAAAGATAAGAGCTCTGGCATATTTCCTTCTGAGCCTTAGAATTCTGTGTGTATTCTTTGGGTATTCTGTAGAAGAGGAATAAGGTGTTCTGTGAATTCCCTATGTGTATTCTTTGAGTATTCTGGGAGGGCTTGAAGACAAAAGAGTACTGAATCAGAAACAGTCAGGCAAAGGGGTTACTGGTATAAGGTTCTCTCTCTCCCTCTCTCAATTACCATTCATGTATAAGGGTGTTATACTGGTTGCTCTCCTATTTGTACAAGTAATTCACCCACGAAGTGTATACATTTTGTAAGAATGATATTGGTATTTTACAAGCATTGTGAAAAGTGTATAATGGTGTACCACTTGTAAAAGGTAATGTGATGTTTACTGGTTTTTATTATGTTAAGAGATAAAGTGATGCTTTAAGTAAAAGAGAGTTATTATTTTACTAAGAGGTGAGTGTACTCTCTTCAAAAGTGAATACTTGTGTTGATCTCTATTATCAGTGTTTTGGTGAAGACTAGGGTTTAGTTGTTCAGATTTATGTATACAACTTGAGTGAGTTCTAATATGTCTTACTGCTAATTGTACTTTACTAAGTACATCTAATTGTGACTTGGCAGTGTTGTCTTGGAGAAAGTCTTAGAAAGACGTGAGTTTAACCTTTTTTTAAAGTGAAGGTAGTCTTTTGAAAGATTGATATAATCTTTAAACATATTTTTGTCTTAGTGAAATGGCTGTTGGTATATTTCCATTTTTGCATATTTCATTCTTATGTGTCTGTGTTATCATATTTCTCTAATTTTATCATTACACAGTGTGTTCCAGTGTTTTGTGTTGGTGATTGCTTAACATTTTGTCAGTGCATACTTATTATTGAGATTTCAGTGAGTACTTGTATTGACTTCCAATTATTGATGTTTTAGTGAACACTTGTGTTGGGTTTAATTAATCAGGTATATGGTTAAAACTTGAGTGAAAGTTAATGGTTTGAACCTTACTTAACCAAATTGCGTTCTTAATAAATTAAAGTTTTGTGAATTAATCTTGATTAAGAAATACTTAAATCTTACACTGTTATCAGATAACAGTAAATCTTTTTGAGATTGTGAACTCTGCATATAACTTTTGAACTTAGAAATAAATTTGTCTGTTTAAAGTTTTAAAAGCACAGTGTTTCATTTTGACCACCAGTGATTAGAAAAATTAATGAATGTGTACAAGGTAAGTGATATATCTTTTTGTTCACCTGAGACTTATCTAGGTGAAATAGAACCAGGGAAACCGTTACAGTGTTTGTTGAAGTGATGCCCATTTTCCACTAGCCTGTTTATAGATTGTTGGTTGTTACCTCACCCATAACTTGATAAAGTTAGATTGATTTTCTCAAGTGATAAGTAAGTTTTATGGGATCACTGTACCTTTAGAGTTTTCAGTCTTAATATTTTTGTTATGAGGTTTCAAGTATTTGGTCGAAGTGAGGTAACTTTTTGGTCTTATTATTTGTGTAATAACCAGATGCTTGATCACTTCGTGACAATACACCTTTAATTATAAATTTAATGAGAGCACAGAGTCACTTTTATTGATTCTAATGGGGCTCACCTGATAAGAGGAATATTGCTGAAATAAAATGGTTGCAATTAATTACCTGAGTTTCTGTACATGGATAATCAATAATGCATTACTTTTTTTTCTGGATAAGTAATATTCTTTTTCGTCAAAATATTAGTCCCCTCAAAGTCTAAAAGAAGTCAGTGATGTTATTTAAACTATATCAACACTCAGTATGTAAAAGGAAATTGTGATGAGTTATAGAAGGCTTCTGAATAGGTAGAAACTGAAAGATACTACCTGACTTCTGATGCCACTTCATGAACGAGAGTAGTATTTACTGTTCTTTAAAATTTGATTCAGAATAATGTAGATAATGAAAGAAATTCTAACGGAATGTATGACAGGAATTATATGGAAATGGTTTACTTACTAGAAATCAGACTACTATGGATACACTTTCTTAATTATTTTTAATCATTTCATTAATGTTGAAGGGCCCAATGTAAAAAAATCAAATATCAAGAAAAAACAGAGATACAGAATGCAGGAAGAATGCAACAATCTTACCTGTAAGACTCCAAAAGATAACAGCCGGTCAAAGAGTAAGCTAACTGCGATCATAGTCGATCTCATTGTTGTGTTGAAAAGTTCAGCTGACAGAAGCCAAGGCAAGGTTAAACATCCAAGGCAGTAGCCAGAAACAGCAGCCAGCACACAGACAATAGGTACCCAAGGTGGCCAATTGATTCCCAAAACGTCATTTACGAAATAACAAAGGCCAAGGAATACTGTTGCTATGCCTGTGGTGAATGCTGAACAAATAATGAGAGGGCGACGCCCGAGGCGATCAGCTGTAAGGGCACACACGGTTGTAAAGACGAATTGAACCAAACCAGTGATGATAGTGGCCATGCAGTGATCTTCCACACCAGCAGAAATGAAGATCTTCCCAGTGAATACCATGAGGATAGTACTGCCACATATTTGTCGCAAGCTACTCAGGAATAGGGTGATTAAGAGTGGCTTTCTCGTGCGCGGTCTCCACAGCTCTCGATACTCAATCTTTTTGCCCACAGAATCAAGTTTAACCTTCATTTCAGCAATATCCACTGCAGAGTTGTAGTCTGTCCCTCGTAGCCATCTGATAGAAGCCTTGCAATCTTCTTCCCTTCCCTTTAAGAGATACCAGTAAGGAGATTCAGGTACCACCCACAATACAGCAAGCATCAAAATTGTGGGAGCTAAGCAAATATAGCAGGCAATACGCCATGAGAAAAATGCCCCAGCTAAATAAGACACAATTAAGCCCAATGATAGGGATGTTGAAGATAGAAGCCCCAAAGTTCCTCGCAGACGAGCTTCAGTTACTTCACTGCAGTACACCTAAAGACAGACAGTTTTGAGTTTATGAGGAATCATCTGCCCCAAGACCTGAAATTCTTTTCAGGAACTGGCATGCATATATTGAGTCTTTGTGAAATCATTTAACGAATAAATTCACTTGTTATTTAACTCTAAAAAGTAATTTTCAAATGGGCTCAGAAGGTTTTAGTTGGTAAGATTTTATTTCAGATGGGCTGGTTTTTAAAGTTAAAAGTTAGATATATAGCCAGTGCTTGAATGAAGTACTTACTGGTCCTGCAGAAAATTGAAAAGCAGTTGCAGCGCCACAGATAAATCTGCCAAGCAATATAATTTTTGCATTTGGGGCAAAAGTAATGGTTAACCATCCTGCTGACAATATGGGAGCCGTAACCATGAGCAAAGTCCTCCTTCCAAGCCAATCCATTAGTCCCCCACTAAAGATACTGCCTACCATGCAGGCTAATGAAATGATGCTACCTGGTGAGGGATAGAAAGGTGACTTCTTGTGTTTTATGCATTTTAGAGCTCTTAAGGACATAAGAAGTTATTCAGGAATTATCTTTTTAGAGAGAATATTTTGATAGTTTTCAGACGAATATGCAAAAAAGTATCAATTTATTCGGCATTATACTCGCAACAAGGGTTGTTAATGGTTAACCATCCTGCTGACAAAATGGGAGCCGTAAGCATGAGCAAAGTCCTCCTTCCAAGCCCATCCATTAGTCTCCCAGCAAAGACACTTCCTGCCATGCAGGCTAATGAAATGATGGTTTGAGTTGAATCTTAAGGAATTTAAAATACTGAAGACTGGGACTGTTACAGGAGAAGCATAATGTACCTAGGGTACTTTTACATTTTTCATATTTTATTACCCTAAGAAATATTTATCTATTGTTTAAACATTATCTTATATTGGTTGTGATTGGATTTGCATTTTCATGTTTTGCTAATGTTTGTTGTCCACTGAAGAAACACGCACTGTACTAGTGGCATGTGTCAGCATTTCATTAGAACATGAATGTAAAAAACATTTAAAAGAAGTATCTTGGTTTCTTACCAACAAGACACAGCTTAGTTATGATGTGTTGCAAATTTATTCTAAATCCAAAACTAACTTACCAGAATGGTTAAGTTCCAACGACCAATTGGTTAGCCTAAATGAAATTTATATTATTCGAAATTTAGGTTAGCCTAAGACTGTTTGAGATTCCCAGAGGAGAGAGCCAATGTTGGCATAAGGAGGCCAACTTAATCATCAGCTACAAGAGCGTTTTCTAGAGCTTTTGATAACTAAACTAAATATCTTTTGTCCTTTATCATATCTTTAATTGTAATTTCTTCCATTCAAGCCTAGGTTAAGCTACCAGAGCTGTTTATTTTTATTCTTGTCTTTACTCCTCTTGTTCGTGTGTGTAAGTAACTGTAAGTAAAGAAAATGGGGTTTCTTTATAACAGCTCACCAATCCATGCCACTTCTGCTGTACTAACTACAAGATCAGGGTCTGCTTCAATAGATGGTATGGCCAGTGCTGTCCATCCACTCACCGATGCTGCAGAGAGGGTGCTCAAAGCTGCTGCAAAACACGCCAAGCCCTGTAAGGTAATACAGACGTTTTGATTCTTGATTTTAAAAGATGGTAACTGGAGGTCGATGAATGTCGAATAGTTATTCAAACACATTTATGTGAAATTAGTACTTAGGCAGGTGCACCACACACACACACACACACACATTTATTTATATATATATATATATATATATATATATATATATATATATATATATATATATATATATATATATATATATATATACACAGGTATATATATATATATTATATATATATATATATATATATATATATATGTTATAATTAGCAAGAATTCACTAGCAAATTGCTCCCTTTTTTGTTTCCTGTCTGCCAATCTATCGATAGATATATCTGTTTATCGACATGCGTGCCTACCTATCTATCAGACCAAGCTGGACAGTTGAGGATCACGGTCAGAATACAAGGGATTAAATCGATTGTAGGACACTCCTTTTAAGTAGATAATTCCTTATTCGAGGCAAAAGTGAATCTGTCTGGCTGACTCTTTCCAGGCAACCCCCCAGCCGCGGACACAGCTGAAATGACTCAACTCCCTGTCGGAGAACTTACCCCCTACCCCAGCAGATGGCATAAAAGGACAGATGAACAAGGGCCCGCTCTCAGAGACTCGCGGTACGACATGGCGCGAAGACAAGACGAACACACTCACCACCAACCCCACGAGGAGGACCATGCTCCTGGCTGAACAACTCCCTTAGCTCATCCCTTCTCCATCTAACCACGTGGCCCCTCAAAGTATACTTTTACCTTCATGCACTTCAACTGCCAACCACGTGTTCCCTTCGCTGCTGGCCTGATCCTAACACGAGGGGGCCACCCACTCCATTGCCTGGTGCTTCGTGAAGTCACCCACATGTTGCCTGCGCTGTCGGCGCCCCTACATCCTACCACATGGAAGACCAACGCCTTCGCCCTTGTGAATTTACTTAATTTGAGTGCCAGTAATCACAGAATCTTTTGTTCAATTCCACCTGTGCTATTCGAGTGTCTGCTCTCAGTGCTAATCCATTATTAACTCGTCGAAGCCCCATTGGCACCTTCAGTGCAGCATTGAATTCATTATCCTTTTGTCTGTTTCCATTACTGGCGTATAATCTGTGTATCTTTCATTTCAGAGGGACCCTATATTGTGGAATCTTCTTGGACTGTGCCTGGAATCCCCAGTTTCATTCATCCTGTAGGAATCCCCTTCAGGATCAATAATTTAGTTGCATTTCTCTTTCCCATACTAATGTCTTTTATGTAAATATACTCCTTTTAGTTTACCCACGTGTTTACGTAATATTTCCTTTCAGAAGTAGGAGCCTTACGCTCATATGAAATTCCTCCTCTTCTCTTGTTTTATGTTTCACTGGACCCACAAGGTCAGAATCACAAGGCTAATACACCTATAAATGTTGCTACCTGTCTCATAGAAACTATCTCAAAACCAGATTGTCCAGAAAAAACATAAAAATGGCGACCTTTTGCCTTAGATTCTCGTTTTAGCGGTTGTGTCCCCCCCCCCTTGTTTTTCTGCTTTTGTTTGGGTTTGCATCTGCCAAATCAACAATTGGTAAAGCTACGCTGGGTACGAGACAATTACGAACCTTTTCTGTAAAACCAGTGCACAGATCCAGAAATTCCACGTAAGTAAATTGTGTTTATTTTAGCATAGGAATTTTTAAAGACGTGACTGAGTCTAGGGAAAAAAATACTAGGGATGCATGCCAAAAAAACGAGAGAGGAGAACCGCCGAAATTTAGATTTTGAAAGTCTCAGCACATGGCTCGCATGACCTTCATGATAGGATATTTAGGGATTAACCATTTCAAGGAATAGTGCTATAGTTCCTCCTTGAAAATCACACCGATTTCATGATTGCAAAATCTAGTTAGGCGCGTATTCACATTTCTCCCATGTGGGACGAAAGTCAGCTCGAATCGCTGATTTTCCCTCTCTCTCTTGCATAGCGAAGGTAAAGTTCCAGATAGACAAATAGCCTGAGTGGTAGGCAAGCGTGAAATTGATTTAGTTTCCCAAATTTTTTCTTTTTTTCCCACAATTTGCATTCGAGTAAACTAGTCAGTGTTTACAAAACATTCCCCATTCCTTCGTTGCTAGGGGGAAGCCATACCACCCCAGCTAGTGTCTAAAAATAGCACATTCCTACTCCGCGTCTCGCCACTCATTCATTGCTAGGATTTGTTTGTTTAATTTTCTCTTGTTTTACCTCGGGCTCGTTCCAGCAAAATTTTTTTTGGTCTGTTTTGTTTGTTTGTTTGGGGTTGTTCTCTTTGTGTGTGTTGTCTACTCATTGGATTAGGGGCCTTTATCATTTCAATATTCTTTGCTTACAAAAGGAAACTTCTCCCGTAAGCCCATACATGTAAAACTTGCGCTCTTCCTAATCAGACCTTGTCTGTGCGGGAATTCTCCTAGGGAGACAATTTATTTCCAATCCAGTCCCCAATCAGCCCGCCTCATCGGTAATTTGGGAGACCAAGTCATTTCCAATCCAGTCCCCAATCAGCCCGCTTCGTCGGTAATTTGGGAGACCAAGTCATTTCCAATCTCATCCCCAAGTCAACCCGTTTTTTCGGTACCTTGGGAGACCAGTCATTTGCTAAATATTGTCCCCAATCAGCCCACTTTGTTGGTAAATCGGGAGACCCAAGAATTTCAATTTCTAAAGGTTTTGAAAACCCTTCATACCGTAAAGCCTCTGACAGCCACTCTGTTAAAAATTTGTGTGCATTTATTATACCCGGACAACTCCTTCCTACACTCTGGGAATTTTTTTTTTTTTGTGTATTACTTGAGTCCGACCCCACCTGCAAAATGTCGGCAAGATCTCAGCAGAGCGAGGATTTCAAGTTCTTCATGTCCTCCGGGAAGGAACTCGGCCTTTCCGGGAAAGAACTAAAAGACTGGGTACAGGAGAGGATGGAGGCGATAAAGGCAGAAAGAAAGGCAGAAAGGGAGGCAGCGAGATTAGAAAGAGAGGCCAAAAGGGAGGCAGTGAGATTAGAAAGAGAGGCCCTAGAGAGAAGAGAGGAGGCAGAAAGAAAAGAAAAGGAGGCAGAAAGAGTAGAGAATGAGAAGAAGCGCACCCATGAAATACAGATGCTGGCACAACGTGGGACTCCTTCCCCCCCCCCCCTGCTCTCACCTCGGGGATGAGTGGCCTCAGCCAGGCCCACTCATTTATGCCCAAGTGGACCGAAGCTGAACCGGAAGTATGGCTCGACACAACCGAGAAGGTCCTGGAATATTGCCCCCTCTCCCCTGCCGAACTCTCCCTAGTATTAACTAAATTCCTTGGTGGGAAGGCACTGATTGCCTACAACGCCCTACCTGCGGCTGACCAAGAGGACTGGGACATCATGCACCAAACCATTACCAAGGCATATGAGATAACCCCTGAACGCTGGAGGAGGCGCTGGAGAGGGCAAGTCAAGGAAGTTGGCCAAACTTGGGCAGATTAGGCTCACCAGTCGGAGCACGTCCATGCGAAGTAGTTTGAGTCCGTGGGAGTCAAGACCCTTGCAGACTCCATAGAGCAAATGAAAATAGAGCATTTCTTGCTCTACACACCTCCTGCCCTCGCCACGCACATAGGGGAGAAGGAGCCTACGACATTGGTAGAATGCTGTCACATTGCCGACTCCTAGGATACTCATCACCCCCAGGAGAGCTCCCTGCAGCTCAGAATTTGTCTACCCACCTGCCTTTCGGATGCCCCTCCGCCGAAGAATGGGCAATCATAGAAACCCATTGTATGCAGGTTGTGTAGGAAGATCGCATTCCAAAGAGCAATGCCGAAATAAACCAGCAACGCCTCTTTCTCCCGGAAAACGACCTAATAACTTGCCTGCGCCCTCCACAGGGGCAGTGCGAAGAGATTTCAGCCAAACCTTTTGCACGGCGTGCAAGGTTTATGGCCAATCTCCCTCATGGGCAAAATGCCCTAGAAATAATGAGTCCAGTACTCCTGCCGTTGCCCTGGCAGTTACGAATCCCAAGTCCTTAGACAGTCCAGCCGAGGGTCCCATATATGTGGCACCTCCTTGAGGTAGCTACCCAGCACGCCAGGTCAAGGCATTTGATGACTCTGGAGTGCAAATTTCCCTCATAAGGAAAGACAAAGTTCCCTATGGAGCTATCATTAACCAATGCAAACTCGTCACAATTGAGGGTATCAATGAATTTAAAATGATACTCCCTAGAGTTCAATTGAGAGTCAAAAGACGTCATAAATCTAAAATTTGCAACCTTGCAGTAGAAAGCTATCTTCCCAGAGGTTATGATATCCTCCTGGGACAGGACTTCCAGTCCCCATTTAAGTTACCACAATCACTGCTAGTGCCAGGGCCCCAATCAGATCTCCCTCCAGGAGATTCCAAAATCGATTCCAAATCTCTGCCAGTGCCACTTGCACACACTGAGCCATGCCAAGCTCCGTCTGTCACAGACGATGAGCAAATTCCAAAGCAAATAATAGTGTCTGCCCCTGCCTTTGTGCCAGCGCCAGAGCACGCCCCTGATCTCCATTCAAGAGATCCCAAAAAGAACCCCCCCTCTCTTCTTCCGGCTTGGCTCCGCTACCAGTGCTGGTAAGGGAGACGGATCCTGTCGACCACAGCGGAAGCTCACCTAAAGGTGCGGCCTTGCAACCCGGGAGCCCCTCACGCTGCCCCTGACCGCTTTTTCTCTGTCTCAGTCCTTTGCAGACTCAGCAGTGAGTAAGGATTCTTCCACGTTTCAAATGGCCGATGAACTCGAGGAACTGCGACGGATCATGATACAGCTTGCAAAGAAGGCCCCTGCACCAGCCGTCAAGGAAGCCAACACAGGTGGCACTCCAATACCCTCCCCGGGCTCGGCTCCACCGATTCCCCGGCCAAGACAAACCATCAAAGTAAGAAGGGTCCGTGGGGAAAATACCACGGGCGTTGATAATTCCAGGTAGCTTCAAGAGAGCTCCCAAGCTCTCCTGGCACCTGTGCCAATCTGTCACAGTGCCATCCCTTTATCCTACGAAGACTTTGGCACCTCTATCCAGAAGAGGGTGTCAGGGTCCTTCACTATTCTATTTTCTTATATCTATGTCCTTTATTCTTCTTCAAACATTTCCTTTCCCTACTTTTGATTATCAATCACATTTATTTTATGCCTTACTCAGGCACTCCTTTTACCTTGATCACTTCTGCCCATGCAGAGTGCCACTGACAGATATGCCAACACTATAAGCCTTACGACTCCCCCTTCATGCCTACTGCAGCATGATGCATTTAAAAATATGATATGCCATTGCCATTAGTTATTATTACATAAGTGCCAACTTGGCACAGTGCCATTATTGCAGATTCTGGCAAAATGATCCTGCCTGAGGGGTCGCGCCCTCTGGTTACCTTTGTGGCCGTCTTGGGCTAAGAATGATCCTAGCTGTTTACTATAGGCTAAGGAATATAATTTTAGCATACTTGTTCAACATCTAGTTACAACAATTAATGTTTAATTTGTGTCTGCCCTTTATTCTTTTGTTGTTCTTCTATATCTCATGCCTGTAGATGAGTGCCACAAGGGACCTATAAAGTCAGTGCCACTTTTGTAATACAAGGGGCGTGGCCCACTATCCAGAAGGCGGAGGCACGTCCCCTTGCCTTCTTGTAATATTGGGAACTTCATTCCACCTCCCCCCCTCTCTTCCCTTTGCTTGCTTCTCCTAAAAGTCTAATGTAAAATCCCCATCGTAGACTAAAAATGGCAAACTCTTAAAATGATTAAATAAGCCTTAAGCTAAAATAATTTTACCTCCCTTTGATTACACCCTTTCAGGTGCTTATTATAAGTGTTATAAGAATGCCATGAGATTCCGTGCCAAGTCTGGCATGGGCCTACCAAACGACGTAAATCATGATGTCAATTAAACCCAAGTGTATTTCGTCATTTCAACGCCGCTTAAAAGGCAAGCTAACCACATGCATTTAGGGGATATCTAGAATTAAGTAACCATGTATTCTAATTCTTTAACATCCTTTCTTTTCATTTGTTGGCAACAGCCTCATATACAGTGGCCTTATAATCCTAATTAACTCACATTGATCGAGTAACTTTATAAATTTATCACTTTGTAGCCAAATACACAGTAATTACTCTTTTGCAAGTATTGAAAATTACCTTATGTCCTGTTCCACAATGTACTCGGCAGTTAGAGTAATTTGTTCCAGTATGTCATCAACAGTAATGCCGCAGAGTTTCATAAATCCTTTAAAATTAAAGCTCATTGCAAGGCAGAATGTAGAGTAATGTAAAGCATTTGCCGCTCATTTCTTACTTAAATCGACATTCACACCCGAATGAAGGTGTGTACACCATCTTGTGTGAGGAACTATTATAATTAGCAAGAATTTGCTAGCAAATTGCTCCCTTTTCGTTTCCTGTCTGCTGATCTGTCGATAGATATATCTGTCTATCGACATGCATGCCTACCTATCTATCAGTCTGAGCTGGACAGTTGAAGATCATGGTCAGAATACAAGGGATTAAATCGATTGTAGGCCACTCCTTTTGAGTAGATAATTCCTTATTCGAGGCAAAAGTGAATCTGTCTGGCCGACTCTTTCCAGGCAATACCCCCAGCCGCGGACACAGCTGAAATGACTCAACTCCCTGTCGGAGAACTTGCCCCCTACCCCAGCAGATGGCATAAAAGGACGGACGAACAAGGGCCCGCTCTCAGAGACTCGCAGTACGACATGGAGTAAAGACAAGGCGAACACATTCACCACCAACCCCACGAGGAGGACCATGCCCCTGGCTGAACGATGCCCTTAGCTCATCCCTTCTCCATCTAACCACGTGGCCCCTCAAAGTATACTTTTACCTTCGTGCACTTCGACTTCCAACCACGTGTTCCCTTCGCTGCTGACCTGATCCTAACACGAGGGGGCCACCCACTCCATTACCTGGCGCTTCGTGAAGTCACCCACGTGTTGCCCGCGCCGTTGGTGCCCCTACATCCTACCACGTGGAAGATCAGCACCTTCACCCTTGTGAATCGGGAGTCAACCATGTGCCGCCTTCTTCGCTGGAACCCCTTCTCTCTTATGGTAAAGTTCTCTGTAAAGACGTCCATTCAGTCACGCTTTGTCCTCGTAGAATTTACTTAATTTGAGTGCCAGTAATCACAGAATCTTTTGTTCAATTCCACCCGTGCTATTCGAGTGTCTGCTCTCAGTGCTAATCCATTATTAACTCATCGAAGCCCCATTGGCACCCTCAGTGCAGCTTTGAATTCATTATCCTTTTGTCTATTTCCATTACTGGCATATAATCTGTGTATCTCTCATTTCAGAGGGACCCTATATCGTGGAATCTTCTCGGACTGTGCCTGGAATCCCCAGTTTCATTCATCCTGTAGGAATCTCCTTCAGGATCAATAATTTAATTGCATTTCTCTTTCCTGTACTAATGTCTTTTATGTAAATATACTCCTTTTAGTTTACCCACGTGTTTACGTAATATTTCCTTTCAGAAGTAAGAGCCTTACGCTCATATGAAATTCCTCCTCTTCTCTTGTTTTATGTTTCACTGGACCCACAAGGTTAGAATCACAAGGCTAATACACCTATAAATGTTGCTACCTGTCTCATAGAAACTATCTCAAAACCAGATTGTCCAGAAAAAACTCTTATTATTATATATATATATATATATATATATATTATATATATATATATATATATCTTCTTCTTTTTCTTTTAACGTGCTTTTATTCCCATTTTTGTATAATGCCTTCTTTGAAGGACTTTTGATTTGGCTTTGGGGGTAGACCTGTGGTCTCGATGCTGCCCTGCCTGACATCGCTTAGACCCCGGTACGTATGTTTCATGTATCATACCAGACCCGCGCCCTTTCTTCCCAGCAGAAGTTATTCTTGCTGGTATGGCGAGAGTTCGAGACGTGTGAGATGTTTGTTATGTTTTTAGAAGGTGTTGTAGTGGCTTTGTTTTGTGTGTGTATTTAGTCTGTAACATCCATTTGCTTTTTAAGCAAACCTATCCGTTGATTACATATATAATCCCGGGATGTCTACACGGATAGCAAAGTGTCTGCCTCTCTGATCAGCCGGCTTATGGATTGAAAAAAGTCCGAAGCTGCTGCTGTAAATCCGACTGAGCCATGAGGTCTATATATATATATATATATATATATATATATATATATATATATATATATATATATATATATATATATATATATATATATATATATGTATGTGTGTGTGTTTGTGTGTGTGTGTGTGTGTGTATGTATATATATGAATAAATATATAGATAATAAAAATACACATAAATAAATGTATATACATTTGTATTTATAAATATTGCTAGATTGGCATAAGGGGGGGGAAGGTTGCATCCAAACATGCTTCCTCACATAGCAATATCATTCAGTCAATCAATTATACAGGTAATTATAAGAGAAAATCTCAAAACAATGACAAGAATCTATTGACAATTAATTCAAGGTTGTGGAGGTCTATATGGTCCTGATACATTACAGCAATGGTTGATACTTGAGAAAATACTTGATAACAATTACTAAAAAAGGGGGACAACACATGAGCAGAACGTATGGGTGAGAGGGCCTTCTTGGCACTCGATGCAGGAAGATTTTACAAGAGCACACCCGTCTTAGCCGGTGCGAGGTGGGCATACAATTGGGCAAAGTCGGTCCACAGCATCAGGTTTAATCTGCAGTGATACATTCAAGAGATTACCTAATGAATGGATTTTGGCACTGAGGAGGGATTTTGGCACTGAGGAGGGTTCTGCTGAAGGCAGGGGATTCCTCTCTCATAAATATTCACAAAACATAATAATAACACTTCTTCAATGCGAAGTAATAATCGACAAACAGGTCACTAATATCACTCCAGGTATTGAAAGTAAGGTATGATGAAAATTAGTAATAGAAGAAAGAAAGGTGACCTGCAATCTCCACATCTCACATTACCTTATCCTCAAGAATGTCTCTGTGGGCCATTGACGACGGACTATGGCACTGGGGGTGTGGGGGAGGCTAAGCTATGACTGGCGGATGCTAGGTCAAGAGGTAGAGGGGCAAAGGAGTGAGGTTGTGTTGCTCTCATCTGGTTCTCTCAGAAACTCAAGTTGTTCTCTCTGGCATGCCGGTCAGCAGCTCCCTTTTATGGGGGAGAGGGGCGGTGCCGTTGACCCACGGGTAACAGATGCATGACAGGAGTTGAAGCCATGTGGTTCCCACAGTCACAGATGCATGCTGTCCCCATGTGGCACCGCACCTTAATTTGGCGCCAATCCTTGGAAGGTAGGATCTGTCCATGCACCAACTCTCTCCTCACTAATGGTGTCCTCTGGTTATGCTGGTGGCCGTTAATCCACTAATCCCAATGCCAGGACCCTGTGAGAAAGGAAGAGAAAGTGAGAATCACTGTTTCCAGGAAAAAGGGGATTAAGATCTGAGGGGGAAGATGGGCCCTTTAGGTGAGGACTAGGGAAACTCCAAATCTGGGGGGTCTAGTTGACCTGAAAAACAGTTCTATGTTCTTTTTGGTTATTCATTTTGTTCTAATTTAAGGTGAGTGAGCTGGCTTTGTTTGAGATATGCAGATGCAGTCATTCCATCTACATAATCTTGTAGCATAGCTTCCCTCACAAGTAGACATGTTACGCAAGTCACTTGCATCAAATTGCTCCTTGTCTTATTATATTTCTCCTGGGTGTCTCATTTAAGTAAATCAAGCTTGCAAACTTCTGTTCTGACATTAATGGTAATGGAATGATGTTAACTGCAGAAGGGGTTGACTACTCTCAATTAAATCTTATGGTCATCAATCAGTTACAGAGGCAGCAGTTGCAAATTATTTAATGCTAACATTTTTATGAATTTGCACCTTACGTTAAGTGCCATTGGTCATGGCTCGATCAATCATCAAATACTCACTCATGTTGTGAGACTTAATCATACGGTCTAAACTTAGGTTAGTTGGTTTACAAAATTTATTCATTATTTTGTTAGTTCAATTACATCAAGGTTGCAAATTCATGCTGTTAGTTTTGCCTTGAGGAGGCATCAAATTGGGAGTACTGCATGGGTTACATTAGGGGGTGCCACGGTACTCAACACATATGGCACTGTGCCACATGGCATGAGTGCCTGGGAGTTGAAGGCTCAACAACGTTTGCAATTGTGATTTCATCAGGTATCAATGGAAAGATAGCGTTTAGGAAGGAAGTAATCTCAGGGGTTGTATTTAGGAATGGGAAGCTTGGGCACTGCTCTCTGGAAGTAGGCTAGGTTATTCCGTGGCTTTGGGGTTGTGACTTAGTGTCTGAATAGAACATTGGCAATCTTATTGCTGGTGCCCTTGATATGCTGTTTTCCAGTTACAGTCCTGCAAATCTATGAACCAGTGCATTAATTGCTTATTTTGATTCTTGAACATAGTGAGATACTTGAGGGGGTTATGGTCCGTGAGGACGGTCAAGGGAAATTTATGATCTGCATGATAAAATTCAAAATGCTTCTTAGCAAGGATCATACCAAGGAGCTCTTTCTCGATTGTGCTGTATCTGGCCTTGGCTGGGTTGAGCTTTTTGGAATAATTGACAATTGGGTGCCGAATGCTATCGTCTTCCTGGAATATAACAGCACCAATTCCTATATCGCTAGCATCAACTGCCTGGTTGAACAGTTGCTCGTAGTTCGGGGTGTGAAGAATAGGTTGGTTGGTGAGTACTGCTTTTAGATAGTCGTATGCCTTTTGGCACTTGGGCGTGCATTTGAAGGTTCGGTTTCCCCTGAAGAGGTTTGTAATGGGCGCAGCCGCGTCAGCGAAATTTGGGATGAACCTCCGGAAGTATTGCACCATTTCCAAAAATTGCTGCTTGTCCCTTTGTGTCTTCAGATATGGCATCTCTTGGGATGGCTTTGACATTGGCATCCTTTGGCATCAGTTTGCCGCTGCCGATCCGATGACCGAGGTAGGTAATCTCAGGTATACCAAACTGGCACTTCTTCAGGTTTATGACCAACTTTGCTTGTTGTAGGATGGCTAACATTTCCTTAAGAATGCTCAGGTGTTCTTCCCAAGAATTAGCATAGATTATGATATTGTCCAAGTATACAATGCAATGCCTTATTCCAACCAGGACCTTGTTCATGAGGCTTGGAAAGTGGCTTGGGGCATTCTTAAGGCTGAACGGCATGGCCTTACACTGGTACATGCCCCTGGGCATGAATGCGGTAAGGGGGTGCGATTCCTCTGACAATGGCACCTGCTAGTACCCCTTCTCTAAATCAATCTTGCTTAGGAATGGGGCTCTGTCTAAGCTGTCCAAGCATACTTCAATCCACAGCAGAGGGTATGACTCTGGTTTGGTAACTTCATTCAGCTTGCTAAAATTGATGCACAATCAATCTCCACCCTTTCCTTCGGTACTAGGATGACTGGGGAGGACAACTGGCTGTGGCTATCCTCTATCAGGCCCAGGTCAAGTTGCAGCTGGATTTGTCGTTGGATCCTTTCCACTTGCTGTGGATTGACCAGGCTTTGGGCGATGGGAGTGGTGTTTTCGTGCGCGATGATTGTGTGCTTGGTCATGTCAGTGCGTCCCAATTGATCCTGCTTCATAAGCAGATGTTGCAGTTCTATGTTAGCCAGGAGCTCAGAGTTGGTGGTTGGAGATGGCAAGGCGGCGAGGGCTCCCACCATTACTGTAGAGCCAGTTGCTGCCATTTCCAGTTCCCAGCAGTGTTAGGGTTTCAGTGGATTTATGTGGAGCCATTTTGCACGCCTCTTTCCAGGGGTTTCCAGGGGGCGTTTGGTGCCAGTACAGAGGACCAGAACTTCATTGCTAACCTTAAAAGCTCATACTAGGAGCAGGCAGCCTCAGCCCTTACAGTGCCTTACGAAACTGCCCCCCCCAACTCCCACGGAGACCGTTACTGGGCCGCCACCCTTTACCACTCCAAATCAACCTGATAAAGGACAGATGCCTTTTATTAATCCTGTTCCGCTGCAATTTTGAGGAGAGGTCTGTAACTCCCTCCTCCGCTGAACAGGGCCTGAGTGAAGAGTGCCTTGCTGAACTAATGGATACGATCCAGCTACAAGACCCTCCTACTATCCCAGCAAGGTTTCAAGAAGCCCCTGCCTATCCTCCTGGGGTTATTCCACCCAAGCGAGTCTTATGGGATGGAAATCAGTAATAGTCCAATGCATGGGATCGCCTCCCTATTCCTCGTGAGGGACTGACCCCCACAGCCCTCTCACTCCGGAACCAGTCTCCTCTCACTCCGGAACCAGTCTCCTCTCCTGCCGTTATCCCGGCCGACCCCTCCATTCCACACTCCTGGCCCCAACCACCCTGCAGATTCGCAACCTGTGGTTCAGGTGGGGCTTCATTTGCCTGTGCCCAGCCTAACTCAGGAGGATCCCCTTCCACTCGAATCCCATACCCAGGAAGTGCACCCCAATTTTGAGCCTTCCACGGTACCAGCTATTGCCATCTCCAATTCTATACCCCAGCCGGGGTAAGAGCACCTGAAAGATATACCCCTAATCCCAGGGAGAATGCCCCAGTAGTTGAAATAGACAGGCCTAGGCATCCCAAGAGTGCGTATGTCCTTGATCTGATAACAACATTCCAGGGTCCACTTGAATCCTACTCAGTGTCCTCAATGCCAATAGCCAAGCATGTGCCAAATTCCTTTCCTATTAGGAGCCCTGCCTTCATGCCTGTTGTAACCCATCCACTGGAGCTCCATCCCAAAGACACCCATTGCATATTTGACCTGATGCCCATGCCAATTGAATGACCAGGACGGTACCTGGCCCAGACCTATGCAGGAAATGAGCACTTCGAGGACCATACTCCTGTGTATGCCCCAGCACTGTTTCCAGAAGGAGCCGGTAACCAGGATACCCCTCCAGGGGACCTCATAACCCACCAGTACCCCTGACATACATGGAGCATTTTGCCCCCTTGTCCTCCATAGGCGTGAGGACATACCTCATCTCTGAGGGCCTACACTATTACACACGACCCAACTATGGGTCCCCATACCCTCAGATACCTTGGGAAGTGCACCTAGCAGGCAATCCGGCTGGGTGAGTGCTCGCTTTAAGAGGTTAGATTTCCAATGCAAGAGCTGGAAATTTAATGTCTAAAGCTTGGTTAATAGCCAAGAGATGGGCAGACACCTGTGTCCCTTTCGGCACCGCTCCTCTCTCTTTACGAGTACTTAGTACCTTATTCCAGAGACGGTCACTAAGCCACTCCCTATCTTTTCAAACTTTGTGACTTGTAATGTATTATAATGTACGAGTATTCCCCAAGAATATTTAACTCAGCTAACATTCACGTTTGTCCCCTTGCCTATTCATTAGCCTTCTTTTCATATATTTTGCACTGTTACCAGTTGCACTTCCTTGTGTATGGGTTAGCACAAGTATATGTGTGAAGAAATTAGACAAAGGTTGTCTGATCAAATCAACCTCAATCCTTAGGGAAATGGATTTGTTTGTTGTGGTTACCTTAGATAAAGCACTGAATATAAGAGGCAAATCTGAATTCAAGTAATTATGGCAGTTTATGTTGTTTTATAAGTCACATAATTTGCTGACTCTGCTTGAATTATCTAAAAGAAAACCTTGCATAAAATGTGTTTTGATTTTGAAATACATTAGGGGAGAGAGGAAGTCATATCTATCAGTACAAAAAAAATGAGAGGGGAAGTCATATCTATCAATACGAAAAAACTTCTAGATGTTTACACCTGCAAGAGGCGTGTAACGTCTTCCTTTCATGGGAAGGTGTTGCAAACGTTCTTTTGATCGTTGGTATTTTGCTTTTCCCATCTTGATATTTTGATATAATGTAACGTAAAATTAAAAGCAGTACTAAATATTTTTACCAAAGTCCCCTTGACATTTTTCTCTTGCCTTGCCCTCCAATAATGACAACCAGGTGTCAAATGAGGAGACAATTTCAGGACCTTACCCAAAGTGATTATCAACCCTTGGCCTCACTATATTAATCTTTGCTTGAGGGGAAAATCAGTAGCCTGTTGTACATTTACGCAGACCCTTTGAGATTTAACCTATTGTTAGCAGCTTCCTGTCAATCTCGTCTCGAGATCTCCCTGAGAACCTGCCCCTCCTTGCTTTTACCTGTCATGCCATTAAGGGTCACTGTCTTGACCTGACCCACCTGCGACTCCTTCCACTCATCCTCACTCCTCCTCGCTAAGTATCTCTTTACTGTACTCCCCCTTCCTTGAACCTTTTATTCGACAACCTTTCCAAGTACCTTTCAGGATTAGCAGCGTACCCAAAATGAGGACAATAAATTAACCCATTAAGAGGAAACTATCAAAACATGGCCATCATCGGCGCCGTTTGCCATATAAATACGAGCTCCAACAGACCCTCTTTGCTAGTGCATCTTACTACTTCTATCTGCCAAGAAGTCTGTAAGAGGTGCAAAAGAAACGAGCAGGTAAAAATTACTGCTGGTTTATTACAGATTCAGGCAGTTTATATAGCGGCCGACTGGCACCGAACCGCGGAAGACAATGACATTGAGCGTGACCTGAGGTAAAAAACAATTAGCAATAATATACGGCGAACAAGTGCAATTTACAATACAAAAACATACAGAACTCCAATATGGATACAGTCTTGATGCCTGCGAATAAAGAAGCATACGATACATAATTTGTGACAGTTGGACAAATACATATAAAGTTGAAATGGTAGAAAATGCATGACCTGGCACGTTAGGTGTGACGAATTGAGTGCGAAGAAAATGGGAAATCACCAAAGAAAACTTGCTCAGCGGAGACTTAATTAATGACGCCTTCGAAGCACTCTGCTGACGTCGATGTGGTGACTTTACAAATACTCCCCCTCCAAGACGTGGGACACATCTGACTAATCTGTGTATCTGCTGGGACGCTGAAGGGTACCACGGCTTCTTGAGGACAACGGAGGGGTCTCCCGCGCGTGAGGGTGCTGGGCTGCTGGTGTGGGCGGTTCCTTCCTGGGACGGCCGCGCGCCCGCCGTTTGCGGGGGCCTGGGCATGGCGAAGGGCGGCTGGGCGGGGAAGGTGCTGTGGTGATGTCGGTGCTCTCCTCCAGGAAGGCGGGCTTTAACCGGTCTATTGAAACCCAGTCGTTCCTCCCGGGGAGTGCCAGCAGGAGCGCCTTGCTGTTCCGCTCCAGCACGCGGAACGGGCCCCTGTAGGGCCTGGTCAGTGGCGGGCAGACGGCGTCGACCCTGACGAAGGCGTGGGTGGCGGATGACAGGTCTGGCGGTGTGAAGGTGGCCGACCTGCCGGTGTACGTGCGCTTGCAAGGGGCGAACTTGCCGGCCACGTCGCGGAGCCTCTGCAGTGATGGGATGTGGCGATCTTCTATCACAAGTTTGCCCTGGACCACGAGGGGCTCTCCGTAGGTTTTTTCGGCTGCGGATGGGGTGCCGTCGGCTCTGGGGGCGGTTCTCAAACCGAGGAGGACCCATGGCAGCTGATGTTTCCAGTCCTCTGCAGTGCAGCGGGCCATGAGGGACGCCTTCAGGGATCTGTGGAACCACTCGACCAGGCCATTGGCCGCCAGGTTGTACGTCGTGGTGGTGTGATGCGTGGTCCCCAGCAGCTGGGCCAGGGCGGACCATAATTCGGTTGTGATGTGGTCCGGGACGCCGAAGCAGCTAACCCAACTGGAAAGCAGGGCCTTGGCACGCACGCTGGCGGTGGCTTCTTGCATAGGTGTGGCTTCGGGCCACCTTGTCGAGCGGTCCACCACCGTCAGGAGGTATCTGGACCCGCCTGATGGGGGAAGAGGCCCGACGACGTTGACATGAATGTGGCCGAAGCGGCGTTCTGGCTGCGGGAACTCGCCTACCCCGGACTGCGTGTGACGTCCCACCTTGCTGGTTTGGCACTGCAGGCACTGTTTCGCCCAGGACGTGGCATCCTTCTGCACCCCGTGCCAGACAAACTTTTTTGAGAGCAGCTTGGCCGTAGTTCTGCCAGAGGGATGTGAGAGGCCGTGAATTATGTCGAATACCTGGCGGCGGCGTGAGGCTGGAATCAAGGGGCGGGGCTGACCCGTACTGATGTCGCAGAGGAGACTTGGGCCTCCAGGGCCGAGGGTCACGTCCCGCCACTTAAGGGACGTGATGGCGGTAGGGTAGGCTGGGGTTTCTGGGTCAGCGGCCTGTTCTCTGGCGAGGTCTTGGTAGTTTACTCCGAGCTGCACTGCGTTCAACTCGACTCTGGAGAGGGCATCTGCTACAGGATTTTTCCTGCTGGGGAGGTACCTGACGGAGCAGGTGAATTCGGCTATGGCTGAGAGGTGGCGCTGCTGCCTGGAAGACCATGCATCCCCTTGCTTAGTGAAGGCATGAACCAATGGCTGCTGGTCCGTGAAGATTGTGAAGGGCGTCCCCTCCAGGAGGAACTTGAAGTGCCGGACTGCGTGGTACATCGAGCAGAGTTCCCTGTTGAAGGTGCTGTAACGGGTCTCTGCGGGATTGAATTTCTTGCTGAAGAAGGCGATGGGCTGGGGGGCGCCATTGATGACCTGCTCCAGGACAGCACCAAAGGCGACGTTACTGGCATCTGTTGTTAGCTGGAGAGGGGCCTTGGGATCCTGGTGTGCCAAGGCGGTTGCCTCGGCGAGGGTGGCCTTCGTCAGGGAGAAGGCCTGCTGCTGGCTGGGTCCCCAAGACAGGGACTTTGATTGGCCTTTGAGAACTTCCGTCAGGGGGCCATGGTGTGTGCGATCCCGGGGATGAACCGCCTGTAGAAGTTCACCATCCCGAGGAACTCCTGGACGGCCTTGACAGAGGTGGGGGTTGGGAACCTGGTTACGGCTGCTACTTTTGATGTGAGTGGGCGGACGCCTGCCGGAGATACCTCATGGCCCAGGAAGTCGGCTTTCTGGACGCCGAAGGTGCACTTGTCAAAACGGACGACGAGGCCATTCTCCTGGAGGCGCCGCAGGACTGCCCGGATGTGCTGTTGGTGTTCACTGTGAGACCTGGAAAATATGAGGATGTCATCAACGTAGCAGATGCAGAATTTCACGTCCCCAAGGATGCTGTCCATGTGCCGCTGGAAGGTCGCCCCGGCATTCCTCAAACCGAAGGTGGAGAAGGCGAACACGTAGGACCCGAACGGCGTGATGATGGCGGTCTTTGGTATATCCTCTGGTGCAACAGGTACCTGACAGTATGATTTAAGAAGGTCCAATTTAGTGAATACCTTGGCTCCGTGAAAGGAGGCCGTGAGGTCTTGCATGTTGGGCAAGGGGTAGTGGTCGGGCTCCGTTGCAATGTTGAGATGTCTGTTGTCGCCGCAAGGTCTCCAGGAGCTGTCCGGTTTCTGCACCATGTGGAGGGGGAGGCCCACGGGCTGGAGGCCTTTCTGCAGATTCCAATCCGCTCCATCTCTGAGAATGCCTTCTTCGCCTCCTGAAGGCGCTGTTGGGGAAGCCTTCGGAACTTCGCGTGTGTTGGGAGGCCTTTAGTTGATATGTGGTGGTATATGCCATGTTTGGCTGGGGCCCCGGGGACTTGTCGAAGTTCGGGCTTGAACACTTCGGGGAACTCCGTCAGCAGGTGCACGTACTGGTGGGGGGCGACGGAGCTGATGGTGGGTGCCTTGGGTCCCGCTGTCAATGGGAGAGATTGGCAGGAGTCAGTATCGAGGAGGCGCTTACGCCCCACGTCGACTAGCAGGCCGAAGTGCTCCAGGAAGTCCGCCCCCAGGAGCGGGGTTCCTACGTCCGCGACGATGAAGTCCCAGGAGTAATTCTGGCCAAGGATGGAGATCGACAGGGGCCTGGTGCCGTAGGAGAGGATGGGGGATCCGTTGGCGGGCGTCAGGAAGGCGGCTGGGTCTGGTTTCTGGTTGCAGTCCTCCCTGGATGCCGGGAAGATCGATCTAAAGGCCCCTGTGTTGACCAGCATCATCCTGCCGGAGACGGTGTCGCGGACGTAGAAGCCTACTGGTTCTGGGCCCCTGGGTTTTTCAGTTGCCATGGCGGTTTGTCCTGCTGGCCGCCGCCACCCCCATTTTTTGAACGGGCGAACGAGCAGGGCAGCAGGCAGTTTCGGGTGTCTTTTCCGAATCACTTGTGGTAGCGACAGAGGCCTGGGGAACTCCATTTGTTTTGGGGCGGTGGACGCCTCCTGGCGACGGCATTGACGCCCTGCTCCGTTTCTTCTTCCGGCTGGACGGAGCTGACCGACTGTGTGGGCGCTTTTAGCCGCTGTGTGGCCTTCATGCAGTCCGTGAAGTGCTGTGCCATTTCTATGAGGTCGTCGAGAGGCATGGTGTAGGGGTGAGGAATCTGGGTGCGGACCTCCGGGAGGAGCTTGCGAAGGTAGATCTCCCGTGACAGGCTTATTTCCTGCCGCTTTTTTGTGCCGTCGAAATCTGGTAGTGAAAGAAGGTCCTCGACCATGCTCCATGCGTCTCTTGCGTTGAGGTCATGCCGTGGGTTGACGGCGAGGTCGATAGCACGGGTGGCCCGCTCGGCGATAGGTAGGGAGCACATTTCGAGGAGGATTTTCTTCGCAACGTTGTATGTGAGGGGGTGTGTCGGGCACCCGCGAGGCGAGTTTTCTGTATACCTCCTCCGGGAGGGCGTTGAGGACCGTGTCGGCCTGCAGGATTTCGTCCGTCAGGTGCGCCACCCTGAAGTGGCTCTCGACCCTACGCAGCCACATTGTTGGGTTCCCCTGCATAAAAGGTGGCAACTTTACGGTCAGGGCAGCCCGCAACTGCTTGGCCAGGCCATGGAGTGTTCGGGGCGCTGGCATGGGTGTAGAGGTGCGGGAGGGCCTCGGTGAGGGGACGGGTGCGGGTGTGATGGGAGGAAGGTAGACCTCTGAGTCCGTGAGGTCCGCGGTTAACTGCACGAAGGAGGGGATGCCCGCATCCATGCTCACTCTCTGCCCTCTTACTGGAGTGGGGTACTCGCCCCAGAACGCACTTTCGTGCGCCGTGTGGGTCCGTTAGTGACGAGAGTCAGCACGCTCAAACGCTGGTTACAGCACCGTGTTTAGGCCGCTAAGAGCGTTGGAGAGTTCCTGGAGCCAAGACTGAGTCGCCGTGTCGGTCCGCTAATGGCTCCGGGATACTCCGGGGGGTCACCACTGTAGGAGGTGCAAAAGAAACGAGCAGGTAAAAGTTACTGCTGGTTTATTACAGATTCAGGCAGTTTATATAGCGACCGACTGGCGCCGAACCGCGGAAGACAATGACATTGAGCGTGACTTGAGGTCAAAAACAAATAACAATAATATACGGGAACAAGTGCAATTTACAATACAAAAACATACAGAACTCCAATATGGATACAGTCTTGATGCCTGCGAATAAAGAAGCATACGATACATAATTTGTGACAGTTGGACAAATACACATAAAGTTGAAATGGTAGAAAATGCGTGACCTGGCACGTTAGGCGTGACGAATTGAGTGCGAAGAAAATGGGAAATCACCAAAGAAAACTTGCTCAGCGGAGACTTAATTAATGACGCCTTCAAAGCACTCTGCTGACGTCGATATGGTGACTTTACAAGTCTGTCTGTCCAGGGGCTCTGATCGAGCACCCCCCTAGACTTCCCTCTGATGCTGCCACTCTGAAGATGGTCCTGCCTCACCACCTTCCCCTCTGCACACTGATGCCTCTGTAGATGGCCAGCACCCTTTGCTTCATCTACTCCCTCTATGGTGAGGGGCAGTACTTGACGCAGCTTCCACTGATGCCTTGCTACAGGAACCCAGCTCTGATTACCTTCATGTCTTGTCCACGTACTAAGGTAATGAGATTGGAAGTTAATTGCTCGGTCTCACCATTTTTTATCCTTACTTTATTTTTCCACCTGTTCTCCTATTTCCATGATCTACCTCTTTGCAGTTCTCCCTCAGAGACTTGTTTGATTTTGACTGTGGTGTTTTGATTTTCGATATTGGAATACTAGTGTTAATTCTAACTTCGCTTTGATTACGAGTGCCACTGTACAGTAAATGAGTGATACTAGTGCCTTGCTATTTGCTTACGTCTTCCAAGACAAGAGTCATTCCATTTCCTTCATGTATTTCAACATCCCTGCTCTTGCAGATGTGTTTCAAGTACATGTTGTGCGGAATTACCTGTAGGTCAATGGTGCCATCGTCCTGCAAACTACAGGTGCCATATCTGATCAAGATATCTGGAAATCCCAGTGTGCTCTTGCCTCGCGTACTGCACCCCATCCTGTACAGTCTAGGATCCTTCCATCTTTGCGACATATATTAGCCCAAGAAGGCATATAGTACAGTACAATTAGGGTTTAACCTAGAAATCTCGACTGGCAAGCTGATATTTTTAGGACATGTAGAGGTTACCAATAGGAAGTAAATCCCAAAAGTCCCAAAAAATCCCATGACGCTTTTTCGAGTTCTTGAAGGAAAATGGTGGCCATATTGGATTTCTAACCTTTTCTCAGTGTTTGGTTAATAAAGGTTAAAAGATTGTGTTGACAGTTTGCAAGTTGATTGATTCTTATGCTTAAGAAGTCTTGGAATCCGATCTTGTTAAAATTTTTGCTGTTAAACTTGAGCGAGTTCAGCTATTGTATATTCTATTGACGATAAGAGAGTACAAATTTTCGGCAAGGAATATGTCAATACACCATCAGTATCAGATTTACCTTTGATGCAAGTCATCTGCAGGCAAATAGGAATTATAATATTAAGAGAAATAAATACGCAACTTAAACCCCAGTAATCCATCTACAGTTTACACTTGCCTTCTTCATGCTGCAGAGGAAGGTGAAAAGACTGCTTAGTCTACAACAGTGGTTACCTTTTGACCAGCCACTGTATTCTAAAGATGAAATGGTTCTTGCTACTGATCTCAGTAGCCCACTTTCACGATTAACTATCTGTCTTGGAAGATTCCACCTTCTAAAGTCATTTCAAGGAGCTATTGGAAGCATAATGGCAGGGAGTGGCCTTGAAGACCTGTGCGAAATGCTTCATGCTAAGAATAGTGTTCCACATATGATGAATGGACATGCTTACTCCCGAAGTCTCTGCTCACATTTCCTCACCCAGTAAGCTTTAGGGATACTGCTCCCTGAGTCAATCAGTATCAATGAATGTCGATAAAATGAATTAAAAGATTTTTATTTATCTGTGATTGACAACTCGAGAAGTTTGGATGAAATACTGATCTCTGTTGCTATTGAAGATATTGTGAATTTAACTGACATGAAACTCGAGGCACTTCAGTCATCTGGAAGAACAGAAAAGTTGTGGGTGCAATATATGAAGTTTGTTGGTAATGTCAAGTTGTTTATTTATGCAGAATGTTGTGGTGATTGGGATCTTCATATATACAGTGTAAAACTTGTGTTGCCTTGTTTACATGCAGCTGGCCACCTGAATTATGCAAAGTCTGCTCAAGTCTATCTTCAACAAATGCTTAAGATAGAAACAAAGATGACACAGGAGGAGTTTGAAAAGTTTACCTCGCAGGGATACTTCACATTGAGAAGATCTGATAAATTTTGGTGTGGAGTCTGGCTTGATATGATAGTTGAACAAGTCCTTATGCGTTCAATTAAAACAACCGGAAGCCTAACCCGAGGACGTGGTCTCACACCGTCATTATAGCAAAATGGGTCCAAGCAATGCCAGCTGCAACAAATATGATTAATGCAGTGGAATTCTTCAGTGGAGTTACTGCTTCCTATTCTGAACAACATGTAGAGCTAAGGGACTCTCGACAGAGCCTCGATGTGACTGATATGACTACATTCAAAAATTGGTTATCAGTTCATAATCCATTCAACAGATCATCACTATTACTAACTTTTATAGCAAGTGGTGTTGTGGCAAGGGAAAGCATAAATTGTGGTGAAGCCTTGTCAATTGGATTAACATCAATGAAGAAAATGCAAGGCAAGGCCTTCAGAGACATCCACCTCCAGAGAAAAAAATAATGTTAAATCTTTGGCAAACATAACGAAGGCAGTTAAGGTAAAAGAGAACCAAGTTATTGTCAACCCCAACCAATTATTCCATAGGATTGTGTGTTGCTAAGAGTGAAGAAGATCTCAAATCGTATCTTTCGTATGAATTTCCTGCTCGTCCCCCTTCTTTGTTTGATGATTGATTTATGTGTAAAGGAAAAAGTCTGCTCTTGTCCCAGTATTTGAGAACCTGATGCCTTGTGAGAAAAATATTCTCCATAAGGTAGTGTATATCTTATATGGTGGGTATGTTCTCCATCATGTTATCTGGCAGTGTCCTGCAACATACAGACAGATTTGCACACAATATGTTACTTCCATCAAGGAGAAATTTGCAAATGCTCATATTATAGTTGATGGTTATGAATGCTGTAATACTAAATATGAAGAGCACGTCCGACGCGGAGGCGCACAGTCTTCTCGTGATGTACTTATAGAAAACTTACAAGTTCCGTTATCACAGCAAGAAATTTTTGGAGACTCGGAAAACAAAGCAAGGTTTATCAAGCTCCTCTCAAAACATCTGGTTGATGCTGGTTGCAGAGTTTATCAAGCAAAGGGAGATGCAGACACACTAATAATAAAAACAGCTATTGATATAGGAGATTCAGAACACAATTCAGTTGTAGTTGGGGAAGACACAGATCCTCTAGTATTATTAATTGCTCTTGCTAAGCATCGCATAGATATTCAAATGTTAATGCCAGCAAATAAGCATCGCCCAAATAGAATATTTAGCAGTAGGAAAATTAAAGAGGCCTTGGGTGGAATAACAACAAATTTGTTGTTTCTGCATGTGATCACAGGCTGTGATACAACCTCTGCCCTCTATCGTAAAGGAAAACAAGCTCCCTTTAAGATATTACAAAAAGACAACGGATTGCAAGAAAAAGTAAAACTTTTAGTGACCCACAGGCCCCTCCAGATGACATTGCTGAAGCTGGAGAAGACTTCATGTTGGCAATATATGGAGCAAAGGGGGGTGGTAGCTTCGATTTGCATAGGTGTCATTCCTACTTGAAGACAATAGCTAAACAACCCGTGCATGCCAGATTTGAGTTATCCACGCTACCGCCAACATCGCATCGGCTGCAACTCGCCAACATTCCTTTTGTGCATATCATCAAGTGCAAGAATGGTTAGGTAATTATCTAGATGTAACCAAGTGGGGCTGGAGAGTAGAAAATGGTAAGTTGAAACCAATGACTTCATTCCAAGAACCAATTCCGCCTTCCCGTCTTCATATCATTGTATGTAATTGTTGTGTTGGATGTGAGAGGAACTGTAAGTGTAGAAGAAATGGACTGAAGTGTACTAACATGTGTGGTTATTGTGCAGGGTGTGGATGCGGTAAAGAGGATAAGGAAGAGATAGATTCAGAAATACAGATGAGGTTCATGAAGATGATGATAATGATGGTATTCAAAGGCCACAAAAAAGACAACAAAAATAGGTTTAAGGAAAGAAAATCTCGTATGATTTTACTCTTCTTTCATGCATTCTTGATGATCTATGTAAAATGATGTGACTAAGAATTCATTAAATGGTATGAACGTTAATCGATTAATCTTGGTTGTTGATAAACATAGATTTTTTTATGTAAGTTTACATGTAGAATTTATTAGTAATTGTAAAAACAAAATGCATATTCTGGAAGTGGTTATCTTTAGGATATCCGAAAAATAATGATGACTGTATTAATACAACCGATATGAAGGTGTTTTTTCTCACAGGATATTGAATCTATTCACTCCCTTAAGAACAATGGAAAGTGAACTTCAGAAAACTTCGAAAAAACAGGGATAACTCAGTAACAAATTGATGTACATAGATAATTTTGATTTCATTTGAAAGCTAATGAAATACTGAAGAAGAATTGTTCAGAAGCAAAATTTGACAGCAATGATAGACATTCGGTACAAAGAAAGGAAATTATCGAAAATCTATACTCTTTGTTCTTCGATAAGATATACAATAACTCCCCTAGTTCAAGTTTAAAAGCAAACTTGTTAACAAAGTCGGATTCTACAACTTTTGAAACATAAGATTTAACCAACTTTCACCCTTTCAACACAATATTTTAGACTTTATTAATGAGATTTACTTCTCATAGGTAACATCTCCATATCCTAAAAGTATCAGCTTGCCAATCGAAATGTCCAAGTTTGGCCAAAAACAGTGCTAATTGCACTGTACTAATTGTGATAATGCTTGCACATGTTATGGCACTTTGCTTAGTGATTTGTGAATTTAGTAAAGTAATTGGAACAGTGCCACAGAGCTCCATTGATAGCTCCTGTAAATATTTTCTCTTCTGATTATTTAGTGAATTGTACGTTTAAGTGAACATTCTAAGTCTACCTTAAACCCTTAACCATATGGTAATTTAAGTATCATCACTATTACATATTCTCTTTACCAGAGCGCAGCCCCCCTTGTAAATCAGTTGCTGTTATCTCGGTCATAATAAGAGCCATCCCTTCTCTTACATGGCTGTGTGAACGTGACAATATATATATATATATATATATATATATATATATATATATATATATATATATATATATATATATATATATATATATATATATATATATATATATATATATATATATATATATATATATATATATATATATATATATATATATATATATATATATATATATATATATATATATATATATATATATATATATATATATATATATATATATATATATATATATATATATATATATATATATATATATATATATATATATATATATATATATATATATATATATATATATATATATATATATATATATATATATATATCTTCTTCTTCTTCTTCTTTTAACGTGCTTTTTTCCCATTTTTGTATGGGGTAAGCACGATGCCTTCTTTTGAAGGACTTTTGATTTGGCTTTGGGGTAGACCGTAGTCTCGATTGGCTGCCCTGCCTAACATCGCTTAGACCCCAGTAGCATATGGTACATGTATCATACCAGACCCAACGCCCTTTCTCCCAGCAGCGAGAAGTTATTGCGCGGGTAGGTCGAGAGTTCGAGACGTGTGAGATGTTTGTTATGTTTTTAGAAGATGTTGGAGTGGCTTTGTTTTGTGTGTGTATTTAGTCTGTAACACCCATTTGCTTTTTAAGCAAACCTATCCATTGATTACATACATAATCCCGGGGTGTCTACACGGATAGCAAAGTGTCCGCCTCTCTGATCAGTCGGTTGCGGATTTGAACCTGTGCCACAGACCTCTACGAAGTCCGAAACTGCTGCTGTAACCGACTGTGCCATCGAGGCTCCATATATATATATATATATATATATATATATATATATATATATATATATATATATATATATATATATATATAAATATATATACATTTATATACATGTATGTTTTATCTATTTATATATCTATTTATCTATTTATCTATCTATCTATATATATATATATATATATATATATATATATATATATATATATATATATATATATATATACATATACTGTATATATAAATTTCACCATTTTCCTGCAGGATTTCCCATTTTTATTTGGCAATATTGACAGGGAAATTTCTGCTCCAGCAGTCAGATGAAGAATTCAGTATTTTAATGCTTGGATACTCTTGACAGTACTGTTTCAGCTATACCCTGGTTTCCATCAGTGAGTAATGTGACATGAGTTTACAGAACATTAGTTTATTCCTACAACAGTACCAACCTATGCTTTCATAAATGGAGTTTTTTTGTACAAGGCACGCTCTGTCTGTCATTGACTAAGAAAAAATCCCATCAGATAGGTTTGTAGCCACTTACCCTGAGTCAGCCTAGCCTCTTCACTGTGTTTTCAGCTGCTTTAGCACCCTGTTGTCACTGCGTATTCTCCTGTTTGATGCTGGGATCTCCCTCTGTGTGCCACGTGTGCATTATATTCCTGTGTTTTCTGCTGCAGACCATAGCCCTTTTGTGCTGGTGCCCCTACAGTGGCAAGTGATTGCTGAACTTACATAAGTTATCGAGATTTGTGGGCCGAAGTCATTAAGTGTGCTTTCTCTGTTTGTGGTGTGCAGGCCACTTGGTCAGCCTCCTTTTTCTGAGAAGTGCTTTGTGTGTGCCCCACATTTGGTGCAAGGCCTTGTGTGTGGTATTATGGCTATCATGGAGGAAAATAAACTGGAATTTAGGCATTGTCAGTAAGGGTTAGCTGTGCAGTAAATTTGTCCTTGAAAACAGTAGATTAATATTTACTTTGTATTTCATGGTGGGGGAGAGAATGCCCAAGGGTAGCTATGTTTGGCGAGTGTGTGGGATGGTAGACACCTCAGTGCCCTTATATGAGAAGAGGAAATGTAAGAAGGCCAATACCTCTTCCAGGGAAACAACACAGTCTTTCTCCCCTACTGTCTGTGACTCCCCCCCTCTCCAGGGCCCCCTCCTTCAGCAACACCTCCCCAGTCACCATTGCCCCTTCTTCAATGCCTGCAGAGAAACCTGTGGTAGGTGAGACAGTTAAGGCCCTGGACATCCTGATAGGCAAGGACAACTAGGACAGGTAGTGTTGGTTGGATAGGGTCCCTAGCATCCTATCATCATCCTGAACCACTGGTCCATGGGACCACAGAATGTAACATCTATTCATTCTTTACCAATGTCTGCAGGTGTGTGTGTGTGCAGTAAAAGGGGATGAAGGCACATCAGGGGGCAAGAAGCTTTCACGCTTGGACTTGGTGGCCCCCCTCATTTCCCCCTTTCAAGTATCGTTACGGAAAGGATGCAATCTGCTGCAACCTCATTATTTTTGAAAAAACTGCAGTGTTATGCTAAACTATTGGTAAAACTTAGTGTGCAGTCTGGTGTAACAATACTTATAAACAAGCTTAAGTTGTTCTTATCAGACTATATTAGTACAAGTGCTGACAATTTCTGGGGTGCTTTAATAGGTTGCAAGTGTTGGCATGTTGGATAGTTGATAGTTTTCTGGCAGTGCTTGTACTGCAAATTTCATGGATTGAACTTAAGCTGTTATACAAGTGCTGTTTGAATGAATACTGATGATAACTTTATAAATACTTGATTAACACAGCTTCAAATCATTGTGACCTAAATGCACCGTGAATCCAAAGTGTAAGTAGATTTATGTTAGGCTTGATTGGACATGCTTGCCTATGATATAGGACTGATTGGTATTATCATAAGATTGTTGTAAACAACTTTCTGAAGATAAGTTTACAGTATGACATCGAAGGTTGGCAGATAAGAGAACTTAATGAAATGTCTTGGTTTTTCTTATTATAAGGAAATTACCTTTAGGTTTGGGTAAGCATGATGGTCATCATAAATTAAATAGTAGGGCCATCTAGTCTCCCTAGAGAAACTGTTTCCCAGGGGCAAGGCACATATATGGTCTCTCTAGCAGCAGTTGAAGGACAACTGGCACAGGCCGAGGAAGGACCCAGTGTAGCTCATAGAAGTGACACCTAAGGTGAGGGAGGGCCTGGTGTGGTGGAAAGGCCTCACCAAACTCAACGAAGAGATGCCCCTCAGCAGGCCTCTGCCAAAGATGCTGGTATTCTCCAACACCTGAAAGGGCTAGTGTGTTTCAGGGAAGTGGGGCCTTGATGAGGAGGAGCACATCATCCTCCTGGAGATGAAGGCAACGGGGTTTGCTTTCCAACAATTCCAACACCTCCCAGCAGGCCACTTGGTGGTCGTTATGAGCGATAACATGACAGTAGTGGCCTATGTGAACAAGCAAGGAGAAACGATCTTGCTGGAACTGCATGATCTGGCTGTCAAGATGCACAAGGAGTTGGCAACCCAGGATGCAGAACTGACTGCCAGGTACATACCAGATAAAAAAAAATGTAGAAGCTGATCAACTCAGCAGAAAGAAACCAAATTATCAGAATGTAATGGTCACTCAGTCAGGAAGTTGCTGACAAACTGCTGAACTTTGGAAGGGCCCAGCAATCAAACCTGTTTGCGATGGCCAGCAATGCAAAATTACTCATACACTGCTCCCCAGTCCCAGATCAGAGAGCTGTGATGCAGGACACCTTCTAACATGCATGGGACAACATTGTTGTCCTTGCCTTCCCTCCATTCAGCCTGACAAGAAGAGTCCTGAACAGACTCTACTAGTCACAGGGCCTTTGAATGACACTGGTGGCATCCCTATGGCCACAGGCGGAGTGGCATGCAGACCACCTGCACCTGCTGATAGATGTTCCAAGGGAACTGCCTGAGACACCTTCCTTTCTGGTGCAGGAACACAGTGGAAGGTATAATCGAACTGTGGTCTCCCTCCCACCTTCACGGCTTAACATTGTCCAGCTCCTCAGAAAGAAGGGCTGTCAAAAGGGGGCTGTGGCAGCCATCATGGACACTCTCAGACCATCCTACATTGGTGTCTACCAAGGAAAGTGGACCAAATTCTGTGGGTGGTGTTGCCAGAGGGGTCATGATCTACTCAAGGCCTCTCTGAAGCAAGTGGCAGATTTCCTTGTCTTCCTTCGGCAGAAGAAAGCATTCTTGTTGACAGTGATCACAGGATACAGTGTCCCTCACTCTAGTGTTTAAGCCGAGGGGTATCATCATGTCGAACTTCTGGGAATTGTCAGCCATCATATGAAGTTTTTAGAAGTGCCCCTGAAGAGAGGTCAGGGACCTAGAGTGGGACGTTATGAGGGTCCTGACCATTTTATGTGGTTCTTGCTATGATCCCCTATGGGAGGCATCCAACCCAACACTAAAGATGGTGTTTCTCCTGGCCCTCGCCTCAGCCAAAAGAGTCGGTGAGCTACGTGGCCTCTCTTACAGTGTCTCCCACCTGGAAGATTGGTCCTCCCTGTCTTAAGAATTCACCTCAGAGTCCCTGGTCAGGACACAGGAACCCTTCCCTGGTCCTGAAATTTTGAAGGATTTCGTTGTGGAGGAACAAAGAAGAGATGTTACTGTATCTGATCAGAGCCCCTAGACAATACTAGAGGAGGACAGCCTCCCCCCAAGACCCTCCTACAAGAAATCATAGTTAGGGCGTACAGCTCCAAGTCTGGCAAGGAGGAGCCAGAAAAGTGAAGGGCTACGACAACAGGGGGATAGGCCAATCCATCTCATACAAGAGGAATTGCTCCCTTTTACAGGTCCTGGAGGCGGGCATCTGGAAGGGGCAATCCATGCTCATGTTTTTCAACTTAGGGGACTTGGTCCCTGGATATGTTCCCCCTGGGTCACAGAGTGGCAGCCTAGCAGGCCTATAAGTGGGGCGCTCTACCCAGGAAGCGTACAGGGTCACCAGAAGTAGAGCTGTGAGAAAGTGGTGAGTACTGGATGAACTTCTTTTCTTTTCAAGTCAGTATGGTAGACCTGTGGTGGTAGCGACTTACCTCTCAGGACAACGCCACCACCAACCGGGCATGCCCACCTTTCAGTAGCATGTATCAGGGGAAAGTTCATCCTCCTTTTTAAAGGTGAGGCTCCATTTATGAAAGCATACGTTCATATTCCTGTAGGAACAAATAACATTTTAAACATTCATATCTTTCCTAAGATATGAATTACAGCTTTTATGAAGGAATTTACCCTCGTCTTCCACTCATTGCTTTTCCAATATTTCCCATCGTTGGGTTTAAGTAACAGGGGCAAATGAGCTGATTCTCACAGTGGACGAGCTAGGCCGATTCAAGTCGCGTGGCTCACAGGCCCGCACAATAGGATGTTTTTCTAGTTAGTCACTGACATCTGAAGTGTGCCTTGCGTGAGAAACTCCATTGACGAAACTTGTATATAGTTTGTATCTTAGGAAAAATACACATTATTTTTTAAATTTGGTATTTTTATTACAGTTAAAAAAAAAAGACAAATAGGTATCTGAAAATTTGCCTCTGATTGAGGGAAGCGCTATTGAGATACTCTGGGTTCTCTCCCTCAGAGCCATTGTTCGTTGAAAATTCACAAAATTTTTTGTGAAAGGTAAAATTCTATCAACCAGCTTTTACATTAATATGTAGATTTTGTACAGCAAATGAAATGGCTTATGCTAAAAGGAACAAATTAAACCTCGCCTCAGTATGGATGACTTCAGCCCTTCATTCAGCTGTTTAATTCCAGGTCGCTGGTTGCGATTTTTAGTGAAACACAGGAATATTACATCTTAGATTGATAATGTACACGTTTCCGCAGTTGTGATGGCGTGACCAATGTAGGATTCCTTGTTCCCACTTAATCATGTAAGCTCATTCACTATATATAATAGGTATGTTTGTTTCCTTTGTAAGGAAGTGGCAATGATTCTGTTTAATGTCTCTTTCTTATTTGAAAGCTGTTTCATACTCTTTTTGTAAGTGAATAATGATGGTTTCTTGTCTGTCCTCGAGACTAATTGGGTTTTGGGTATGTCGTAAAATCCAGGCTTCCATTTACTATCATTTCACGGATTTTAAACAGTTCTGAAATTGTTCACTTCATTAGCACTGCCAGTGGGCAGAGAGAGAGAGAGAGAGAGAGAGAGAGAGAGAGAGAGAGAGAGAAAGAGAGAGATCTGCCAGAGATGAATAATACTACAATAAATAAAGTATAAATGTGTGTATTTATATCTTGTGTTTGTATGTACGTGTATAGTTTTCAAAATGCTTATAATAAAAGTAATGAAACGTCTGTGAAATGTCATCATGTTTATAATTGTAGTCTGAATATAAGTACTCAGTTGCTTGTCCCTGTCAGGAGAAATGTCTGTATCTGATATCACTGGATCTATATAATAATAATAATAATAATAATAATAATAATAATAATAATAATAATAATAATAATAATAATAATAATAATAATAATTGTGACCTGAAGAATGTCTCCCCCAGCCGCTTAAAAGTTGCACACAAATACTGACAAGAACCAGTGTTGCTTACCTGTGTGGACACACGACCTTTGACCTGAGCGTTTTGTGAAGCATCAGCAGGCATTGTTTCTCTGTGTTGCTTCTTCGCCTCTCAGCATGGAAAATAAATTGTCTTTTTTGAAAAATTATATTTTAGTCTATCAAAAACAGTTAATACTGGAATCTCCTTTCAGCGATGCACTAAAATTTTTACAAGTCTTCGATGTGTTAGGCCACAGGTTAATCCAATCAATTGTGCCTGGACGTGAAATATAGTGATGTGTGCAATCAAGATGGACTCAGGCGTTATTGCTGTCCATCTGAAACTTGAACCTCAACGAGTTGGCATTGAAAATCACTGAAGAAGACTGGGAAGCTCATATTTGTAACAGTTGCCATTTTGGTGATTTTTCTCGCCTCGTCGTGTAATATCCGATTGTCAGTAGCGATATATATTTTTATCTTGTAAACTTTTAAGTTCTTTAAAGTTCATTTTGAAGGAAGATTAAAAGAAATACAAACTGATTTTAAAAAAGCTTTCAAATATGCAGTCGCAACGTAAAATTCTAGTTGGCAATTCAGTAAGTTCCGCTTCCCGCAAGCTATTGTTTCTGCCTGAAAGTTGCTATAATTATAGGTAGCCAAATTTTTATAATCGCGTCTCAGTAGGTGCCAGTACTTCGTCCGTTTGAAAGTTACGTAAAACTTAATTTTCTCTTGTTCCTTTATTAGGGATAACATATGTTCACAATTTGGAATGTTTTCCTTTATTAGGGATAACATATTTTCACAATTTGGAAAATTATACACAAAGTTTGATTTCTGAAAATCGTAACACAAAAGATGAAGTTTATAAAGGGACATCTCTTTATGGTCCCCTGGAGATAATGATGTCAAAATGAGTAAGTAATAAATTTTAATTTCACATTGTGCACTCTCTCCTAACAATCGTTGCATAGTGCAACTGGAAAGTTTTCCTCTTGTTACACCTTTAAAACCATGTTACTCTAAATTTTCATTTCAGTGCTTGCTGAATGACCCCATAGGTCCTAGAGCTATATCTTAAGAACACTGAGATAACACAGGTGTGTAAGAGTCAGATGCTGCTACCAGGTCAGAACTGTCAGGTGTGCGTGTAGTCTGCACCCCATACCTGACCTGGGCGCACCTTTCTGAGTGCCCGGAAGCAGCCAGAGAGTGCGGGCGGGGTTAGAGTTCAGCGGAACCGGGAAAATCTCTTGGGTGAGCCACTAAATATGAAAAAAAAAATGGGATCAGTATTTGTTTATTTCTTTATTTTCATTTTTTTCCAATACTTAGTTATCTCGGTGGCAGATGCATCTCAAATAAAATTTACCACTTTCTTGATGAACTCTGCTCCGAAAACGAGAAAAAAGAAGAAAGGAAGGCAAGAATTGGTAATGAGTTGGGGAACTGAAGCATTGTTCCTCTTTGAGTTCAGCTCTTGTCGATATTCTCGGACAGCAAAGAGACGTAAAGAAAATGAAGAATGATTGCTAAAAGAAAAGTTAAAATTCATGACCTTGACTTTGTCACGCTCCAAGTCTATTCTTTAGGGGTAAATTAATTCAGACATCTATTTCAGGTTAACTCGCTGAATTACACAATAAGGCAATGCAGTTAGCGAGTTTCTGACCCAATTGCTCGCTCTGTCTGTCTGTCTGTCTCTCCCTCTCAAATTATATGTAATTTTCTGTTTTTGTATAGCATATATACTACACACACACACACACACACACACACACACACACATATATATATATATATATATATATATATATATATATATATATATATATATAGATAAGAGATACATATCTATATGTATACAGTATTATATACATAGTCATATCTAATATTGTATACATTAATACTATTATTATTGGTACATAGTCATGATATAATATATATATATATATATATATATATATATATATATATATTATTATATATATATATAGGACTATATAATATATATATAATTATATATATATATATATATATATATATATATATATATATATATGTATATATATATGTATATGTATATATATATATTATAAATAGTCACGATACCAGTAATAATAATAATGTACAATAGTGCACATTTATATGTCGAAAGATGAGAAAAGGCCATTAACTGCATTGCGTCAATTGTAGGTCGATGTTCACAGCGTATATTTTTCCATTCACCTTCAAAATTTTCACACAGCTGCTTCATAACTTCTCTTGATTAAAACCCTCCCATAGCCCTCTCTATGTATATTAAACAATGATATATTCCCGTAAGTCTAAGAATCTTTCTTCTCTCCGACCAGTCCCACCGCCACACCCCTCCCTCCCCCTGAATTCCATCTACACTTCGTGCCTTTCCGTTCATTGACATTCCGGTTGCCCTAAATGCATCCTCAGTATTCCGGTGCGCGAACATTCTGAGCTTTACTGTGCAGTCGCTTCCAGCTATTGCGTCATTCAGATATATTTTATTTTTGTCATATCTTTTCCAAGCTCTCTGGAATACTTTATTAAGAGAGCGAGAAAGAAAATTTAAAGTCCACATTAACAAATGCGCATGGACGTGTTCGCGCAATGGCACACAGGCAAGTAAGTTCCTCTGTTGAATCTTGATGACTGGGTCTTGTGATAGGTCCCATCATTCCCTTCTGATATCGCCCCATTTTTTTTTTTTTAGCTTGTTTATAAAATGATATATCCAAACTCTGTTTTATAAGAATAAAAGATAAAAGCAATGAAAAAGGTAATTTTTAGAAATATTGGCACCATGCACCACTATAACTGAAATTAGGATAATTTGTTACGGCGTTGTTTTACGAGCGTGCCTGTTTGAGTTGCACTTGAGGGTGAGTCGATTTGGTACGAGGAAACAACCACCTTTCCCTTATGCAAGGTGGTCAGCATTAGTCCAGATGGGCCTGGTCCTCGTAGGATTGCGTGAGATCAGTGAAGTGGTTTTTAAAGCCCCCGAGATTCAACCTCCTACTTAAGGAACGACTTGAGTAAACCTTCATCAGTCGTATCCTGCTCATCCCCCCTACCACCTACTCTTTAAAAAGAAAAACCTCACAGACTAATTTAACTGTTGTTGATGTGACACACGAGGAGCACAGTCAAGAATTACCTAATATTATTTGTTTTTTTCGTGATTTTGCGCTGGGTTCTTGGGTATTTTGAGCCGTTGACTTATTAATTCATTTTGGACCTCATGGCTCGAAACCATTCTGCGCTCCGAGTTGGGGTAATGGGGCCGGTTGCTACCTCACTGAGCCTGAGCTGTGTATGCCAACAATGAAACCTACTGACTACAGTAGAAAAAACTGGTACTTAAACCAGTGGCAAGCCTGCCTGTCATTTGAACAATGACTTACTCGTGGTCTAAAGACACCTCTGAATATCAAGGAACTTTTTGTCAATTTCATTCGATTTCCTGTACTTATTTCGTTGATTTATAAAGGTGCTCGGGACTTAGATGTCATGTGTATATTTGGGGGTGAGGAGTGGTGGGGGGACGGAATTACTTGCAAGCTATTGATGATACGAAGCCCAGCTTTAATATGACAGATCATCACGGGAAATCTGTAAGACTTGAATGAAAAATAAAGGTACCTGAAACTGCAGTTTTAGTTATACTTTTTAATTAAGTTTATAGATTTTAGATTTCCACTCAATTTCATTTTTTTTTTTTTTTTGTAGATTCAAATGGTTGGCAATGTTGGTTATATTATTTTAACTTTATTGAATTTCACTGAATTTTCTTTATGCTTTAATGGCCAAGGAAACTTTGTTATACATGGGTTCTGTCTCTTGAGTCTGATGGCCCTGTAATTAGCTAATGATGACAGCTTTTTATTTCTCCAGCTCTGTATACTAATATGAAACATTTATCAAACGTAATTCCAATGCTTAATGGTTATATGTCCCTTGTGTTACGTGGAATTCAGTGGCATTTCTGATTTTAAAGCTTTGATTATGCCATCGTTCAGGGAGCAGGTCGATTTACCATTGTTTTCAAGTGAACATGTAAAACTTACAGGTCGATTAAAGGTTGGTTTCATGCTCAGTATAGGTCATTTAACCTCCATTACCTATTTAATGTAATTTCAGCAAAATGGTTTCAAATCTAACCCTCATTATTTGTAATCTAACCCTCATTATTTGTAAAAAAAATATATGAAAACTGCAACTTATATAGAACGACCACCAAAAGAGGTGATAAATTACCAATTCGTGAAGATGACTCACAAATTAAAGTTGTGAGTGAGCGTAATATATTTTTATATTTAACAGAGCATAGTATATCCTCTTAGATAAATGTTAAACAAAGAAAAAATGTACAGGAAATATTTACAAGGCTGTATTTCATATAACAAAAGTTTACCATTCATATATAGTTTTCTACGATAAAATAATAGAAAACGTGAAGGCTAATATAAGCTGGCTAACTTACTTATTTTTTATCGTTGCGCTTCAATATAGTATTTCTTTCATCCTCTTCGTTTCTGAACTTTTCAACCATATTATCCGTTTATCCATGGTCGGTTTGGCCATGTTATAAGTTCGACGTTAGGCATTTCACTTGTGCCATCAGCTTAGCGACGATTATTACTGGATGAATCGAGACGATTCGTGACCTCTGGCAAAGGCCCCGAATCTTCAACTGCTTAGGCTGTCACCTACACCATGACCTGGAGTAAAACCGAAACGGGAATTGGAAACTATTTATTAAAAGAAGGATATAATTCCACCAATGTCAGAAATCAGTGAGGAATATAAGTTTACATATGTTTTGGTTTATTCAGTTTATGTTTTGGACTTTTGCCGAAACACTATCCTGGCAGTTTACCCGGCGCCAGGATATCGGCGGCGCCATTAAAAGTCTCCGCTGAGCTTGTTTTCTTTGGTGACTTTGTACAAAAGATGATTCGAATACTTTCGGCAATAGGACAGACCTATAGTCTTCGGTATGTAGACATCCCTCAAAGTTTTGCACAAGTCTAACCTGCTTCATTATGAACCTAATTTATGGAAATACGCGGTTTATTCGCATAACTGAATTAGACTACAGGAAACGGCATTTTTTGAAGTATAGCCTACAGTTAGCTGCCTAGAAATAGTTAACAAATATGTATCAAATACCAGCAAATACGGTTCCTGGCATTTTCTGAGGGAAAATTATTTACCACAAATACAAAGTTGTCATAGAGTCTGGAGTAAGTGATAAAAAAATGTAATTTTTATGCCAGAGAATAGATGATGAATGTTGTGCTCTAGTTTATAGATAATAGTGATTAATGTTGTTCTCTAGCTTCTAAAATAGTTTTCGGACTGCTCAGAGAGAAAGTAAAGGCTTTTATATGTTCCAAACAGTGCTTACGCAGGTAAAGAACCCTCTGACGAATGAGGCAAAAGTAACCAGTAATGTTTATGTGGATAGATAGGCTAATCATTAATAAATATATACGTTTCCAGTAGAACTTCGCGTTACTTGAATTACTTCTTTCATGTGACAAATCCTGGTGGCGAAAACAATTGTCTCACGTGAAAATATCTCAAAACTCCAGTTGTGTAGCGTAGTTGTATGCTGAACATTGTATGCTCAAACGATACTGCATTGATTTTTTTACAATTTCTTTTTTTGTACAGATGATGGAATTCCGCAATGGCATTTTTACGGAGTTCTATCTAATTAACATTCCAAGTTTCATTTGATATCATCATTTCCATTTTGGGCACAACGAATCTCCCACATGAAAAACCTGGTCATCATCTGGTTTCATTCGGGTTGGGAGGCCTACTTCGTCGTACCAAGTTTTCGTTGAAACTTACTGCAAATTTTTAACAGGGATAAAATTTGTTTGCTGAATTTTTATGATATTTTACTTGAATATTTAGAATGAAACATTTTTGTTAACATTCACGAGCCCTTTAACGCGTATACAGTATCCAGGTCATGGGATCGAAATTTTTACATTTTGTTCGAGTATTTGCAGACGAAATTCAACATTTTGGCATTGTATTAGACGACAAACTTTCAGGGTTTGACCATTCGTTTTCCGGTGGAAATGCCCGGCTTATAGTTCGTCTTTATTGTCATTAGATTTGGTTTATGTTTGAGGATATATGTACCAAACCACCCTTCCTTCAAGGAAAGGAAAGACTGAATGGGTGTCTGCAGTTGATGCAGGTATAAAGACGTCAGACGTCTCTTCATTTCGCATCAATCACGTTCATGCACCACACTTATTAACATGTCAAGAACCTCGTGTAAATATTCATGTGTAGAGTTTCCTGGCCTTTCCGCCTATATATATTTTATCATTGTATGTATATTATGTCTCTTAAAATTGCCATTTGTTTGACCGTCAACAAACACAAATTGCCCAGATTGCTGGTCACGACAATCGGAGGTCGGGCACTACGTTTCCGTCCGCACTCTATGTATACCTGAGCCCAGGTAAATAAAGCTTACGGGCTGCTCTAGGAGCAAGAGCCCGTGCTGGCACAAGGCCAGCTAAATGTAAAACAACATAAATAAATCATATTTATGTTTACGGGCTGCTCTAGGAGCAAGAGCCCGTGCTGGCACAAGGCCAGCTAAATCTAAAACAACATAAATAAATCTTACGGGCTGCTGTAGGAGCAAGAGCCCGTGCTGGCACAAGGCCAGCCAAATCTGAAACAACAATAAATAAATCATTAGGACCGGACAAGGAATATGGCTTTAGATCATCATGAGCTAGCATACTAGCTACCTGTGCCTACTACTCAAATTCTTTTTTTTCCCCTTCTGTTGGCCTCTTCCACTAGCCAACACTCACTGCTATCATACTTTTGTCCTCATCTGATGGGTACCTTAGGGTTCAAAGAGGTTGCAACCTTGCCTGTTAAATCTTTTTACTTCAAAATCACCCCCACGAAAATCACTTCCATACATCATAATAAAGTTTTCATGTAACCTAACCATCTGGCAGACTCATCAACATAGAGTTACGGGCTGCTCTTGGAGCAAGAGCCCGCGCTGGCACAAGGCCAGCTAAATCTGAAACAACAACAAATAAATCAGTTAATACCCAGTTCGACCTTTTTGTCCTCACACAGGCATTATGGGTTATTTTCAATGCCGTTCAATCGAGACAGGTAGAATTTGTACCTTTATTTTATATACCGTTTCATTAATCGTACTTCTTATGACACTACACGACTGGTTATGTAGTAGCCAAAACAGTGGGAAAACAATCTTACGTCAATTTATTGTCTTCTTATGAGGTTTTAGGTTATTTGCATTAATTCCTTGTTTGAGGAAGCACCAGTCCACTTTTGCTACCTTTAAAACCAACATTGAATATACGTTAAGTTGTTTTAACGTTATCATAAAGAAAATAGGAAAAAAATATCGATTTATACACCATCGAAAGGACAACCGCGTTGGAAATGACAGAATGTAGATTAATGGGGCAAGTTGCAACTAAGATATTGGAAACAGTTGGAGTCTTCAAGAACACGATACCCACTCCCATCTCGAAAACTGAAAAGATGGAAGGACTTACCGAGGCAAAACAGGTAACTTTTATCGCCGACGAACTCAAGAAAACTATAAAATGCAACGCATGGACACTGGTGCACCAAGGGCAAGGGGCTAAATAAGAGCTGATATGAAACCTCCAGAAAATAAACTTATAATTAGTAGTATGTAATTTCCGATCGATAACAGTGTTGGAAGCACCTGACGTGAATTATTAAGGGAATAGTTTTCTTTTCCTGAAACTGTAAATTCGTCTACAGTTCGTCTGTGGCAAAATAAATAAATAAATAAATAAAGCTATATTTCCGAACTTATAATTTTCGAATTCCAAAACTTTTATATTTTTGTTCTAGCTAAAGTGCGTTCGTTTTCCACAAAGTTTACGCTTTACGGCGTTGGGTGTAAAATATTCTAAAATTGGTGTTGTAATCCAACCAGTATGGAGAAAATTACACTCCCCAGCCAATCGTTGTTGATTTCTCCACGCTCGCTTCAGAGCGAATGGCATGGGCGCCTGTGATTGGTTGAAGGGAGGTAGCTATAGCTATCGCCATTTGAGAGACAATGGCCTGGAAAGAGCAGTGAGCAGTGCGGTGTTCAGATGGTTCTTTGGCAAGTTTGTCCGTGGCGATTTTTCGTAATATTAGGAAGTTGGTGGGAAAAGGCATGTTCCGTTCTTTCTTTGTTGCGCCTCCCGAGCGTTTACAGGTTTTGGTAATTCTGTATGTTAGCTCCGCGCCTGGTTTTGCCGTTTCAACTGGTTTTTTCTACACTTTTAGGGGTTCTGATACTGGCGGTGCATTGTTTGTTGTCGGCCAAATGGAATGTCCCTTCATGGTGTTTAGTACTGGGCGGGGTACCCATACGTTAACAAGTTATTGCACTTGCCGGACGGGATATGAACCCTTCGAAACAGACGTACCCGTGCTGTCTTGTGAAGATTGCGTATGGAAACCCCTTGTTGGATGGACTTCAGGGGTTAATTACAGGTTAATTACACTTGGGCGCCAAAAATTAAGGGTAAATTCATAATTAGCAACCAAAAAACTGTAGAAAAAGTTAAAGTTAGAAGGCAGTCGCCGACGCGGAGCTACTATATAGTTCTACCCTGGTTTCCCTTTTAAAGCTTAGTTTTGTAGTTTAATTGGAATATGTCCGAAGGAATGACTTTATGGCCTAGGGTTTGCAACAGAGAAACTAGACATGTATTGACTGTAGTGCATGTTTTATAACAATATACTTCTCGTAAGAGTGAGATCACATGATTGGGAAGTAATATTTCTAGAAAGAGGATTATCAATTATTTAGGGGTTAATATATTTTTAAAGTAGGCTTTGAGGATTTGGGTAGTAGGTGAAGGCCCATGGTATCCCGTTCGCCCATTCATTATAGGTGCACTGTGCAAAAGAAAAGCTAGCCTGGTCTTCCCGATCTTATGACTCAGAGACGAAACTGCTCATCGTTGTTGTTATCTTCCGGTAAATGATAAAATCCATCACTGTGCAGAAGACGATCAAATGAATGCAAATTTCATTTAGGGCATTTTAAAGAACTATCTGTAAGTCTGATGGTCATTATCATGTCTTCAGTAATCGTATCATTTTCACACTGGTGCATGTTAGTTTTGATCGCGAAACTACAATGAAACTGAAGCGAGTAATACCCCAACTCTGTGGTGTGTCTGGCATAAACAGGTATTCGTGGCATGCTGCTTCTTTTGAACGAATACAAGACAAGAAAATTTTGGCGAATAAATTTTCCATCCAAAACGTCAGATGATTAAACTTGAAAGTTGCTTAGGTTCTTGTGTAGCAGAGTTCTCGAGGTGGTTTTGGCTTGTGTCTGCTCCTTGAACAGCACACAGGTTTTGATCATTTTTTTTTTTCAGGTACGGTCTGATTACCGAAATATACCAAGAACAATGTAAGTGGAAAAAAAAACTAATGAACCATAATGGCTTGAAATATAGCAACTGAATAAAATATGAGCTAGATAAAATAGATGGCTAAAGTTAATTGTATGAAATATATTTTTGCACAGCACAAAAATAATAGGCTTGTACTTGTCGACGCTAATATTGATACATATTTCCAGGACTTGAATTCTTGGGTAAATGGCGTAATGAATCAATGAGCTGCTCATCAAAAGATAATAGCAAAAACACAGTTTTCCTGCAAGCACAATCCTCCGTTGTGCGAAATTAACACCCAGCACAAGACAAACCTTTAAACAATAGTATCGACTATTGGCAGGACACTTGAGCAGGGATAGACGACCGGTCCTGGTTGTTTCGGCCGTAAGTCAAGGCGTAACATCCAAAACCTAAGACGTTATGTTTATGGTATTTGCCTTTATGGTTATGGTATTTACCATTATTAAATCATCCCCAAGGGGATGGTAAACACGGCGCCCATTTTGCACGTAAACGTGCTCACGGCCGAAACGACCCGAATGCATTTATAGTCCGTAGCTGTGAAATTGAATGAGTAGAAATAAGTTCGATGGAACTTGCTTTTTGTCAAGACTTGTAGCCAAATGGTAAATTTGACAGTAAAACGAAGTAATTCGCAATGCAATATCTCGTGCGGCAGATGTTAGGAAGCCGTTTACCATGTAATTGTGGTGAGAGTAATTACCTTTTCTCCTTCGTCCTTATTTTTAGCTGTTTCTGAGCTAAACAAGGCAGACCCCAAATTTTTGTTACAAATGGAGATGGGTGAGAAGGGGTTAGTAGTTGGGAGAAGGAATCGAGGGCGAAAATTGGTTTATTTCCCCTCAAGCTTGCAGAAGAATACTGTAGAGGAGGTTGGAGGTGGTGGGTTTACGGAATGGGAGAAAGGGAATTTTGAAGTTGACAGAAGTAAGCTACCCCTTGCCCACCCTCCACGCCTTAATTTTTTTTTATACATTTAAGAAAAAGGAAGCACTAAACACTTCCACTGATATTAGTTTTTATGAAGGTTTTTCCTTCGAGTCATTGCTCCCTGTGCTTAATTTGAATATTTAATTACACAGGCAGTTGTCTTCATACTTTTGACTGTTTTAATTTTAGGATATTTTATTCATTAATGATACCCAAATCCGTTAAAAATTTAAGTGCTCCATTAAACCAGTTTCTTCCATTTCGCCCTTTATGGCCCATTTTGGGAAAGATTGACTCTTTCATTTCAGTCCAATTAGCTGGTTAAGCGATCAGCTTTTATACGACTCCACGTGGTAATTGTAGGTGAATACTTGTAATGTTCCAGACAGTGAATGTTTCGTCCACTTGGTTATTTGTCAGTACTCATTGGTTTCTGATATTTGTATAATTTTGCTCGTGAAATCTTCCGTTCTGACCCTCGTGTCAACCATTCTAACCTTTGCAGATGAAGCAGTTCAACTTTTATTTTCTTCTGACGTTTACTTTATTTAATGCAAGTGTGAATATTCATTTAAACAGTGACTTGAACTAATTAAAGCTACAGTTCATTTTTCAGTTTCAAGTTTTCACTTTGTATGTTAGGTATATTGGTCCCTCGTAGGTTAACACTAGTCTGTAGGTCCCTGTAGACTACAATTGGTCTGTGTGTTTGCATTGGTTATTGGTTGGTCTGTTGGACCTCATAGGTTAATTTGGTTTGATGGTCCTCGTAGATGGCAAATTGTCTGTTAGGCCTCGTAGGTTTAATTTGGTCCGTTGGTCTACTGGTTACGCTCGGTCCACTGGTCTTTTTTAATTTAAATTTGGTCGTTGGACCGCGTAGGCTAAATTTAGTCTTTTTCCAAGTAGGTTTAATTTGGTTGGTTGTTCCACATTGGTTGTTCTTCGTATGTTAAATTTTTTGCTGGTCAGTGTAGGTTAAATTTGTTCTGTTGGTTCTCGTTAGCTAAATTTGGACAGTTGGTCCACGTAAGTTACATTTGGTCTATTGATCCACATAGGGTTCTTTGGTTCATTGTATGTTGAATTTAGTCTGTTGGTCCTTAACGGACAAATTTAGAACATGGGTCCAGATAGGTTACATTTGGCCCTTTGGTCCTATTTCTCCTGCAAGTTCCATTTTATCATTTGGTTCTCCTAAGTTACATTTTGTCTTTTGGCCCTTTTAGGTTAAATTTAATTTGTTGGCTCACGTAGGTTATATAATGTTCGTCTTTGTACGTTAAATTTAATGTTTGCCGTTTTAGGTTAAATGTGGTCTGCTGGTCCTCATCCGTTTCATTAGGTTCGCTGGACCCTGTGTTAAATGATGTCGGTTGTAGAAGGTTAAATTTTGAATGAGTCCCCGCAGGTTAAATTATTTATGTTCAAAGTCTCTTGCACGTATATCCGCTCTTCTACTAGTGTCCATTTTTTCCTCGAGGAAAACTGGGATTTAACTACAATTTTACCTCAGTGTGACACAGATGGGGTCCATATATCTTCGTGCTTCAACACTTTTAATAGAAGGCTTCATAATGCGTTCAGTATTCCAGCTGTCACATTTGCCTCAAGACCCGTAGGGGGTAATGCCGTCAGTGCACCTCACGCGGTGCACTTAAGGTTCCTTGCAGCTTCCCTTCGGTCCCTAACTGCAACCCTTTTGATTCCTTTTACTGAACCTCCCTTTGCATTCTCTTCATCTTGCTATCCACCCTCTCCAAATTGTTTCATGGCGCAACTGCTAGTTTTTTCTCTTGTTACACCTTTCAAATCTTTGTACCCATTTTCCCCACAGCGCTGAATGACATTATAGGGCCCAACGCTTGGACTTTGCCTTAAATTCTATATTCCATTCTATTTGTCTCAAGGGTTTTGCCAGGAGTTCGCACTGAGGATGGGAGAGGTGGCTTCATAAATTTATCCTGCACTTTTAGTTTTAACAAACAGTGTACCATTGATCATTAATCACAGGAAACGTAGGGTCATTTCTTGTGAATTCCTAGTGGTTACATTGAGGTTCATAATGTTTCTTCCTGTCAAAATTTATGGTACATAACCCTCATCCTTGCCCCAACGCCCATGTATTTTCTAATTATTTGAGAAATTCCTCTTAACAATTCTTTCCCCTAGACAAGAGTTGCCAGAACATTGCTTCTGCTCGAAAAGTAGCTGTCAGAGGCAGCCAGGCTCTGGTGTATGCTGAGAATCTGTCAGTTTGACTTCGTCGGTTTGACTTGGTCGAATCTGGTTTCATTGCAAATTTGTATGTTCTACTGGATATCTTCAATGACTCGGTAAGAAAATGTGAAATGCAAATTTATTGGCTACGTTCGTTCTTTAAAATGTAAATTTTGTGTAGCTGCCTTTATGAACAAACTCGAGAAATATAATTTTGATTAGATATATTTGCGAGACAAATGTTTTAAAAGAAACGAAAAAAAATAAAAAAAAGTAAGAAATGCGCCGACGTTTCTTTGGCGCAATAGAATTTTCTGTACACCCTGGACCATGAAACTCAGCCAAGGTCCGGTGGTGGCCTCAGGCACGGCCCATGAAATTCTCAGCTGCGGCCCATGAAACTCAGCCACGGTCCGGTGACGGCCTCAGCCACGGCCCATGAATTTCTTAGTCGCTGCCCATGAAACTCAGCCACGGTCCGGCGATGACCTCAGCCACGGCCCATGAAATTCTTAGCCGCGGACCATGAAACAGCCACGGTCCGGGGGTGGCTTGTGTTGTTGGTACCTATGGCGGTGCCAAAAGTACGATTATGGCTAACTTTAACCCTAAATAAAATAAAAGATACTGAGGCTAGAGGGCTGCAATGTGGTATGTTTGAGGATTGGAAGGTGGATGATCAACATACCAATTTGCAGCCCTCTAGCCTCTGTAGATTTTAAGATCTGAGGGCGGACAGAAAGTGCGGACCGGACAGACAAAGCCGTCACAATGATTTTCTTTTACAGAAAACTAAAACTGTACTTGATACATAATGAAAAAATATTTCGGGTTTAAATTGTGTAAAAATCAAACTTTTCTCTTTTGCCAAGTAGCTGGGGCCAATCGAATGAACCTTTTTGATGTCATCCCTTGTCTGTTTCCCATATTCTGGAACTCCGTCGTTTCAGCAAAAATTTTCTATGGTTGGTAAATTGTCCTGTTACATAGTAAAGTCTGGAATCCATTGTTTCATTAATTATTCTTGAGGAAAGTGTGGTTGACGATGCTGAAAAAGGCTTTCTCGACGTCTCTTGTCGCTGATAGTGTTGTTTTACGTGTGTTGCTGTGAGTCTGACTATACAGATTCTATGGCATACTGCGTGCTCGATGTTGTCTGAATTCGAATTACTTTTCGTTCATGTTAGTATACTTGAGAATATATTGTCCACAGTTTTGAGCAATCACCTTCCCGAGCATTTTCGTGTCATTTATAGCAAGCAAATAGGTCTATATTTTGTAGGGGTAAGTTAGTGATGCACTTCCCAGGTTTCGGTAGGCATGTCATTTCTATTTTTCATGTGAAATAATTACGGGTAGGTATTTCCTGGCAAGGATAGTAGGTAATTATTGTTGGGCAATTCTCAGGATGGCGTTGGCTGAATGATCGTCATTCCACTCAAACCTGGTTTTTATATTTTGTATATTGCAACTGTTTTGGAATTCATCCCCTTTGCGTTCTTTAAAAATGTGATTCCACTGTGTGCCCGTATGTCCTACGAGAGTTTCATCATCCGGGCTTCATCATTTTCTTAACTATATGGGACAAGCTTTTAAACCTTACAGCATTTCACATTTGGCCTTAAATTGATATGGGTTGAAATAGCATTTGGTGTCCTTATATTTAGTAATTTTTGTGGTTTGGGCTAATTCGTTTCGACATGTCGTGTCGGCGATTATTGTTTGATGCATGATTCTTTAGTTGAATTTTGGAACCTAGAAGAATCTATTTTCTTACCAGGGTCGCGAGTGTGGATTATTTGAAGGTTTATATTTATAGCCTCAAAATCACTTTTTCTTGTATTTGAGGATCAGCATTGTTCGATTAAGCTACTCTTAAGATTAATTATGGTGGGAAAGTGGTCCAAAACCGCTTAGTTTACTGATTTTGGATGGTTGTTTGAATGTCACTTAATCATTTACTAAAATTTATCAGTTATTCCACTGACTCGTTAATTTTAAAGTGCGAGTGTTGAAATCTGCTCTGGGTGAGTGCAGTTTGTCTTGTGATCTCTTACGTAATCGCTTAGATCCAGATCCGACCAGGAGTTGCGTGCTTCAGTGTTGCATAGGATGGAGTTATTGAACACTTATGGGAATACTTGAATTACCCTCCGGGTTGGGTTGTTAATATAGGCCCCATATTTTTTTAAAGTTTGAAAGCTATGTTGGTGTCGTCTGTCCTACTATACTTGAATTGTTTATTCAAATAGCAACCACAGAGTCCTTTTCAGTGTTTCTCTAAACTTTATAACTACTGAGTGTTGGTCGTTCTGTATCTACTTCAGTTTCCATATGTTAAATATTTTCACATTTTACCCAGAAAATAGTTACTACCACAATTACTGTAATGTAGGCTTTGTTCATCCGATTTGGAATTTTTTTTCTGTGGTGTTTATCCCTTTAAGATCTGCATTTACTTGTTTATGTCGTGTTTCTGTTGAATGCAGGTGATCATGCTTAGCTTGGTTCTGCGTTCCCCAGGTCTGAACTTATTTATTTTCATCATTGCAACGTTCTGCTTTTGGTTAATTTTATAGGGAAAGTTATTGCGGCATTCCCTATAACCAGATATATCCGAATTACAGGGCATATTCGGTATAGGCAATGTCTTAGGTGCTTTGTCATTCCCGATGTTAGATTGGGCATCTGTGGGTGTGGTTGTTTTAGATTAGTTGGCCCCGTGCTACTTTTTGCCCAACGGCAAGGGCCTTAAGTGGGAAGGTGTAAGAGTTATTGGTATCTACACTGGTAAAGCTTGTGTTGGCATTACGTGATTTGGTGAATACATGGAACTGGAGACTGAGGTCCGGGGGATAGTGCCAGTGCTCTGCATGGCAAGGTAAAAAAAGATAATGCGTCACTATGCATGCAGTGTTCCCATAACCACTGGCATCAATTCTCGTACACCCACATTAATTCTCTGTGAGTGTATATTCGTAGATTATTTGCAAAGTGGAATGGGGAAAAGATAACAGCAAAACCGGTGACTTATGCAAGCCAGCATGTAGCATTTAGGCTAAGATATACGTGGCTATTACATTTGGCTCCATGAAGGGGCATATCCCACTTTATTTCTGCCCAGGTTGATTTGATTGAGGGATTTGGTGGGGTCTGCACACCTGAGATGGGAAAACTCTTGAATAAGTCATCTGGAAATAAGGTAGTGCTGCGGTGTTTTCCTGGGGTGTATGGAATACTGGATAGGAATTTTATTTAAACTAGATGCTTGCTCCTGAAATTGATTTTGATGAGATTTTTTGTGCGTATAATTTTAGGTGCAGATACCATAAACATGATGCAAAGTAAAGTCATAGAAAGGCTTAAATATACAGTATTTTTGTAAAAAAAAATAAATAAAAATAAAACTGAAGTATTGAGATCAATGCGTTCCTTGAAGGAAACAGCCTTCGTATACCTGTTTTCCGTAACGTGTCTCGTTATTTAAGCAAAAAGCATGCGTACAATATTTTAAGTACATTTTGGAGGGTATTTTTAGTTTATGGAAGATCAGTTCTTTGAATATTTTTAGCCAATATGGCATGTTCCATGTTCTATTCCTAAAAATATAGGGATACATATACAATATGCACTTACGCAAAAGCAGACATTCCACTTGATCACCTTACAGGTTCATTTTTGAAGTCATGCCCTCGATTGGATCATTAAATGAGTGTTGACTTCTTTTAAATAAATATACATAGGTCTGTTTCTTAAAGCTAAATTTTATTTAGCGGTGCCAGTTTGAAAGTAAACCTTCCTTTAGTACAATGTAAGGTCTTGAATTAAGATTAGTTGAACCTTATTACAGATGTGTCTGCCTTCGTCATACAGCTTTAGTCTACAAAACAACTTTCTCCCCATTGAACACTTGGGCAAGTGTTGTCTTCTAGTTTTCTAGTTTGAGGGTATTTGAAAGTTAACGTTCATTTGTACAAGAATATACCAGGTTGGATAGGGAAGTGGCAAATTTCCGAAAAGGTATGTTTTCTATTATTAATTGTCAAAAGTGCTTGGTTCGATTGCTAGATTGTGCGATTACTACCGCAACTGTTGACAGTTTTCAGTGAGAGCATACAAGGTCTATTTACCAGATTTCACTGCTATCAGTCTGAGATCTTAACGACTTATTTTTTATGATTATTTGTACTTTGCGAGATTGAAACTTTGGTACATAATTTAACACTTCTTCACTTTGCTACATTGGTACATACCTGGTTAATGACGGAAGATGTTCATACACATCTTAACTTGCTTGTACCGGACCAAGAGTAAAACCAAATTTTACAGGGGCATCCCACGTCTTGGTGGCTGAATTCATACTCCTGTGCGGTGTTTGAGGTAGACTGCATTAGCACACGGAACTTGAACTTGAAACTAGCTTCATTTTGATTCTTTGTCTGGTCTGTGTAATTTTTAATTGCCATCATCCACAGTAATTTTCCATAAACCTCCCTATCACCTTTCATTTGTTTCCTCATGTTGGGGCCCTTTACATAGTTTTTCAGTTCGCTTACGTGCCGTAGCTAAAATGAGCGCACACATCGTATAGTTTCCTTTTTAAAAGTTTTCACATCCTTTTAGATGCCGGACGCATTTCCCGGACTGCTGTCCGCTCAAATTAAGTAGGCCTATCCCTACTGTTAGCCAAATGTTTTAAACTGATAGGTCCGATCTAATGTCTCACAGACTATAATTTTATTTGGTTATCAGGTCGTGTCGTGTTTTGCTACTGTAGTTCATGATGATGATATTTTAAAAAAAAATCCAGTTTTCTGATGAGATAGTCAGGCAATTGGTACGTGTTGGAACTTTAGTTGAGTATCCCTTGAAAGTAGACAGGTCGAAGTTTTCTTTGTTCCATCGCCAATGAAATGTTTGATTCAGTAATTTTCATGTACGGCAATGTGTACTACAGTAATTTTCATTCAGGTTTATTAGAAGTGATTCAGGCATACGTCGTTGTGATAATTTTAGTGAACGTTCCACTTTGTTCCCATATTTAATCGTTTGATTCAGTGTTGACGATTATTGTGTTTACAAGCACACCCCCCCCCAAAAAAAAAAAAAAAAAAAACTATAGCGGTAGTTATACTGTATCCCATTGTTGGTGCCCTTTTTTCTCATATATCTGCGACGCAAGCATCTTTTTGTACATTGTTTTGATTTCATAAATCGCGTTTCTTCAGTATAATTTTGAAGTTTCTTATATAATTTTTTGTTTTAAGAAAGGTAAATACGGAGAGTGCAACGCGGATTTCATTGTTTTTTTTTTTCACAGATTTTCACTCGGTAGAAAAGAATTGCAATTCGCTCGCATATAGGCTTCATGAACAATTGTGATCAAGTTATTTAGTCCATGATGAAATTGACCACATATGATTCATCGTCACTTTTCAGTTACTTAAATGATGCAGTTCTCTTGTGAAAATCGATATGCAATAATCCACGTGTGATGTACACAAGGTCAAAACATGACCCCAAGGTTAAGGGTGGGGTTACGATAGTATTTCAGTATCTTCAGTAAGTATATACTCGTATATATAAGATTCATCATACTCTTGTTAGTGCACCAAGGTGGTTCAGGTGAGCAGTGTGTCCCTGGGCTTGTTAATAGGAGTCATTGTGGGGTTTAAGTAAAGTTTTAACGTACTTGCTAATATCATTAGTATCAGGTAATTACCAGTTCAGCTACCAGAGTCTTCCCGCGTTCTTTTGTTCGAGTAGAGGTACGTACCTTAACCCACCAAGACAGGTCGGCCAGGCAAGGGATAAAGATGAATCGCCCGAGTAATGTGAGCCATGGCCCACGATTTACAGGTTGTAAACCAAGGACAGTTAAATTTTTAGTACTGTTGCAAATATATGTATGTTACTCGAAGACTAATTACTTTTCATTTACTGAATGTCTATGGTATTCTGAGTAATCTTCATTACAGTTTACGTCAAGATATAAACAATAGAAATATAGAATTTTACCCTCGCTATAAGAGGAATTTATTTCTGGTGATAGAAATTCATTTCTCGCTGTAATGTGGCTCGGATTCCACAATAAACTGTAGGTGCCGTTGCTAGGTAACCAATTGGTTCTTAGCCAGGTAAAATAAATCTAATCCTTCAGGCCAGCCCTAGGAGAGCTGTTCATCAGCTCAGTGGTCTGGTTAAACTAAGAAATACTTTTTTATCGATAGAAAAATGAACTTGGTTGTGACACGAGGCAGTATTTTTTAACAAAACTGACAATGAACAATAATTAGGTCACTGGTAGTCTAGCATTTAAGGGAAAATTAATTCAAAATAAACTAATAATGCAAAGACGAAGAATGGTCAATTTGTTCTGTTGTATCGAGGAGCCAGCAGTGGGTCCCGCCTGCGATGAACCCGTGAGACGCCATTGTCTGGCCGACCTGTCTTTGTGGGTGCACTGTTGGCCCTTTGCCTGTATAATCTTTCTCGAGTCTTTAAATGAATTAAGATACTGTTCTTATGCGTGAGTTGTAGCACCATTACGTTCAAGTGAAAGCTCCAAGAGTAAACCAGTCTCTCTCTCTCTCTCTCTCTCTCTCTCTCTCTCTCTCTCTCTCTCTCTCTCTCTCTCTCTCTCTCTCTCTCACATTATTTTTTTTAGAAGCTTGCCTTTGTGTGTATGAATACTATGCAATTACAGTGAACGCCTGTGTATTTAGTTTTGCTCTCATTATCTTTTAAATTTCCATAACCTACGCAACATATACCTCTAGTGTTTAAATCTAAACGTGATATTTCTCCTCACATTATTCCTTTTTGGCGTTGTTGGTGAAGTACACTATACCTATAAAAATGTTAAGCATAAGAAGCATATTTCGATTATCTCGGCAATATACTACTTATGAACTAACCAAATTTCTAGCAACTCCTAAATGTTGAGGTGAATGTTACGCTGGAAAGATTTGCACCAAGGCTGGGGATAGATAAAAATGCTGGTTCATTTATTAAACTTCAGGATTACTTTAATAGGTGCTGACTTTTGCCTGAATTTAGGTTGATTTGAAGTGACGCCGGCTGGTGTTATGACCATAGGTTATTTGTGGCCTCGTTTAGGGGGGGAGAGAGAGGAAAAAAAAACCCTGATGCATCAGATGAGAGTTGGCATTTCTTCCATTGACAGAACACAATGATGAATGGTTACACGTTTTGACTTAATATTAAGCGATTCAGTATAATCAGGTAGTATAAATTATCATAGCTGCTTATTCTCTCGTAAGGTGCGTCCACGTTGTAGTAAAACATATTACAGTACACATCGGCCTTTCTTAGCACACTCATAACAAGTGAGTTGAGTGCAACTGCACCTTAGGTCGGTGACTATTTTTCAGCCTATTTGTGATATAAATGCTTTAAGTTGCCGACGTATGTGTGGCACGCTGTAGTGTGGACGTAACCCTTAACATACACATGCCAAGCACACTTGTCAGAAGTCAAGTGTCTCCAACCATCTGAATATGTATGGGTAAGAAACAGAATGAGAAAATGGAGCTATATTGAAATAACTTTTGGTAAAAAGAAAATTTAATAGAGTAATATGGAAAAAATGAGTATAATTTTCATTTTTTAAACTGTATTTAAATTTATAGTTTAAATATGTGTACAGCAAAAAAAATAAAATTCTTAAAGCAGCGACAAGATTCCGTTATAATTTGGTCCAGCGTTTTCAAAATTTCTTATGCATGTTGTGCATGAGTTTTGCAGCGTCAGTTTCGTTTTATCAGCAGGTCGACGAGCTTAAATTAAATGAAGTTATGTATTGTGAATTCCCTATAATATCTTTGATCTAAAAAGTTGTGCACTAATTTTTCCTTGCAAATTTACGTAACACTATAACTTAATATCTTCTAATGATCTTCAGAGTACGTGTATTAATATGCTTTGTTTTTTTCAGGAACACGCTGTTATTTGTTGCTTAGCATTTCTCGGGATTTGGAGATGTCAAGATTAATTATTCTCATTCGTCCACAAATTAATAGCTTGCGAGGTGGCTCAGGTGAGGAGTTTTGTTTATTTCTTGTTTTGGGATTTTATGTAGGGCTGCTATTCTTCACACTGGAACTTACCTCATAGTGTCTGCATATAGTTCCTAGTATCCTGGAGTTATCTTGGATAGACTTTATTTTGGCCACTTTGTTTCACTTCAATCCAATCATTGTACTTCGAAGATTTCAGTGTCTAGATATCATGACTGCAAACAGTCACCTCGAGTGGTCCCTGAAACATTTTAAGGTCCCGCACCACAAACTCTGGAAGCTGATGGTAGATTGGTCACTCAGTTATTTTCCTCTGTAGGGTATTCTTCAACCAATTTGTGTTTTCAGCTCTCATTCTCCTTTGCAGACACACTATCAATGTCCTTCAGGATGTGCACAGTCAGTGAATTCCTGCAGTATTCCAGATGGTCCACTGGGCCTCGAAGAGTTCTTGTCACAAAATGAATACGTCCTGAGCCATTTTCTTCAGAGCATCCAAATGTTTTCACCAGCAGTGTGACTAAAGCATGATTTTAGATAAATTTTGCCTCAAGAAGTGTGACAGAGGTAAGGGTTTTGGGCACCAATCGTGTTTTGAGTAATTTGTATTAGACATGTTTCCTTATACGACCCAGTTGTGTTGTTAATGCACTTTTATTTTTGCTTAACACAATTAAGAGTATTCAAGTTACCTGGCAACTCACTACATAATAGTACACTTGTTAATTACCATACTGATTTTAAATTTTGGTTGCACTACTGATCTGGAGGTTGGTTGTATCTTTGATTGTATGCAAGTAGCTTTACTGGTTAGTTAATTCTTATTGCTTTCAACTGCTGCTGTTAAGTGCAATCGAGCTTCCATTCTCCTCTCCTTTGGGACAGAAGCAGACAGTCCAGAAGAAAAGCGCCACACTTAATTAATAATGGTATAAACATTTCTTGGCAGCGAGGAATTAGTCTTTAGGCAGAGGAGGGATATGTTGTTGAAGCTTTGTGTTGTAAATAGATCAAAATAATGTATAAGAACTTTTTCCTTTTTTCATTACTGGATTAAAGTAGCATCGAATCTTCCTGGTCTCTACAAGTAAGTCAGCCCTGTAGAGTTTTAATTAGAAGGGTTTCTCTAGCAACATCCCTCTCCTTCCTATCGTTATCTTAGGAATCTTATATGATGCAAATGCAGAAAACTTCTCAGATGTCTGACAACCCCACGTGGATGATTTTGAAAGAAGTCTTTCGTGCCATACTGATTAAAGACATAGGTAGTGTCTTGTGAGTGTCTCATTGCAGTTTTGACTACTGACGGAGTGTAATTGTTTGAATGCTAGTGCCACTTAAGTTGCTCTCCTCTTTCAAAACCCAATTGGCTTTCACTGCATTTTCCCCTTAGGGGTTAGTACCGTCAATGCACCTCATTCGGTGCACTGTAGGCATTACTTATGGTTTTTTGCAGCGTCCCTTCGGTCCCCAGCTGCAACCCCTTTCGTTCCTTTTACTGTACCTCCATTCATATTATATTTCTTCCATCTTACTTTCCACCCTCTCCTAACAATTAGTTCATAGTGGAACTGCGAGGTTTTCCTCCTGTTACCTTTCAAGCCTTTTACTGTCAATTTCAGTTTCAACACTGAATGATCTCACAGGTCCTTGTGCTTGGCCTTAGGCTTAACTTCTATCCTATTCACTGTATTTTTCTTGTAGGACTATTTATCACACTTTCATTGATCGTTACCACAAATACCATTCCAGAGGTTCTAAATGTATTGATGTTAGTCTGTTTGCAGGATGCTTGGATCCTGCATTTTAAGGGAAATTAAAGTGATTGAAACTGGCCAGTTAAAAGTGTAGCTTTCGTGATATTTTCGAATGGTGGAGAAAGCTTTAGTTAATTTCGCTAATGTTAATCATGGAAATTTTGCCAAGGTCTGATGTTTCTTTGAATTTTGCAGTGAATATTTTATTGTAGAATTTCCGTGCTAGGGGATTGTCCTCATAGAGTCCGAAAGTTGGCCACTTGAATGAAATTATTATTTTCCAGGAATTCCCTCATTATTCCATCATAACATCTTTCCAACTGTAGCTTATATATCACATTGTTAATTTTCACAGTTTTTTTAATTCAAGAATGAACACATTGACAAGCCTAAAAGAAATGACTCAGTTTTCAGGGTAAACCTGAAAATACTCAAGTCAAAAGGACACATGAAAAGGCATAATGTATGATTTATCTTTTAGCTTAAATTTGCCTCCAGTATCTTTTGAATATAATTTTGGTCTTTACAGTTGCTGAGGCAAACAGTGAGAAGACAGATACCCCAAAATATTTTCAAACTTGCATAGTCTTTCGTAAACTTAGTGCTTTATATATCAGAGGTTTGAGTTTTATTAACTGTTAGATACTTTGCATTCTACAGGGTTTGAGTTACTTAAAAACTGTTAATGCTAAATTCCTGACAGGTTTGAGTTTTGGAAATTAATGTTTTTGTTGATTTTTTAGGTCTGATTTGTGAAGTCCTGACACTTTGAGGATTTTTCAGTTATGATTTTTAAGTCCTGGTTTTTTACGCTTAAATTCAACATTTAAATTAAATGTAAAACAGTATTAAAACATTATAATGACTTGAAATTTTTCTTCAGTTGGGTAACGAGACGCCCCTTTCTCCTGGGATGTGGCAAGTTACTGCAAGATATGAAAATAGAGAAGTTTGGAGTTGTTCAGGCTTAGTATCTTACTTACAACTGCTTTGTTATAGGTGAGTAAAAGGTTCTTTTGGAATTAATGTGTAATAGCTAGAGGAAAAAAATGATAGAAAGTGACAAATAGCAATATGTCACTGAATTTTAAGCTTATAATTTAGTACAATATTCAGTACTAAGCATGGAAAAGTGAATTTTTAGATTGTAAAGCCTTAGTCAAATAATTACTCACCCTAGTAATGAAATACTTTTGAAGTATATTATGTAAAGACATGATGCCAGTATTCATCAAAGAAACTAAAGTTAAGTTTATTGCATTATAGGGTAAGTTGAATGATGGTATCCACACTGGAAATTGTGGAACTCTTTGTGAGGTAATAAGTAATTTTGAATTGCCATGCTGTTTAGTGTATTCCCATTGATTTTGACACTTATTCATTATGAAGGACTGTAACACTAGGTTGTCTGGCATAGGCATCTAGGTCAATGGACACAGGTATTTGCCATAGTGCCACAGGCAGTTCAGTTTGCTAGAATATGAACAAGAATGAAATGGGGTTGACACGTACATACAGTTTCTTGGTCCTCATTGACTCCATGACTAAAGATGCTAATGTAAGTGTTAGTGCTATAATGCCTGGCATTCAGATATAGTTGCCCATGTGAGCAGTAACTAGAGTATTGTTGCTTTATGTGATTAAGAGACCCTAAGTCATTTCTGATCTTGGAGAGCTTTTGCAGACGTGATTTTCTTTCCAAGCTACAGTATAGCAGAAGCTCTCAAGTTGTAAGGATCTGTCCAAATATTGTGAAAGTAGCAGGAATGGATGCTTTTAATTTAAAAAAAAAGATAGGTTGGTTACTAGGACTGAATCAGTGAGACTTAGGTTTTGTTACAAGGATTTCATTTTTGGAGTGACAGTGTATTTCCCACTGTATTGGTATCTATAATTGACACCATGTTGATTTGGGTGTATTATATTTATGCACTGCATATTTTGCATTTTTTCACTGCAGGTAGTATTTTAATTCAGTCAGCTAGGGTTCTTTATTTATAGTATTGTTCTTGTAATAGCTTGCAAGGAAGTACAGTAGTTCTGTGATTAATAATTTCAAATTCCAACAAAAATGTGGTAGGAAGATGGCTGTAGGGATGTTACCTAGCTTTTATCAAGTCTTTTTGGATGTGGTGGGTTACTAATAATTTATTGCTTAGGTCAACGAGAGGTTTACGTTTAACCCATGAAACAGCCTCAAATTACTTCCCTTCTTCCTGGACAACTCTGAGAGATTTTAAGCTTGGTGGTCCGATCAAACTTTTTAATAATAATCATAATTGTATAATTGTGATAATACAATGTGAGTGGAAGATTGTTACCCTCATGAGTGTGGAAAAGCAAATGCAAGAGATTGTAATCAAAATTTGGACTAAAAAGTTCCAAGAAGCGCGGGGGGATGTGGCTTAACTAAATCTGTTATCACCCTTGGGAAGCTACAGTTTTTTTTTATTGAGTCTTAATCTTTTCATTTTTCACTTTGGCTTAAGTGCTCTCAACTAATCAAGGAAATAGATGAACATTATACAGGTCTCTCTCTCTCTCTCTCTCTCTCTCTCTCTCTCTCTCTCTCTCTCTCTCTCTCTCTCTCTCTCTCTCTCTCTCTCTCTCACGTATGTTTGAAGAGTAATTTTAAGTGTAACTAGAAGTACAGTATAGATGATCACATCTGAGGAGTATTTTTCCTTCAGTTCCATCATTTGAGAAATACTGGCACAGAAGCCATGTGAAGCCAGGTAAGGTCAAGATTAATACTATAGATACTAACATTTAGTCATAGTATATTTTTAGTACATCTTATCTTGGCTTTCCTTTAACCCTATATCTTCTTACCATCCTCATTTGAACTTCGATCATGGTGGCTGGGCGGATGTAATGCTGGTTACATGGAATTTTTTGTATTTTTAGATAATACATGGTTTTAAATTATTCTTTAGTTGTAATTGTTGTTCCCAGTTGATGACTGTACTGTACATGCGCGAAAAGGGGGAGAGATTAAGGCTTACTAATGTTATGAAATCTCTAGTAATAAAGTTACTAATACTATAGTTGAACAGCAGTCCTTTCACCTGTGATCGCTCTGAGGGTAGTAACCTCAGCATTCCTGTTGGCTTTCTTTCTCTGGTATATTTAGCAATATTTATACCTAGAAATGTGTGCTCTAAGGGACATTCACCGGCTGACACAGGTCCGAAGCTCAGAAATAGATTTTTCCTTTGTCAAAATCCCTTTTTTTTTTTTTAGGTGGAAGATGGGAATCGAAAATCAGTGTAAAAATAGAAGACTGGTTTGCTTCTGTACTACTTCCGTAGATTTGCCACACTCTCTTTTTCATGGTTATAACCTTCAAAAACATTTTTAAATATCATCCCTTCACATGCATACAACTTTAAAAAGGTCCTTGTTTATTTAAAAAGGTGGTTAACTTTTGATACACTTTTGAGGTTGAATCACAAATGTGAAAAGTTTTAGGAAGTTGTCTTTTGGTGATAAGATATTAGCAAAATTTTCTGTAATAGTTATTTGATAAGTTAAAAAATTAATATATAAGAAAACTGTTTTGCAGCCTTCAGCTTAACCTAGAGCAAAAGATCAAAAACAATCGGTGGATGCACTGGCAGTATGGTGTTTAGGTACAGTTAGAAATTTTAAAAATTACTTGTTTGTGATACTAGACTAAAACTGGGAATGCAGACGATAATGCATCATGTATAGTAACAAACTTAAGTTATTTTACAATAGTTGTATTGACATAAGTTATTCACCTGGCCATTTCTAATGCAGATGAGTAAACTGCTCATCTATGCTATATTTATTAAATTCATCAATCAAAATGTCTTGACTTGGATCTTTTATCATAGTGAATACAGGCTGTCATTTATGGCCTCATGATGAATATCTCTAATGCCAGTTGTGCTTGTTTTAACTTAACAGAATTCAAATCTGCTTCTGCAGTCACAATGGGTTAAAAGGATTCTTGAAGGGAGAAGGTCCCAAGGAAGGTATTTTCAAAGTAAAAATGGCTTTAGTTACTCCATCTTAGTGGGTGAGATTAGGGTGTTAGTTGCACTCTTGCTGGGCAAGATGAGGGGTTTAGTCTCACACGCTTGCTGGGCAAGATAAGGGCTTCATTTGCTCTCTTGCTGGGCAAGATAAGGGCTTAATTTGCTCTCTTGCTGGGCAAGATAAGGGGTTTAGTCACACACGCTTCCTGGGCAAGATAAGGGCTTTATTTGCTCTGTTGCTGGGCAAGATAGGGCTCGTGTGTGTTCATCTTAGAAGCTTCATGGAAAATAAAATTCATTTTACCAAAAAACTGGTAATTAAAGGAATGTCGACCCTTTTGGTGGTTGTCCCAAAATGAATAATATAGTATTTAAATGCCAATGTTATAATTAGGAGTTAAAAAGGGTGAAGGGGCTAGTTGTGTTGTTGGTAAGACAGGTCATGCAGTAGACAAGAAATCTGTACTATTATACTAGCAGAAAAGTTTTGCATCTTGAATTCTTGAATGGTCTGTTTATAGAGTAAACTTGGTGATTATGTAAAAAGCTGAGGTGATTTTCAGTACTGTATTGAGTCGGAAGAGTGGAAAGGCATGAAGACATGGTGGGATAACCTTTGACAGTGTTATGGCTGATTTTAGTTAGAAAGGAATGTGCTAAATCATTGCTTCAAAAAATATTTCTTTCAGTGCAGCACTATAAAATATTTCACCAGCAACTAAATTTCCTAGTGCATTTTATGATTTTCATCTTTTCCTCCCTTATCTTTTGTTCACAGATGACAATTTGTCCCTTGTGTAAAATATGAGATGTCTAATTTCGGAAGGGTTTATAGTACTTTCAGTGTTTTGGTACTAATGTTTAAAGAAAAATGTTAAAAAATTCACAGAAAAATTGCAGGTTTACATCTTGTTTATATAGACTGAAGTTGGTAATCAGCAATCTGAGCAAAACTAGTAATCTAGTATGGTAGAAATTTTTGGTAAATCTGATACTTTATTTTTATCATATTTTTTGTGACAAGCTCGTCCAACAGAAGTTCCTCCTTCTTGAAAGAAACCAGCATTACTGAATTGATTAAATGAAGTGAGTCTAGGCATAACTGCTTTTCAGTTCTACATAGGCCTGTCATTTTAGGATTAGAAAGTTATCTTTGTTCTAAGCATTTGAAGGCACTTCATCATTAGTCCTCACTGTTTTTAATGACTGGGATAGATGGGAAATTAATTCTCTACTCTCTTTTCTGTGTTGAGCCTTTTGAGGCTGAATCACCATTTGGTATATGCACATTTTTAATGATTTATTGGGTCTCCCTGCTACTTCTGATCAACTGCTCCCCTCATCTTCCCATCATGTGTTCACATCATCACAATTTTTGAGATAGGCTATTTTTCAGCTGCTGGTCACAAACTCCACCACTTCATGTGCATCATTTTCTTCCCACTGCAATTTGGTCATGAATCCTTTCACTGTATAGAGGCAGCTTTTCAAAATCTCTTACCTGTCAGGGCTCACTTTTCTGCTGCAAAGATTAGTATTGTACGGCCTTTGGCATGCATTATGTCTTTTCTATCTACTAATGAAATATTTTAATATAGCAGTAGAGTAGCAATCTTCAATTTATGCAGGCTGTTTTCAGGCTCTCGAGTACCTGCTTCGTGATCTAGTGTGTCGGAATAGGTAACAAATATTTCGTCTTCTAACGCCTGCTCTTTTACTAGAACATGGTGTTCCACCTCACTCCCTTCCCCATTTGCTCTTTAAAATATGGCCCATTAAAAATCTTTTAATCCATGTTTAGTTTGCAATCCTGAGCTTCTCTAGTGACACAATCTGATACTTTCAGCTCATGGTAGTGAGTTCACCCCCAACAACTTTCCCACAATGTTAGCATGGGCATTTTTTTTTACTTTTCTTTTGCTTCCTCTCCAGTCATCAGTTTTTTTGCCTGTATTGATTTCCAGTTGTTGCCTTTTAACCAATTCTTTCTCTCATTCTGCTCTTATACTGTGCTAGGTTACCTGTATATAGCAACTCCAAGGAGAGACTTTCTGCAGTCTTTTGTTTCTCTGTTTACTGTACTGTATAGGCAACCAAAGTTTCAAGGTTGACCTTAGATGGATACTAACATTCTTCTCATTCGTTGAACATACTTGCCATTGCCTTTATTCTAGGTGTTGTGGTACAATACATATTTAGCTCTTTGATACCCTCTGCCTTCACAACTCATCAGTGTCTTGGTATTCAATATCTTCTCAAGACCTACAAATATTTCTTGTAATTTCTAACTCTCTGCATAGCATTTTCCTTGTAATTATTATACAATACCTTACTATAGAGAACTCTGTTGTTGACACCATGCCCAAGAAACTGATGATGATGGATTTCAACAAGGTTGATTAGGCACCTTGCATATTTTTACAGTATGTCCAAGCAATGGTATTCCCTAAATTTTCAGCATTAATCATGCCCTTTTCTTGTCTGTATGTATTATTGTCATAATTTTTTACCATTCGTCTTCTATACATTTCTTCATTAGGTTTTCATATATTTTAGTCAATGATTGGTTCACTAGTTGGATTTAGCACACTTGTAATTCAAGATGGCCCTTGGTGATTTTCCCCTTTTCATATTCACTAACTGTTTTAACCTTTCTAGTGGTGTATTCTTTATAATGGAACATCAAATTTGTATTGGGTCTTCCTTCAGATGATTTTCAAAATTGCCTCAAAATTAGCATTGAGCTGCTTTTCAATTTTTACTCCTCTTCATCCTCTCCCATCTATGTTATATTTTCAGAGCCATTTTCCTCCTAAATATTTTCAGTTTTTACTTATGGTGTATCACAATTGATTGCATTCCTTTCAACTAATCTTCACTCTTTTCATCTGTCTTTTAGCCTTCCTCCTCTTTTCACTGATTACAAGTCTATCATCTTTGCTGTCCTCTTCCAGAGCTTGAAGGCTGGCTATTTTATTCCTCTCTTGATAACCCATCCTCAGTGTCAAACCATACACCTTCTTGATTGTATTTTCCTTAAACTTTTTCTTGATAAATATTTTTTACTTTTCTCATTTTTCAGTTTCCATGCTTTTATTTTTTTGACATTTTGTTTTATATATTTCACTGTCAAATCAGTTCAGAAGTCTACATTGTATTAAGCATGCCATACTTGCACAATATTTACATAAACATTGCTGTATATTACAGAATGAAAACAGGAGATGCAATGTAAATTCTTTATTGCATCTTGATAGATAAAGAAGTATTTTGGTTGTGAAGAATGCGATAGCACTGTATCCTTTAGTCTAATATAGAATCATTTCTATCTCTGCCTAACCTGCATGCTTTTTATGTCTGTTTGCTCAACTCACTCTTGGATGAGTAGAATAAAATGACTGTGCAGTAGTTATACTTGAAAAGTTATCTTGTCTCATTTAAGTGTGTACAGTATTATGATAACTGTCTCAATATGTCTACCTGATGTGAAGGACTTATTTACAAATAAAATATTAATCTAATGTACTTGGCTGAGACATGTTTTGATATGTTACTTTCAAGAATTAATCTACTTGGACGAGGTGTTGCATTGTTGTAAGTGACTTAAATAGACTTTTTACTGTCCCTGAAAGCATAATTGTATTTGTGACAATGCACTCTTTGGGTATTTACTAATAAGGATTTAGTTTGCCATGTCCCTTGGTTTAATTTTTGTACTATGTGGTTAATGGGATGCATTTTTAAAACCTTTTATTATTATTCCCCCTTTCTTTCTGAACTAGTTTTCTTCTATTCCAAGTTATGACAATCCATTTTGCCCTCTTTTCATTGTCTTCAGTGTTAAATGACCAATACCAGTAGGGATCAGTAAAGTACAGTGACTTTATTATCTTAACAGCCTAAATTTATTTTTCAACAATAATTTAAATATTCTTCTTTATTTCAGTTGAATATCAAAACAATGATTAACTAACCTGAATCTGTTAATATAGTTATATTTTGTGATTTACTAGCAATTAGTTTTGTATAGTATATTGTTTTTGAAGTATCCATTTCTCATAGGGTGCAACGTAAATCTTTACATAACCTTAGTCGTTTTAATTTTTGTGATTTACTTGCAATTAGTTTTGTATAGTATATTGTTTTTAAAGTATCCATTTCTCCATGGGTGCACTCTGTGGGTATTACTAAAAGGTGGTTACATAACTTTTGACTGTTTTAACCTTTTTTTATGATTTACTTGCACGTTTAGTTTTGTATAGTATATTCTTTTTAGTCCAACCACTCCATCCATTTCTCATTGGGTTAAATGACCAAAAGTATTCACATAACCTTGACTGTTTTAATTTTTGCACTGTTGGCACCATGGCTGGTTGAAAATGGCAATTCATTATGCAACAAAATTTTTATTGACTCAACTGATTTGTGTGTTGCTGGCACCAAGGCTGGTTTGAATATTAATAGCAAAGTTAAGTGTTTAAACAAGTAATGTGACATGAAACACCATTTGCAGGTCAACATCAAAATTGCCTAAAGTATTTGCATAACCTTACTGTTTTATTTTTATATGTTGGCACTTAATGTGGTTGAAAACTTTGCAATTAATATAACAAAATTGTCATTACAGATTATTTCTTTTATGTGCTGCTCTGAATATTAAGAGTTCCTGTTTGACATAAAAACATCACCATTTGTCTAAGAAAATTGTCTAGTATGGAATGTTATTTTACCATCCTTAATGGAACGGTTGAGGTAATATAAATATAATGAACATTGTCATTACAGATTATTCTTTTATGTGCTGCTCTGAGGAAGAGTCCTCTTGACATAAAACATCACCTGTCTAAGAACACTGCGGTATGGAAGGTATTTTACCATCCCGTGGACGGTAGAGGTGGAGTCATTGTCAAGTAGAGGGCCATTGCTAAAGCAAGGGGCAGGATATCTTGATAAATGATACAGATTCTTCACAGATGGGTTACTTTTCTCGTAAGTCCATATAATGCTTAATGTCTACGAACCTACCTGGTATGGGAACAAGGAGTCTTAATCCTCTAGCTGATATGGGAGGCAGATGAAGGGTAGATTAGAGGGGCCATCACTAAAGCAGTAATTGGCTTTTTGACTGGTTGTCTTAGGTTCTTCATTTGTGGATAATGACAAGAAATCCATTATAAAGTAAATTCACCATTTGAGAACATTACATGACAAGGTAGTGCCTATTACTGAGATGATATGGGATGTGGATCAGATGAACATCAAATCAGTGTGGCCACTTTCTACCAAAATTATTTTCTTGTACTGGTTGCAGTTGCCAATTGTGTTTGTTTGATGAGAGCTAAAGACTGCTTGAACCATATATACAGTCAGTTGATAAAATGTAAATGACACTCCATGCAGTTAGTTAGTTTAACCACTAGTGTCAAGATGTGTTAGTGGTTTTCTGTAATAGATTGGTCACTTTACATATTACATCTTTTTACACAGGCAATTCAAAGGTTGAAGGTGTCTATGATCTTTTGTGATTTGAAAAAAGTTAAAATATATTTATCCTCTCTGTTAAGAGCCCTTGGATATGCTTATTTAGATCATTTACTACTTGACACTTAAAACAATGGCTTTAAATGCAGCAGATTATCAGTTTGTGTCAGAGGCACACCAAAACAGTGAGTGTCACATGATCTAATTTATTTTAAATAGCTGTTTCAAGGGCTATATGACAATGTAAGTAAATAAACAGCTCAGAGGAAAGTGTCCTTAGTTAACTAGATATTTCAAGACAAATATGTACAGTACATTTGAGTTTTGGGTAACTGTAGGGGGCTAAGAGAAATGTGGAGTATCACTTTAAAGAGATTTATTAACAAAGAAATTGTACAGGGAAAGAAAGGATTATTATTAATTACTCTTTGCAAAAAGTTCTAAAGAGAAACCATACCACCACTTTCAGAACCATAGCATACTAGACAACTTGTAGACATGAACATTCAATCTAAGACAGAGAGAAGGGAGAAAATGTTCTCACACAATTATACTAGGCTAAACTTTGTACATGATAGTAGAAAATGTTGAAAAGAAAACCTTTAATACTAAAAACCTAAAACTAGTTAAATTAAAATTATTGTTGTGGGCAAAACAACTTTTTAATTCTACACAAGCATAGTTTCCCATTAGTTAATATAAATGTTTAAATGGGCCCCTTGCTAAATGTCAAAATCTTCATTAAGCCTCGTTTATTTATTCCACAGAAAGGAAAGAAACCTGCTTTAGTCATGGATCCTCAGCCCTCAGAATACACAGTTCATGAAGACAACAGAGCCTAGTAGATGTGGCATCTCTAGATGCCTTCAGTAGAAGTGTATTGTCCTGGCAGCGGCAAGTTACTCACTAACAGCAGTTGGAAGTACCTCCAGCACGAAGACACACAAACAAGGCTGCCAGAAGACGAAGCGTCTTGGCCATCTGACTGATGAGCTGAGCAGTCAAAACAGCCTCTCCTCTCCTCAGGACTACACCTTAGCAAGGATGCTGAATGTGGAAATCGGACTATACAGGGTGCTTTAAAAGTCTGTCAAATATCATTTAAAAGTTAACACACTTAAATTTTAAAATTCACAGAAGAAAACTGGTTTCTTTTCATGTCATTCACAAAATGAAGTCATTTTGCATCTTAGAATAATCTAGTTTCGTACAACTTTCTCCAACCAGGAACCAGACAAGTCTCCATTTTGAATTGGCATGCAAAATTTGTGGAGGGGTCGTGTTGTGCTCGTTGAAGAGAACAGGGCTCCCCTCAACTTCAGATGATACAGTTGAACAAGCCTTTTCGCACGGCCCCCAGAAATTAGAATAGCCAGTCAAGAACTACTGTTTGGAGTGTCTTAAGGAGATTGGCTGCAGTTCACACCATACAAGCTGCAATTGGTTCAACACTTTCCAAGACACTGAAATCCATTTGCCATGAATTTTGCACAGAAAAGCTAAGGCTTGAAAGAGTATGGACTTAAGACCGGCTTGTTTTCAGCGATGAGGTGACCTTCAACGCAAGTGACAAAGTTAACAAGCATAACAACACACATGGGGAACTGAGAACTCATGTAACCCATGAGCATGTGCAAGATTCATTCCCCTAAAGTAAACTAGTGACATGTCAGTTGGAACATGTGTAAGTACCATTCTTCTTAGAAGGAACCGTCAATGGTGAAGTGTACCTTGCCATGCTGCTAAACTGGTTGATGGAAAAATTGCATGAGGAGTCTGCAAACTTCGTTTTCAAACATGAGGTGGTCTGCAAACTTCATTTTCAAACATGAGGTGGTCTGCAAACTTCATTTTCAAACATGAGGTGGTCTGCAAACTTCGTTTTCAAACATGATGGGCACCAGGTCACTGGAGACTTTCTGAAAAACCACTCTGTCTAATAGAGGGGTCAAACATTCTGGACAGACTACAGTAATTACATGTTCCTGCAATGGGTCTCCAGCCCTCACACCATGTGACTTCCTCCTCTTAGGGTATGTGAAAGGCCTTGTGCACGTACCTCCCCTTTCCTGAGAAGTGGATGATCTAAGACTAGAATAACTGAAGCCTTAGCAACTGTCAACGCTATGCTTTGTCGCGTTTGGCAAGAATTGGATCATATTTTGGATGTGTGTTATGTGACCCATGGCACTCACATTGAACACCTGTAAACCTGTATAGAAATGTGGAAATATTAGCTTTAATTGTTTTGAGATCCTCAACAGTGATATACAGTGTCGTAATTGTAACACTTTCGAAAACCCTGTATGTAGTCTGAATGTAAGCTCCAATCTCCAGAACACACAACATCCTCCTCCTCGGCTGATGTCATTGCCAGTAAACTGCATACTTGACTTTACAATAGAAGAATTTCAAAATTCTATATTTACGTTAAATAGCACAAGACTCACTAGGGTTTAAAATATTGTATGTTAAAACATCTGCTGGACAGAATGGTTTTAGAATATTTTACATAACTGATATACTGTAACCTATCTGGCATAAATTTAGTTTAAAAATATAAATATCAAGATTACATCCCAAGTACTGTACATCCTAACTTGAAAAGAAAAGTTGGGTTTAACTATGAGAAATCATGAAAAAAAGAAACATGGAAAAAGTGAGGCATCCAAAATTTTATTTTTTGCCATGGGTTGCTGGTTGATAGTTTTGGTTAGTCAATCTCCCAGCCATACTCATTGTGGTTATTTTCCTCCATCTTGGTGGTTTAAATACTTTGAAATCAAACACTTCTCTAAATTATTTTGGCTAGTCTGAAGCTCCCAGCAGCACTCATTGTAGTTCTTATCTTCCACCATCTTAGTTCTTCTCACACAATAATCATACACTTCACTGTAAAATAAGAGAAAATCATAACTTAGCAAATGTTTCATAACTTGCTACTAACTTAAAATGAATTAACATTTAGACTGATGAATTAAAGTGAGGATAAAAATACAAAAGAAAAGGGTTGTGTTTAAATGACCTTTCCAAGCTACCTGTGGATTATTTCTCTCACAAGCAGATGATAGTGGCATTTGACCTAGTCTTATTTCTTTGCCCGAGGATAGTCATCAGAAAACTATTATGGAAAATGTCAAGATATTTAATACGTAAAAACATGTATTTAATGTCTTACTATTTGAAATATGACTGAAATATGACAAGTATATTGGATGCAAGGTAATAATGATAATGATTCTTGTTGTGGAAGATTTTGGGGACACTGGGTGGCCAGTTCCCTTATATTGAAGAGTTCTCTGAGTAATATGGTGGAACTATCAAATTATGTTGTATTGAAGTGGTTTCCCCAACAGTGGTATTGTCTGCTCCCCTGGTGGAGGTCAGGTTGAAATTTCCTGAGTTATGACCGTTTGACAGAGTTAGCGGTTGTAGATGTACTGCCTGGGAGGCATCGATGGTAGGGTAATGACATGGTAGATGCTGAAGGTCACGAAATATTCCCAATACTGTCGGTCCATGCTTACCCAGTGGCAGTGACAACCAGCGCTGCAGCAAGAGCCGCTAATCTGATCCAGGAGGATAATGAAGATGACTTGTTGTTAAATAGTTTAGAAGTAGATGTAGAGCAACCCGGGTCTGTAGATAGTAGTGGTGGTGGTACCTCTTTAAAACCTGATTGGGATAGGTCAGCCTTTATAAATGCACAGAAGCAAGAATTTAACTTTGAATTGGGTGATGATTGGACTTAACTAAGCCTAAATTTATATTAATTAATAGTTTGTTGTATAGGTTGAGTCGTCCTAAACTACTGATAATCCGAATCAGACTACCAGAATTGAGCAAATTGTTGTTCCCTCTCATTTTCGTGATTTTGTATTGAATATTGCTCATCAAGATTCTTTTCAGGTCACTTCAGTGTAGGAAGACCTTTCAGAAATTAGCTGAACCTCCATTTTTTGGTGGCCTGGATTAAAATTCTGTGAAGAAATTTTAAAGGAGTGTGAAATTTGTCAGGTTATGGGTAAACCTAACCAACTAATCCCTAAAGCCGTTTAAACCCTATCCCTGCGATTGGGAACCTTTTTCAGAGATAGTGGTGGATGTAGTTGGTCCACTTCCCAAGACCAAGTCAGGTTGTATGTATATGCTTACATGGTAGTAGATAGAGCCTCTAGGTTTCCTGCAGCGTTTCCTTTTGAAAACTGCGGATTACCTCAAGAGTAGTATTTGAAAAACTAATTGATTATTTTTCTAGGTATGGTCTTCCTCAAAAATAATTCAAACTGATTGTGGTACAAATTTTACCAGTAAAGAACAGTAAGTGTGCTGAACTGGCCATTCAGCACATTACTAGTGTACCGTATCATCCTGAAAGTCAAGGGGTGGTTAAAAGGTTTCACCAGACCCTTAAATCAATTTTAAAGAAGCATTGTTACGGTAAGCAAGGGGATGAATGGGATAACAAGTGATGATTGTATTTTTCAGTTTTTTGCCCTTCGTAATCATCCAAATGTGTCCACAGGTGTTGCTCCGTTTGAGTTAGTTTTTGGACATAAAATTCGTGGACCGTTGAATATTCTTTGTGAAATACTGAGTGGGAGACATATAAAGGAAAAAATGAAAATTGTTGATTACATGTATAATTTACAGGCGAAGTTGGGTAATGCTTGGAAGTTCGCCCAAGAAAATCTGAGTTCTTCCCAGGCAGCAATGAAAAATATTTTTGATAAGAAAGTTAAAGCACCCTCGTTTGACCCAGGAGAATTGGTGTTGGTTCTCAGTACAGACCCTGATAATTTTCTGGAACCTAGATATAAGGGGCCTTGGAAGGTTTTGAGAAAATTGTCAGAGGTCAATTATGAAATTGAAGCTCCAGGTACTCGGCGCAAGTGTAGAATTTTTCATATAAATAGATTGAAGACTTATCATTGTAAAAGTGTGGATCCTCTTGCAATTGTTTATGAACCTGTTGTTACTAATAATATTGTTTTACCTCCAGATGATTGTGATGACTTAATGTGTCAGGTACCCTCAGATGCTTTGATGGGCAACATGCAAAACTTAGAGGTGTTACGTGAGGGTTTAAATAATTTGGATCATAATCAAAAGGCAGATGTACTTAATTTAATACATTCATTTCCAGACTTGTTTCAGGACTCCCCAGGTCAAACTCGTTTTCTTAGCCACGATGTCGACGTGGGAAATGCTTCCCCCATCAAACAGAGTCCGTACAGGTTAAACCCCACTAAGAGAGCTATAGTGGAGGCTGAAATTAAGTACATGCTCGATCACGACCTCATTCAACCTTCGGTAAGTCCATGGAGCTCCCCAATTGTCTTGGTAAAGAAGCCTGATGGGAGTTTCAGGATGTGCATGGAAATAAAGGTGAATGCACATAGTTTAAAAATGACTCTTTTCCTTACCGTGAATTGATGATTGTCTCGATCAGATTGGGTCTGCCCAATTTATCACGAAGTTAGATTTATTAAAAGGGTATTGGCAGGTCCCTTTATCTGGTAGAGCCCGTGAAGTCTGCCTTTGTAACACCTTTTGGTCTGTACGAGTGCAAGGTAATGCCTTTTGGAATGAAAAATGCGGCTTGTACTTTCCAAAGGTTAATGAATAGAGTTATATGTGGTCTTGAGGGAACTGAAATTTATATTGACGACCTTGTGGTCTATAGTAATGATTAAAAACTCATGAAATTAGGTTAAAGAAAGTTTTTGAAAGGTTGAGAGCATGGGTTTGGTTATAAACTTAGCCAAGTGTGAGTTTGGCAAAGCTAAGGTTGTTTTTTTGGGGCATGAGGTCGGTTTAGGGCAGGTGGCTCCCAAACAGGCAAATCTTGAAGCGATCATGAATTTGAAAAGTCCTGGAAATGTCCGTGAGGTAAGGCGGGTCTTGGGTATGACGGGATATTACCGCAGGTTTATAAAAAATTTTCAGATCTTGCTCAACCTCTGACTCAATTATTAGAAAAAGGTCGTAAATTTTTGTGGACTTCCCAGTGTGAGGAAGCGTTTAATAACTTGAAAACAGTCCTGATGTCGAATCCCATTTTGTCCTCCCCAAACTTTCAAGAACCTTTTATTGTAGCGGTAGATGCTAGTGATGTAGGTATAGGTGGTGTATTGTTTCAGCGGGGTACTGATGGGGAAGTACATCCTGTATCTTATTTTAGTAAAAAACTCCTACCCGCTGAAAAGAGGTATTCTACCATAGAAAAGAAGCTCTGGCATTGGTTCGATCTCTAGTACATTTTAAGCCTTATGTGACTAATTTTACCTTTCCCATACAGATTTGGACGGACCATAACCCATTAGTATTTATTGAGAGGATGAAGGGGGCTAACCAAAGAATATTGCGTTGGGCACTTCAGTTACAAGAGTTCAATCTGAACATCCAACATGTGAAAGGTTCCGAGAATAGGATCCCTGATGCTCTTTCAAGGGCTTGAATTAGTCGGGTTTTGTTGGACATGTTCTTCCTAGTATTCATTATTTTTATGCTATGAATACTAGAGGTTCCGAGTCTAGCCCAGAGCTCGTAACTGGTTTCAGGTATTTGGTTTGTATTTTGTGAGTATTACTGCTGTCCTTTCCAGCATGCATTATTTTTATGTTATGGATGCTGGAAGTTACGAGACAGCCCAGAGCTCGTAACATTAGAGGACTATCCTCATGATGAGTTGGCTTATTTGGTATTTCTAATCTCATGTCTCTTGTATGGACTCATATCTCTTCATGGTATAATAATTTGAGAATTTTTGTTTACTAATTTATAACCCTTAATATTTTTGATAATTGAATTATTTTCAGCTTGTTTAGGTTTGACTTACCCGCAACCTAATGTTTTTTTTTTTCAGTGGGTGTACAAGAGTTGGAATGAGTGAGTTTAGCTTAAGACAAGTTTAGATTTATCATTGCAAAAATTTTTTTTTTTTTTTTTGTAGTTCATGCTTTGTTGGTAGATTAAGGTATATGTTATTGTTTAACTTTATTGTTTAGACATTGTTGCTGTGTTCTTATCATTTGTTTAAAAACGAAGGTTATTTTTTTTTTCCAGAAAGTTATTTTTAAGATTTTATTTATATGCTGGTTTTCTCTAGTATGTTTGGTATACAAACCAAATTGTTTATAAAAAATTTTTGTAATTTTTTTTTTTTTCGGGGAGGAAGGTATCAGGTTAGGGAGAAAATTTAACGTAAAAGTTTTGAACTTTAAAGATTTTGCTTCCTTTGTTTTTGGATCTGTAAGAACAAGTTTTCTGTATGAATTTAAAGTTAGTTTTTAAGTTAATTTTAAGGATTTAGTATCAAGGTTAACTTTTGTTTTTGTAAAGTTTAGTTTAAGCCAATAGTGCAGTATTTTGTGCAGTAAATTAGTGCAGACGACTCTTCCTCCCCGCTAAGTGTTTAAGTGTCGGTGCTGTGTTTAACACTTGTTTTTTTATTTCCGGGAGTGATGTTGAACGACGTGGCTTTTGGCCTTTAATCTTTTTTGAAGGACAGTTTGGGACTGTTTACAGCTTACGCTTGACCCTCCAGCTGCCTGCCTCTGATTTTTTTTGGACGTCGCCCTTTGCCTCCTCCGTGTGCTTTTGGAGGTTTCTTTCTCTACGGGAGAACTCGTCTTGGTGAGACTTATCACCTTGCTGATCACGGCTCCATATAATTCCAGTGTGTATGCCTTTTGTCTGGGTAGTGTGTGCGTTTCCTGACGAACCCGGGAGAGTGGAGTTTCCCGATGAACCCAGGGAGCCTTTAGGAGTACACTGCCCGACGGACCGAGCTTCATCTGGCATCTGACTTTGTACCTTGCAAGGGCTTGGTTGTACCTGCGGCTGTGGAGGGAGCTGTGTCAGCTCGTTAGGAGGCCAGTAGGGTGGCTTACGCCAGGTAAGAGTGAATAACTCGATTATTGTGATGTCCCCCGTCTTCTGGTGTTAGTTCCTGGCCCTGACCGTTTGCGGCGGATTTCTGTGTTCCCCCTTCAGGATACGGAATTACGTGAGGTGGTGTATTATCGCCAGACTATTACTCCTTTATATATTTTGTTTGGTAGGCTAAGTTATTTGTTTAACTATTATATATATATTATATGTCCCATTTGTGGGGGTTTTGTTGTTGCCCTTTATCGTTTATCGTTATTATTATTATTATTATTATTATTATTATTATTATTATTATTATTATTATGATTATTATTATTCGTATGTGTCCAGTCTTTGGAGTATTGAAGTCTTTGTAGACCAGTGTATTGCTGTGGCGTATTTCGTTGGTTTAGTTTATAAAATTTAGGTAGGAGGTTAAGGATTTTCCTAGTTGTAATTTCTCTTACTTCTTTCTTTCTGCATTATAAGTAGGTAGTGGTTTTGTTTAATTGCCGGCTATAAAGACTATTGAGTAATTTTGAGATGTTCTTTCTTTTTTCTATGTTAGGGTCTAGTTATTAGTTTTAGGAGATATGGTATCATTGCATAAATATAATTTTTACTATCTGTCCTGTGATGCAAAGGAAGTAATTTTTTTTGTTTTTTTTTATAAATAAATATTGTTAAATTTTGCTCGGTGTTTCCGTTTCTGCCTTAACTGTGTGTCGAGTGGGCTATTACCATCTTTTCCAGTTGGCTATTTTATTTTGCTTAAACCTGGAAGTTACGTCGCCAGCCCAAGGGGCGTAACAGTAAGGGATGTGGTCCTTGGTCCCCTTCGGTCACACGTGGCTGCACAACACAGCGTTGAAAAGCTGGGTCACCTTGGGTGCTTGGTCCCTCTCCAGCATCCCAGTCTAAAACTCGCCTCACATGCTCACTACTGACAGGCAGTATGCACCTTTCACGGTCCTGACGACGTTGGGACATCTCTACAAACGTCCTGTTCCATCACAAATACGCGAACACTCGCCAAAATTCTGCAAAACACGGATGCATCAAGAAATCGCTCTCCAACGATGCGCCGCTGATGCTTTGTAGTGCGGGAAGGAAGAAATTGGCGCATAGGGGCTAGGTGATGCTTCTAAACAAAACAACAGCATGATCCGTGAACTCCCAGCATCCCTCAAGGTGCGTGATTTAAAACCTTTTGCAAACTAGGCCTATAATTATTTTTCCGCGAATGTTTAAAAAAACATTTTGTAGTCGATGTACCGTACGTCCACTCGGCACCCAACAGACAATTTTAGTCGACGTATGGTACGTCTAGTCAGCGTTTAAGGGTTAATATAGATAATAAAATATAATGACTAAATACTAAAATAAAAAAACATGAAATAAGGAAAAAAAAACACTTCATTTTGGAGACTACACTTCATTTTACTTAACAATTATGAATTTATGTCTTGGCCTGGGTATCTACATATGCGGCTGAATTCTACCATTTTTATCATGTTTTATTCTTCATATTTCATCTTTTCCCATAAGCTTTAATTCAAGCATTCCTAAATTGGTTTATTATCCATACTCTTTATAAAAATAATGACATACAGCATATTTATGAAGTGTTAAATATATTTATGTTATATTATATATATATATATATATATATATATATATATATATATATATATATATATATATATATATATATATATATATATCACCGGTTAAACTGGACTATCGGCTAAGACAGACGCCCTACGGCCCCTATTAGCCCATGTTAACGAGGGTCAACTGTATGGAAACTTGAGTATGTGTGTATTTATTGTAAGTGTGTTCCAGTATAAGAGCGTGTGCCTCTGTGCAATTTTTAATTTCATTCTCATTCATTCATCACTATATCGAATGACCTATTTGGTCCCAGTGCCAGGCTTCTAAGCCAAGACCTGTCATTTCATCCAAATCCTTTGGGCCAACCCTATGAGAGCTGATAGTCAGCTCAGTGGTCTGTTTAAACTTTTTTAATAATAAAAATAATGCCCACAATTGGATGTGGTACAATTTTACAGACTCAAATAGAGCAGGAAGTAAAATAGAAGAATTCATTGATTCATAAGACATGTGCTGTATAAATGATAACGAAATCAGCACATATTTTTTGAAAACACATGGAACCTTTTCCTCAATCGACTTAGCTCTATCTACAACAAACATAGTAGACAGATTGGATTGGAATAAGGTTTACGACCTGCATACAAGTGATCATTTCCCTATATTACTTTCATTATTACAAAATAATCCCACTAAGTATGTCCCTCAATATAACATTTATAAAGCAGAGTGGGAGCAATATGAATTCCACACTAGGAATATTCCACCATTTGAATATTTAAAAGACCATAATGAAACTAATAAATTTCTTGTTGATTTCATTACAAATGCTGCTGATAAAGCAATACCAAAAACCAAATCTCATCCAACAAAACACAAGGTCCCATGGTGGTCTGAAAAACTAACAGAATTAATAAAAATAAATCATCAAATTGGAAGATGATTAGATAATCAGAATAGAAAGTTCAGTGAATTTATAAAACTTTATCGAGATTAGAAGAAAATTTACAAAAACTGACCATATTATTATTAGAAATTGATACAGTAAAACCTCTTACATAACAAAATATCTGCAAAATTTAAAAGAGAAGTAATTCAAGAAAGAATCATTTCATGGAGGAAATATGTATCAGATCTAATAATTGACTGATTAACTGTATGTTATCTGATGTCACAACTACCAGGGTCACCGACGCCAAATACTAAATGTGAGCTTTTAGCTTTTATAGTATGTTATAAAAAATAAAATTAAAATTCTGCTAAACAGAACTACATATAAATTTGATTAAAAAAAAAAAAAAGAAAACCAACTAAAATAAATAAATAAATATATACAATTCTGCTAAAAAGAACTATTATTAAATTTGATCCAATAAACAGTATAACTTAAAAAAAAAAAAAAAATATATATATATATATATATATATATATATATATATATATATATATATATATATATATATATATATATATAAAAAAATATATATATATAAGACAGACACATGGCTGTCAAATATATTTGAGAAGACCAGCTTCTTTGATAAAAGAGATAACATTATTAATACATATACTTTCTCCCAACAGTTTTGCCATGTTATAATTACCACCTGCTTCACTGCTATTTCATAAAAAAACGATTCCTAAGTTCCACTAGACTGGGACACTCCACCAGCAAATGCCTAACAGTCAGTGGAATCAAGCAATCGTCACAGAAGGGCTCATTCTCCCCATTCATCACAAAGCCATGAGTTAAACGTGTATGGCCAATACGTAATCTACATAATACAACCTCCCACTTCCTTGGCATTAGGTCATATTTCCAAGGGTGTGTCTGACTAGTGATTTCTTTCATTTTATTGGGGCCTACTCTGTCCCACTGAAGTGCCCATAACTGCTGGATGGATTTCCATATAATATGGAATGCATCACGATATGGAACAGGACATTTTCTGGGTATCAGAATTTGTGCTGCTAATTTGGCTAGCTGGTCTGCCTTTTCATTTCCCAATGTGTTCACATGGGCAGGAACCCAACAAAAGAAACAATGCTTCCTCTATAATGGTGCAAGAAGATCCACTGCAAGATCTTCAACACTAAGGGATGATCAGTATTGAAGACTTCCAGGGACTGCAAGGCACTTTTAGAGTCACAAAATATTGTGTAGCCAGACACTGGGAGTATTGCAATATGTTCCAGTGCTACTAAGATGCCATACAGCTCAGCTGTAAAGTTTGAAGCAACTGAAGGAAGCGCACCTCTTCGGTTAAAAGATTCACTAAAAACTCCATAACCAACGCCAGCATTGGATTTGGAACCATCGGTAAATATAAATCTTGTATCCATATGCTCTGAAGCATGCTCTAAAAATATTTCCCTCATTTCCTCATCAGATTTATCCCTCTTTGCTCCACTGAAGTACCTGCAGAGTTTCACAGCAGGTAGCTTCCAGACAGGAGATGTGGGATACACAAAAGGAAGTACGGGGATTTTTCCAATATTTGTATCCTCTAAAATCTTTTTAATTCTATAGCTAAAATATTTCTGTTTGCCACAGCAAATGCCAGAGATTTGGGAAGTCTTTGCACTCTAAACAAGTATCGAAGTAATGATGACTGACGATAGAGTTCAAGGGGCATTTCTCCTGCATCAACTAGCAAACTAGATATTGGTGATGAACGAAAAGCTCCTGTGGATATACGAATACCCGAGTGATGAACAGAATCTAAAATTTTTAAGTTAGATGAAGAGGCTGAAGAATATACTTCACAACCGTATGACAGCTTCGATAAGATTAAGGTTTCATGAAGCTTTAGTATAAGATTTCTACCAGCTCCCCAACTGGTGTGAGATAGCACCTTCAAGATGTGTAGAGCTTCTAGGCACTTTGCTTTGATATGTTTGATATGGGGGACCCAAGTCATTCTGCTGTCAAAAACTAGGCCTAAGAAGCACGCTTGTTCTACACATGGGATTCTATGGCCATACAAATAGAGGTCTGGATCAGGATGTACTCCCCTGATCCGGCAGAAGTGGACAGCAGTAGTCTTGCTTACAGAGATTTTAAAGCCCTGTTTCTCAGCCCAACTTGCTATTTTATTTATCGTTATTTGTAACTTTCTTTTGGCTACAGTCATCCGGGTGGCAGCAAAAGATATTGACAGGTCATCCACAAATATCGTCTTTAAGACCTATTTTGGAATAACAGATGTAACACTGTTTATGGCCAGAGCAAAAAGTGTTACACTGAGAACACTGCCCTGGGGAACACCTTCTTCTTGGCACCTTTTCTCTGATAAAGTACTGCCAACTTTAACTTTAAAATACCTACTATGTAAAAATGATCTGACAAATAAAGGTAATTTTCCTCGTAGACCACTATTATGCATTGTCTTGAGAATTCCATGTCTCCAAGCAGTGTCATATGCCTTTTCTATATCAAAAAACACTGTCACGTGGTGTTGTTTGGAGGCAAATGCTTCACAGACAGAGGTTTCAAGTTGCAGTAAGATATCCAGTGTGGAGTGCATTTTTCGAAAGCCACACTGAGAAGGTATTAAGATACTGTTGTGCTCTAAATACCACATCAGCCTTACATTTACCATTTTTTCCATTAATTTACACAAACAGCAAGTTAACGCAATGGGGCGGTAACTTGCTGCATAGAGAGGATCTTTTCCAGGCTTAAGAAATGGTAACATGGTTGCCAATTTCCATATGCTAGTGTAGCTGCTTTCATCCCATATTCTATTGATAATACTGATTATAAAAATTTTTGTGTTCCTTGAAATGTGTTTAAACATTTCATAAGGAATCTCATCTGGGCCTGGGGCAGTGTTCTTGCTCCTGGCTAAAGTAGAGTCAAATTCCCTTTCAGAAAAAGGCCTATTGTAAGATTCACTTTTGTTTGATCAAAAGTCAAGTACCTGTTGTTCTTCCATCATTCTGAAATGATGTCCTGGGCAACTATTTGATTTTTCAGAGACTCGAACAAAGTGTTCAGAAAATATACTACTAACTTCTGTGGCATCAGTGACATGAATATTATTTACTTTAAGTACTGGAGGAGGATTGGGTGTAAATTTACCCTGAATTTTCCTTATTTTCTTCCAAATGCTGCTGACTGATGTTCTGCTGTTAATAGAGGATACATATCCTGCCCATGATTGTCTTCTGGCAGCTTTCATAGCTTTTCGAAATCATGCCCTACACTGTTTATAAGTGATGACATTATCCATGGTGCGGTGTCTACGGCACCTGGACAATGATGACCTTATAGCTCGATGCAGCAGCCTTAATTCTTCCGACCACCATGGAACTGGCCGTCTCCTGAAAAGTCCTTTACTTTGAGGAATTGAATGTAAGCCTGCAGTATGGAAAGTTCCATTGAGTAGATCGATGGCGTCATCTACACTTGGGAAATCTTTGGCATCCCCTTCCAACTTGCTCAAATCTTTGAATTTTTTCCAATTTGCTTTCTCTAAGCACCATCGTGGTGATCTTGGGATAGGTGGACCATCATTGGTGCTGATTATAATTGGAGAATGGTCACTGGTATGCCAGTCATCACTTGTTCTCCAACTAAAATCAACATTGCAATTAGAGCTACAAATTGAAAGGTCAATGCAGGAGACAGTACCAGTCCGAATGTGATAATGGGTAGGTTCTCCAGTACTAAGAAGGCCTATATCTTCATTTTCTACAATAGATGCCATCATATTCCCTTTTTGGTTTGATATTACATTTCCCCACAATGGATGTCTGCTGTTGAAGTCATCAAGAAGAAGAAATGGCTCTGGTAGTTGCCACATTAAGGATATTAATTCCTCTTGGGAGACACGACTATTGGGTGGAATGTAAAGGGAACATATAGTATATTGCCTTCTTAAATTAATCTGTACAGCTACAGCTTGAAGTGGAGTATTTAGTTTTACTTTGTAGTGTGGAGTATCTCGACGGATGTAGATGAGGGATCCACCATGATTTCCCACTTCCAAATCAAATTCAGTTCTGAAGTGAACATATTCCCTAGGACAAGGGGTATATTCACCTAGCATGGTCTCTTGCAAACATATCCCAACAAGAGAATGCTCATAGAGCAAAAGCTTCACTTCCTCATACTTTGCTCGGAGTCCCTGACAGTTCCACTGAATTATGGAAGTGAATTTATTTCCATCTGGGACCATCAGTATGGTTCCTTTTTACGAGATTTGGAGGGTTCTTTTTTCTCTACTTGGGAAGGCAATTTAATGGGCAGTTTTGTTGGCTTCTTGGGGGGAATAACCACCTTGAAAGAGTCAACATCCTTTCCTTCAGTGTCTTTGACACTGAGGGGTTTTTTAGTTTCTTTTCTCTCCGTCTCAATCGAGACGGAGAGAGCAGAGGTGTTCTCTAAAGAGACCTCCTCATCTATCTTGCTATTGCTGGCAGTAGCCAGCCCTGCCTTTAAAGAGGCAGAAGCACCAGCAAGGAATGGCGCTGGGGGACCAGCATCTGCTGGTTTGTCCTCCAAAGAGGAGTTGGCACCAACAGAAGCTGGCACCGGGCCAGCGAGTGCTGGCCCCGCCTCCAAAGAGGCAGATGGTGGAGGGTGTGTCTCAACTGACACTTCAATTTTTCTTAGCTCTATGCTGACGTCTTCCTTGTTGGTTCTCCTGAACCTTGTCTTCGCATTACCATCATCAATAGATTCTGATGAATTTGTTAGGCGTCTTTTCAGCGATTCTTTTTTTTATTCTACCTTTGTGCTTCTTATTTTGGTTAGTTTATTTGTCTCTTTCTGTTGGTTTCTAAGTTTTGCTACTACTGAGGCAAAACTTAGACCAGGTCTTACAATCTTAGCTTCTGCTCTCTCTCTTGCTTCCTTAAATGTTATCCTTTCCATCACTCTTAACGCCTGAATTTCTTTTTCAAATAAATATACATCACACTGCTGAGATGATGATGCATGTCCCTCACCACAGTGAACACATTTAGGGTCCCTTGTTTACATACCATACTCATCATCTCCACAGTTGACACAAACCGCAGGATTTTCTTGTATTTTCGACCAGCACGTCTGAAGGGTGTGTCCAAAACGATGGCAGTGGAAACACCTTCTGGGCCTCAGGATATATATACTGTTTTATTTTGTACCTATGCCAGGCTGCAGAGACATACTCTAGGAGTCTTAAAGTATTGAACGTCAATATTAAGGTAGGTTGAGGTATCCGATCTCTATCCACCTTCTTTGTGATCCTGTTCACCTTAATTACACCATGATCTTTCAGTTCATTTGCAAATTTCTCCTCAGAGAAACCCATTAGTTGAGGGGCATAAATCAAACCCTTGCTGCAGTTCAAGCTGGGTGGGGGGTGCACTCCACCGTAACTCCTGCAAGGGCCGACAAACTCATCAACTTCATGACTTCCTCTGGGGAGATACTCTCTACCAGGAGCACATTACTGTTCTGAGGGGATATTTTCGGTTGTCTGCCACAGCATTTCACAATTTCCCTGTTTACCTCAAAAATATCAATATTGTCACCATTAAGCTTTAAATTTAGATATTTTTCATATGAGTTGGGTACAAAGACCCCAGGAACTATTTCATACTTCTTGCTTTTCTTTATTGCAAATGGTTCCAGTGTGACAATACTGGAACCAGATGCTTTTTGTTGGGGATTCCTGGCTGTATTCCTTCTTGCCTGGCATTGGGTCGTCAACCGTGTCTGATTGTCATTTGGCCCAGGGGTACTAATTTCAACATGGGGACCTTCCATGAAAAAAAAAAAAAAAAAAAAAAAAAAAAAAAAAAAACGCTGGTGAACACTGAAGAGGCACCATTGACTTTTCATGGGGCCCTTTTCTCAGCTAATGACACCAGTAGGAACTGACTCCCAGATGTCCACCCCTTACCCTACCCAAAAAGGGATAGCACCAACATACCAGAGAGGCACAAGTGTAAGCCTAACCCGCTTGTTGGGACTGAGACTATTACTAGAATACAATCATCCCCACTCTGACTATGTTGGTGGGCATACCGGAAAATATGCCGGGAGTCCTACCCCTAATAACAGCCCACCCCTGGAATCCACGGGCTGATATCTCAGGGATAGTTCCGCCTTCAGGGTGTCAATATGACATCATACTAACACCCTTCAGGTCCAAACATCATCGGATTGGGTGACGCTCCCAATCACAGTTCCCACATTTAGCTTCGAACATGAATCCCAATCCAAGGTATGATGCCCTTTCCTTTCACACAGACAGGAAATTTAATGAAGGTGGAAATATCCACACTATGTAAGCCAAAGAGTTGGGGAAAAAAAATATACGGTAGTCATAGCGGGTGGATAGGAAGATGGAATATAGCTAAAAATAAGCTGGAGGAAGAAGTAAAAATGGAGTTGAAGAAAATATACAGATATATATAGGGTCAATCATATGATTTATGTATATATACATAAATCTACAGCATGAGAAAGAATACACACACATACATATACATATATAGTCTCTCACTAAGTAGTCATGGAGGATTTACAGGTGGATAGGAAGATGGAAGAGAACTGAAAAATAAGCTCATTCAGGAAAGAAGTTTAAAAAGCTCTTGAAGAAAAAATTTACAGGCTGTGGAATAAATTTGACAGCCATAGTCTAGCTTAGATCGACAAAGAGAGTCATATAGCCTCAGAAGGGATTTCTTATCAGCCCCCAACTAAATCCAGAAACAACCTTTAAAATATTTATAGATTAACATTAAACTTTAGGGCATTTACGTGGCTAGCCCATGTTAATTTATGGTCAATAGTCATCCCCAAAAATATTACTTCACTTTTGTAAGGAAGGATGGATCCTTATAAACTAAGTGTGGGAACCTCTTCCACATGCGGGCACCTGGTGAATCTTACTGCAACTGTTTTGGAAGAGGAGAATTTGAAACCAACCTCATCAGCCCACTTAGTAATAGCATTAACAGACCTTTGCAAATGTTTACATACAGACAAGGAATCATATCCTGTGCAGTATATTGCAAGGTCATTGACAAAAAGCGAGCATTTAACAGGGGGTGAGATTTTTTCAACCACACTATTTATTGCTACTGAAAAAAGTGTTATACTTAAAACGCTTCCTTGGGGAACTCCTTCCTCCTGCGTAAAAGGTTGGTAGTAGTAGTTTCCCACTCTTACCTTAAAAAGTCTGTCTGTTAAAAAGGAATATATAAACCTGATCATTCTTCCACATATGCCCATCTTGTGCAACTGTTTCATGATGCCAATTCTCCAGGTGGTGTCATATTCCTTCTCCATGTCAAAAAATATGCCAATGGTCTGACATTGTTTGGCGAATCCTTGCTGGATTTGGTTGGTCAGCCTCAGCAGGGGATCAAGGGTGGAGCGGTTTTTTGAAACCAAATTGAAATGGCGATAGTAATCTTTTGGTTTCCAGGTGCCAGACTAGTCTAGTATTTATCATTTTCTCCATCAGCTTACATACACAGCAGGTAAGAGCTATTGGTCTATAGCTGGTGGCTTGGGAAGCATCTTTATTAGGTTTTTAATAGGAACAATTATGGATATTTTCCAGTCCTTGGGTAAAATTCCAGTTTCCCATATTTTGTTTATAATCTTGAGTAAATATTTTTTGGCATCATCTGGGAGGTGTTTCAGCATTTCATATATGATTGTATCCTCATCGGGAGCTGTGGATTCACTTGAGGAGAGCACCTCACGAAGTTCTCATGGAAAATTTGTAGTTCTAATTCTTTGAAATTCTGGTGAATAATTGTTAGGGCTGGAAACTTTAGAAAAGTGTTTTCCTAGCTCACTGGCAACTTCAATGGGCTCTGCGATTAGTGTCTCATTTATTTTTATTGAGGGTAATGGTGATGCAACAAATTTTCCACTCGGTTAACTTATTTTGCGCCACACCACTCTTCGTGAGGTCTTGGAGTTTATTCCATTAATGTAGTAAAGCCAACATCCTCTTTTGGCTTTCTTGTAAAAGCGCTGCTGCTTGGCTAAAGCACATTTGGAGATTAATTTAGACTGAGGGGAGCCACTAGTTTAGAATGTCTGTAGCACTTCCTAATCACTTTTCTCAGAATACCACATCTTATTCCACCAGGGAACTGCAGGTCTACGAGGTTTGCCTTTTGTTTTTGGAACTGAGCCTTCAGCACTCTTCAAAGTAGATTCAATAAAGTAATCATAGGCATCTAGATGAGAATGAAAGGACTCAAACTCCCTATCTACACTGACACCCTTACTGAATTTATCCCAGTCTGCATCCTCTACTTTCCACTTGGGTAAAACTTCAGATGGAGCATTCACAGCATATTTCAAATGGATGGGGTAGTGATCACTTCCATTTAAATCTTCATTAACAGACCAATTAAAATCAAGGTGGATGCGAATTGAAGAAATACTAAGGTCCAGTGCAAAGAAATGATTATCGTGAATGTTGTGGAAAGTCCTTGACCCATTATTATATAGGGTTACATCATTCCTGTCACTAGGGTCTTCAATTAATTTCCCTTAACTATATAAAACTGACTTCCCTAAAGGGGATTGTGGGCATTAAAATCACCTTGGAGAAGTAAAGGAGCTGGAAGTTGGTCAATAACGACTGAATATCTCCAATGTTAAAAGCAAGGTCTGGTGGAAGGTACAAGGAGCAGATTGTTATCCTCTTTTCCAAAATGACTGAAATAGTGACAGCTTGTAGTGTTGTATTTAATTGTATTGTGGAGTGCTGCAGAGATTTATTAATAATTGCAGCACCTCTATGGGCACGATCACCAACTGGGGGATATGATTTAAATATTGAATAATTTAGTCCAGGATTATAAGCAGAGTTGCCTAACATTGTTTCCTGTAGGCATATAATCCCTGGACTGAATTCATGCATTAAAACTTTAAGGTCTTCTGTACAGGCTCTGAGACCTTTACAGTTCCACTGAAGGATATTGAGCATGAATGCCAAGGTGGTAAAATGTGCTATTTCCCACTCCTTGGAGGGGAAGTACTGTTCCTAAGGTGGAGTGGGAAATTCTCCTTTATAAGAGATTGCTTTCTTAATCCCTTTTCATCAGAATTGGAGTCCAGGGTCTTTGGTTGATCTTCATATTTTTTATTATGAACCTGATGTTCAGAATTACTGCTGTGATTCTGTGCACCACTAATCCTATTTGTCTTAGGGCGGCAAGACTGAATTGAACAACGTTTTTGTTCTGAATCTACTTTCGGAACCACCTTTCTAAGAGGAGAGGTCTCTTCCAAAACACTGAACCCATTTGAAGTTTTTATTATAAAGTTATCATTATTTGGGGAAGTATTTCTTGTGCGCTTCTTGGTAGTTGCAATTGTAGCTTTATTATCATTTTTGTTTGGGGCTGTGACGATTGATGGCTCTGAACTAGCTCTATTTAACTGGGATTGTTCCTTTAGCTTATTTTTGTTTGAAGTATTTTCAGAACATTTTCCTGAATTATTAGTTGATTTTGGCACCCTTATTTCTGGAGATGAATCGGCAGCTGTCGTAGAGGTGACATTTAGATCGACTTTGGAAGATAAATTTTCTGTGCTTTTTGAAGTACAATTTTTGGTATTGGACTCCAAAGCACTTGCCGACAAAAGTTTCTGACCAGTTTGGAGATTTTCATTATTATTTATAGTTTGAGAAATAGCAGGTTTGTGATATCTACTATCAGACACAGTTATTGGTGGCCTTACATTGCTGGAAGTTTTCATACGTTTTATTACAGAAGCATACGTAGAGTTGGCACTTTTGTTTGCCCCCATTACCGTGCGCTTTGCTTCACTAATGCTGATATGTTCGTTATCAGCCACTGCCAACACTTCTTTTTCAAATTTATATTTGGGACAAGCCATAGAATTTGGAGTGGGATCACCCTTACAAAGAAAACAGTATCGGGCTGCTTCGCAATCATCAAAATTATCGTGCTCTGCAGAGCACACAGGACATCTTTTATTGGTTTGAATGTGGCCATATTCAAAGCATTTGCGACACTGTCTAGGATTTTTTATATTTTTTAACCTGCATCCTCTCATAGCCAACAATGATGGTATCAGGTAGGTAATTAGAGGAGAAGGTTAAAAGGATAGCTGCATTCCCACCCAGTTTTTTTACACGAGATACACAAGGAAGACATCGATGGAGAATCTCCTCCTCTTTAAAAACATGCAAGTCTTTTGAGTAAACTACCACTTTCAGTGTGTTAAAGAATCTGTGAGATGAAATACATTCAATATTTCCACTTCCAGGAGGTTTAAAGTTAGATAGCAGAACTGCTTAAGTCTCATTACCGGCTTTTATTAGAAGGTTCTTTCCATACCATTTTAAATTTCCAATAGGAATGGAACCAACCTTGCTCTCAATGCATTCAGCGGCTTTTATTAAATTTTTCCCTCCCTCCTTGTAGATAGCAACATGCCATAAAGGGGGAGGAAGAGCTCTGGTACATCGGCTGGTCCATGTTCTTCAGTCTTTGGAATTAAGTAAAATGGCTCATTATTTAAGTTTTTCACTGAAAACACTTTCGTGCTGAGAACAGAGTCATTTAGAATGTGGCCATGAGTCTTTGTTGTGCCTCACTAGCTTCCAAGGGAGAGGAAAATTTAACAAAAGCAGAAAATGACTGCTTATCTTTTTCTAGAATGAATTTAATTCTTTCCACTTCACCAAATTGTTTTACTACACTGTATAAACATTCATAATCTAATGACAAGCCTACATCAGTGCAATAAAGGACCCTATTATTTGAATCAAATCCACCAGATTTACTAACACCCTGGTGTCTCACTGTTTGGTTCTGTCCAACAGCCAAGCTCGTATCCATGTTCATGCCAGAAGTCATTGCCAGTGCCGTTAAGTCATCGGATCCAGGGGAGGGAGAACTAATAGCCAAATCCATAAATTTAAACCAGTCCACATGCAAAAGTCCAAAAATTGCACACCCGACACCCAAGAGCCCCCGCACAGACCCCGACAGCATATCAAAAAGGGCAAACTGGGCAGCTCTACTGCCCAGCTTCCCCACCCCAACACTCCCAAAGCCCGCAAAGAGACCCCAAGATGCCAAGCATGCACACATCAGACCACCACACACAAACTGGTTCATCCACCCACCCAAAACTGCTTGGTTTATATCAAGAAAAGTATCGTAGATCAGTCAGGTATTCGCATTCTCCACCAATGGCACAAGTGAAAGTTGACTCCCAACAGTCCACCCCACACCCTACCCTTTCAGGATAGCACCAGTACACTGGCAGTGGCCCAGGTATAAGCCAATCCGCCAGCTGGGAGTTCTGCCCCCACTAATGGGGAGTGACTCCCCATTCCAACCATACTGGTGGGCTTCCGGACAATAGCCAGGAGGCCCACCTCCAAAAACCAGGCCTCCCCTGGATTCCGATGGGCTGATCCCTGGAGATGGTTCTGCCCTCAAGATAGCAATGGGAAAAAATCCCATCACCATCTCTTAGGTCCAAACTATCTCGGGTGGCGACTCAACCACCCCAACTCCCAAAATTAGCTTCGAATGCGAACCCCTTCCAAAAAACAATCCCTTCTGACTCACCTAAGCAGTAAAATTTTGCGAATGTGGAAATGTTCACGCCATTTAATCCAAAAACTATGCAGGATGATTCGTCAGGACCCAGGCCCAAAGGCCAGGGTCCCTTAGTAGCCCCTCACCTCGTCAAGGCGTCCAACTTGAGGGGGTGCAAGTTTGGGGTATTACTGTACTCCAATGGCTACCAAAGCATCAGTGAAGTTATGCAGCTAAGGAGTTATCCAATAGCTAGCAAAACTTTAATAGGTGCCCTTGCCCTGGCTGCAGTACCAACATAAAAAACAACCAGATACTGTCACCCACACTGAAATGACACCACAACCCATTCACTGAGAGCGGTGGGTGCTCCAGGTAATTTCTACCTCCTGGCTCCTAAAAAACTCTACACCTCACCAGAAGGTGAAGAGATAGGAGAAAATCTTATACTTCCTCATGCCATACCATGCCAGTCATTATCCTGTGGTACTGCAGAATTTACACGCTATTTACCTGTGCCAGACAAGCTGTGGAAGCTCACAGATTGGTATAAATATCACCAGTGCCATGCTGCAGCTGGCCCCAAGTGAGCTGGGTGCCAGGCAAACCGGGTGCCAACTGAGCTGCTGGGAGATCACGGACGTCTTAAGTTCTCAAGTTGGTGCCAGACTGTAGCTGGTGCCAGGCAAGCTGAACATCAGGGGAGCCCAAAGCTCTGGGCACTGGGGGCTCTATAGCTGGGGCCAGACTTGTAGCTGGCACCAGGTGAGCTGTATGCCAGGCGAGCTAGCAGCTCGGGGCTCTGGAAGCTATAAAGCCGGCGACAGACTGTAGCTCGAAGAGCTGGATGCCAGCAGAGCTATAAGTTCAGGTTTCACTTCTTAAGATAGTGAGAAGCAAAGGACGATTATATTTCCAGTAGGTCAACGCAGAATGAAGTAATGACCAAATGTGCCTGTAAGACATGAAGGATGATATACTTCCAGTAGGCATCCCAAATGGAAGTAAGGGACATAAGTACCATGAAAGCTAAAGAAGTAGAGGCTGCTCTGATGACCTTACCTTTCACTAGAAGGCAAAGTTATTCTCCTGAATCTGAGTGTTTTTCAGAAATTCCCTTTAGGATGAAGGACAATGTGATCTTAATCCAAGGGCGCAGGGTTCTTGACCAAACATCAAAGGGTAAGAAGGCCCTCTAGATTATCAAGTCCTGTTCAGATAAATACCTAAAACTCCAACTGGACAGAATTCACTCTTTTCCCTCAGAGTTGGTGAGCACTCCTGAGTGCTTGGAGCATGCGCTAGCACCAGGTTGTGACTGGTGTCAAGTGAGCTGGACACCAGCGAGTTATGAATTCAGGAGCTGGATGGAGCTCCTGGAAGCCAAGGATGCCTGTTAAGCTTTAAGGGAGAAAGAACTGATCCAGGTCTTGGATGGATCCTCGTTCTTAGCTAAAATCAAAGGAAAAAATGAGGATAACACATCTCTTGCCTCCTAGCTGGGTGTGAAAAATGCTTGAGAGGTCTTTGAGAAGATCTCAGAAACAAAGAGGTAACCTGCAGAAGGATCAGAGATGTCTAAAAACAAGAGAAGAGTCTGAGACACCAGTTTTGGAAGACGACCACCAAGTCTGGGAGGCAGAGGAAGAGGGTGACTTCTGAATCTTGTAATAGCCTCTGCAACACATCTTGAAGACTCGGAAGCCAATACTACAGACAGTCCAGCGCCTGTCTGGGCAAGAGTGGACCCCCTGGTAGTATCCCTGAAGCTAAATTGCCTGAGAAGAGACAGTTTGGGGGAAAGATCTTTTAGAGTCCACCAACAACCGCAAGTAACTGGAAACTGAGCCTGAGACTGTCCAGCGCTTCCTCAGTCATGTGGAAGGTTCCTTGAAGAGGCAAACAGGTCCAAGGTTGGCTTGCTTCATACAATAAGATTCTGACAACTCAGGGGATCGAAAGGCCATGATGGGAGGGACAAGCTTATGACGGCCCAGTATGTCCTTTGACACTTAGTTCTTGATTAAATCAAAAGACTAAACTCTTGCCACGACGAAGAGACCTCTCTGACACATGTGTGACAGACCTTTGAATGTCTTCGAGACAAACCCTGAGGCTATACTATAAGATTTTAGGGGCTTTTCATTTCCAGGTACTTTACTCTCCTTCCTACTCTGCCCTGCTCTTGATCTCTCTCTTATAAATCTTAGGTTATTTTTTTTTACATATGATCACCTTATCTATTTTGTCGGTACTTGTAGACAGATGTACATTTATCACTATTACACAATTAGATACTTAAAAATATTTAATTAATACTATAAAAATAGGTGATATATTTCTTGTTCATTTTTTGAATTACGAATTGAAATAAACCTTTGTCGCCTATATTATTATCTATAACAAGAGTGACGACCATCTCAAGTTTTAAGACTATTTTTTGCAATCAAACTTTTTTCCACACCACCACTGAGGTAAAAGTCAAGGTGCATTTTTTTTTTTTTTTTTGAAAGAGAGGTTTCCCCTGTAGGCATAATCCTCTCTTTTTTAATATAATTTATTCAGAAAACTCATCATCAGAGCTATCAGCTATGTTGATGACAAAACTATCAACCCACTTGTCTACAGCCACATCTTGCTGGGCATCCTCTTTTCGATTTTTCTCTATGTGCCCCACTGCATTCTTCCAGTTTTCCGCCGTGACATTATTCAATGCTCCTTGCTCTAAAATTTTAGGTTCTGCCAGTTTGAATGTATTCTTTTTCGCTATATAAGACTTCACTTGAGCCTATATGAGCTCAATAGGGTTGTATTGGCAATGGTACGGTGGTATACGTACTATCTTATGCCCTGCTTCAGCTGCAATTTCGTCAATCTTATACTTTTTTTCCATGGTACTAATACGTCATTTAGCGAGTTCATACAGCTCAATTTTCAGCAAATCATCACTTGGCTGTTTGCCATTCTCTATCAACCAAACCAATGCTTTATGTTTTCTTTCTTCCAAGATGAGGTTGGATACTTTTCCTGTTGCATAGAATGGTATGATGCGTTGTCCATCACGATTGCAGTTGGGAGGGATGTTCGGTAGCAACTGATTTCTAAACCATTTTTCAAAAACTTCAGCACTCATCTGTTTATGATAGTCCCCATCATTGCTAGCTCGAAAAACCAGTTCTGCATTGTTGACAAAACTATCTTCTGTTCCTGCATGTAGAATTATCAATCGGCTTCCTTTACCGGTGGGAGGTTTTACCCCCTAACCTGCTGGGATACGTCTGTCCAACACTTTTGAGCAGTGTAATTTTGATTGACCCAAGTTTCGTTGAGATACACGAATTTCTGCCCTGACTCACACGAATTTCTGCCCCAACTCCTTGCGACGCTTCATCTCTCAAAAATCTTGACCGAGCTACAGTTACATCTCGCCTTTCCAAGAGAAATTTGCGCCCATCAACCTTCTTAAATCTGAATCCTATCTTCATGAGAACCTTACGAAGGGATTCACGTCAGCCATTAAAAGATATTCTTTCTTTTAATTCCTCTTTTATCAAGTCCAGAGTCAGAATTTCCTCTCTTTCATAAAAGGACAGAACTGCCCTTCCAATGACGCATATGTTAAAATCATCCAAAGCAGTGACGGTTGCAGGTCGAGATTTTTTCTGTGATGAAAATACAGGCTGCTCATGCTCAGAGTCTGCCCACCATTCTTCATTTAATTTGCTGCAGACTCTTAACTGTACTCTTGCTGAAACCTGTTGCAGCAGCTGTCCAAGCGAGAGCTTTTTTATGGGTTAACATAGGCCCTCCATTCGCCTTTTCATCTAGAAAATACCTATTTACTTTGTATACGATTGCCTTTTCTCGGCTGTGAAGTTTATGTCTATCCATGTCTGTGAGATGACCAGGAATGACTTCTTTTAAGTCGGTGTCAAAGTCACTCGAGAGAGAGAGAGAGAGAGAGAGAGAGAGAGAGAGAGAGAGAGAGAGAGAGAGAGAGAGAGAGAGAGAGAGAGATCTGTCTGTATACGATTGTTTATTTTCTCTTGCCAAACTTACTGTTATGTTTTATTTCATATTTCCTTGCTTACCAATTTATTCTTTACCTACGATATTAAGAAAGGAAGATATTTGTAGAAAGGAGAAAAGCCTCCAGACATAATATACCTTGACCATGACCACCGAAAGTGCCCCCTAGAGAGAATCTAAGGGGCTTATCCGTGGATTTAAACGCACGTGGATCTGTGTGTGAAGTACTAGCAACACCACCAAAATGAGATGCCATATTGATAGAAAATCTGATTCCGTTTCTTGTTATTGCGTAAAAAAACATTATCAATCGTAAACCTACGTAACAGACTCAGAATTCTGCGTAACGAAAAAGATTTTATTTGATATCAGTAGTGGGAGAAATGGTTTTATCTGTTGTTGTACATTTGGCAGATATGCCATACCTGGGAGGACCCAAACAGCCGCGCCGGACAGGTCTTATAATTTTAGAAAGAGTATAGACAACTCGATTAATCTGTCAACAGAGGAAGAAACTCTGCTGTTTGGTTGAGAGGGAATGCTGGATCCAGCTTCCCTGCTTCAGTAGATGTCTTAGGATTGAGGTCTTATCCAAATAGACTCCCATAGAGCTAGGGTTGAGCAGTATTAGAGTTGTAAGACAAACACTTTAGCTCTTCCAATGCGTAAGTGAAGGTTCCGTTCTTCTTGGGGACCGAGTGCTGGACATCCTCATGGTTCTTCAAATGGGCTCCTTTGACCTAGATCTGAGATGCTGAGAAGACGACTAGAGCTAAGCTCAGCAGAAGGAATTCCCTTGCACAAGCCATGTTCAGACAGCCACCTCTGGAAATCTGACTAAAGAAACCTGGGCTAAGAAACAAAGCGGAGGTGTCTGACCGTGTTTCCATGTCCCGGTGAAGGTTACTATCAAGAGCCTTTGAGCCCCTTTTCTTTGAAGATATTGAAGAAGTTGGTTGACATGTAAAGACTGAAGTAATGCCCAGACAAAAGGGGAGTCAAATGCAGGAAGAGCTAGGAATCAGCAGAGGTTGAAGCATAGACTCCCGATTAGGAAGCCCTCTTCCAAAAGGCGGAACTTAAAAACTTTGAATTCGGACGAGGATCTGGAAGAGTGCTCCCTGCATATCCAAGCTCCTAACAAATTGCCCTGGAGAATGGGGGAAGGAACTATCTGGGTCGTCTCCCTCTTGGCCATCTACTGTCTTAGAGAAATGAGGAACTGGTCATGCAGCCCATCGTCAGGGGCTGAGTACCAGAAAAAGTGTCAAGCACTCCGAAACTAGTGTCGGAATGGTGTTGTTTGGGAGCGATAGCCCATTGCTACTCTGTGAACCTTACAGTAGAACAGAGCACTAGAGATCTAGAGAATACAAAACAAGAGCGGAAAAAACCGTAACTGTCCAAGTCCGTACATGACAGGGCACGGAAACAACCCAAGGCGCCGAGCCTCTGGCACTGGGTACTCGGACACTAGACTTTGTGGATGATGTAATAGGCCCAACAAATTAAGTTGGTGCTGAATGGTCTCCAACGAAGCACAGGAGTGGATGAAACCAACTTAGAAAAGGGAAGAGGTAGAACCTGTAGTCCCGAGTGTGGTGCTAGATAACTGACAGCTGGCTCGAAACACATAGGAGGACTAGTGGACACAGGTGGACGTTCAAACGTGAGCTTGGATACTGGGTGCTCGGACATGGACACTGGGTGCTCGGATAGTAGTCACTCGACCACTGTGCCCTCGGACACTGAACCTCAGAGACCACTCGGAGCACTAGGATACATACACATTTGGAAGTTGGGAGCTTGGAACTCAGGTGCTCGGAACCTGGGATCTCAGAAGTTGGGAGCAGTGAAGTTGGGAGCTAGGAAGTTGGGAGCTAGGAAGTTGGGAGCTAGGAAGTTGGGAGCTAGGAAGTTGGGAGCTAGGAAGTTGGGAGCTAGGAAGTTGGGAGCTAGGAACTAGGTAGCTCGGAACTTGGGCGCTCTCTGACTCTGTCCTGATTCAGAGAGCAATGACGACAACTACTGACGCATGGAAACTAGGATATATATCTCTTTACTACAGCCGAGATAAAAAAAAAAAAAACCAACATTGGTGTCACTAGTCTACACTGTGATCCAAAACTAACCACACTGGGATCCTGAAAGTGTCAATAGAGCATCTTGTCCACACTGGGATCCTTATCTTGTTCACACTGGGATCTGTAAACTGAAAAAAGCCACTGGTGCCACTACAGCCAAGGCAAGAACACCTTTATGGCTGTCCGTCGAGACCTGCGGACAACAGGCTCGACTGAGGGGTAACTATCTGGGGGCAAAACCCTTTTGGACTCCCATGGACTTACAGTATGCCACCTCCCAGGTTTAGGAGAGTCTGACCGGGACTGGGTTTATGAGAGCCAATAGGGCCGGACAGCCACCTCCTCTACTACACATCCAACGAGACGCCTTTCCAGTGGCTGTCTGCCGATACCTGGGATTGCAACAGGCTTGACTGAGGGGGCAACTACCTGTGTGGAACCCCCCGACCTCCCTTAGGCTACGGTTACTATGGATGCGAATTCTGACGAATATTTGTTCTGACGAGTTCTGACGAATTCGAAGAAAAAACAAAGGCATGCATTCCAATGAGTGTGTTTACAGTGGCAGCAACGAACATGTCAGAACACGTACGAAGTCGTCAGAACCATTTGAGCGTTCAAACAAGTTTGATTTTTTCATGTGACCTGCGTCTGTTTTTGGTATTTTTGTGCATTGAATTTAGATTGATTTTATTATTCCACCATGGATAACGATAAATTGATCAGCCTTGTGTACGAGAACAGGTGTTTGTGGGATATGAGTGACAAAAATTACCATAACATATTTCTCAGCAAAAGTGGGAGAAGATTGCTACAGAACTCAACACTAGCAGTAAGTACAATTTTTTTATTTTGATGTGGGGTTAACATTTTAAGCAATTAAAAAGTAATTGGGACATAATTTACTATTACAGAATTTCTTGCATATTACTTGCTGTAATTAACGGTAAATGATGTATAATATAATTAATTATATATGTTTTTAGTAAAGAACTAGATAACTTTGCATATACAGACAGTGGTTTAGCGGCTCGGGCACCGTTCGGGTAGTGTTCAAAGCCAAAATGTTTACAGTCTGTCATTACTGAGTGTATTTTTTTTTATACTTTTTTGATGACTTCCTGTGTGTTATTTTACTTAGAAAATAACTGGTTGACATGTTCAGTTTTTCCACCATTTAGCAACAATAACTTTATTAGCGGACTTTCAAGAAAAAAATATTGCTCAAGTTCATCCATCTTTGCTGGGCGGCAGAAACGTAATGACTATCAGAATATCAGAAAACGCATACAGTGTAACCACCTTGTTCTGACGAGGGTTTCTGACGTATTCGTCAGAAGACATTTTCGTCAGAATTCGCATCCATAGTAACCGTAGCCTTAGACTTCCAGTTCCCCTCCTCCAAGGAATTGTGGGGTTTGACAGGGACCTTCTGTCTAGGAGCATTGGGGGACGAGTAGTCACCTCCCCCACTGCACTACGCTTCACTATAACAAGATTAACATCTGTTGACCAAGACAAGACTGGCAAAGGGAAGCAAGGGAGCCAGGTGCAGGAGCAAGTGGTAAGATGGCTAGTGTGAGAGAATTGATGCCAGGGCGCTAGCGCTGGCGCCAAGCGCGAAAGAGGGTGCTGGGGTCGAAGCTGGAGCCTGAGATCAGTGCCAGGAAGCTAGTAGGTTCATAGCGTGAGCTGGTTCTTAGCTGTTAAAAACGTCAACTCTTAGCCACCAACAAAAACCCCCTATTCTCCCCTTACTACTTTCGGCCTAACACTCACTTCTGCAAAGGAAGGTATGACTTATGTCAAATACATATTTATCGAAGGCTTCCAGGAAGCATAGGTCTGGTAAATAAATCATAATTGCAAAAGTTACAGGCCTAATGAAATTGCAAAATACTTTAAAGCAAAACCATTATTGGTGTCTCGCCAGTAACCTATGGTCAGTAAGCAATTTGTGAATTACAAAAGCTAATGCCTAATGAAAAGGTCTAACATACACCGATTACTCTATAATGGAATGCTGTAACCTCTGAGAATTACTTTTAAGGCAAAACTTACCTACGGCTCGCTAGTATATTAAGGCCGTAAAACAATCCATAAACAGCAAAAGTTATGGCCTAATGAAAAGCTTAGCAAACCAATTATTTTATAATAATGTCTAGACCAATTACTTTATAATAAGAGTCTCATAATACTCAAGAATTACTTTGAAAAACAAAACTTATTGGCGGCTTGCTAGTAATTTATAGCCTAAAAACAATTCATAAAGTGCCAAAGTTACTGCCTAATGAAAATGTGTAACATACAATTTACTTTTACAATGGAATGTTGTAACATATAAGAATTATTACTTTCAAAGCAAATCTATTATTGGTGTTGCCAGAAGCCTAACCAGTAAACAAACCATAAATGCAAATGGCGTTGTTTACCGGCGGCTTGATGACTGAATCAACGTAAAACAAAATAAGGAAAAACTCATCCTGAAAGATTTCAGCTTGAAGGTTACAGTATACGCATTCCGATGGTTGATTTAAGGATACTCCATTGGAATCCGGTAAAATTACTGGAAAATAATGAAAAAAAGCTACTGCCAGACCAACTGTTGCCACCATGGACGGCAGGAATGGAGTAAGAATTGTTTGCTAGGTCATTCCAATATTCCGTTAGTCGGATGGGCTTATCACCTACACAAACTATACTGAAGCGCTTCCCATGAAATTTTGAATCTAAGCTGCTGTTAAAGTGGAAGCTATAGATATATACTGTAATTACTTGTTAAGTTACTTAAATAAAAGTTATAGAGCCTGGGCTTGTACTGATTAATGAATGCAGGCTAAAAAGAAAGTGACATTTTCAAAATAAAACTAAGTTTCATATATACTTACCACGTAATTCCATAGCTAACGTTTTTAACTTGTGCGGCAACTTAATTTAAAATTTAAAATTTGCAGTAGTATTTCTGTTTTTGTCTAGGTGACCGACCCCGCCCACTATCGGGGAACACGGGGAAACAACCTGGCAGGTAAACTCAATTTGTTTGTGCCCTTTTGTCCATTCTGTCCATAAGAGGGTAGGAGGGCAGGTTCTGATTCTATAATTAGTTAAGTATATATGAATATTTTATGAAAATGTCATTTTCATATAAGTAACTTACCAAGTAATTAAATAGCTGAATCCACATTGAATGGAGGTGGGATACATGGACATATTCTACTCCAAAACATTAATGTATTCTTGTTGTTTCCTTACCTGGTAAGAGTTACTGCAGGTGAATACTACCTCTGGTTGGTGCTAATCTTAACCCTGAGTGGCATGGCTGTTGAGCCATGGGTCACCTACTTAAGTGGGAGCTTTACAGCCAAGGATATGCCTGATGGCTGGCAAAACATATAATAAGGTGCGCCCTTGCCCTGGGTGCAGTACCAAGATTAAAAACCAGACAACGCTGTCATCTAATTTTAAAACAAGTGATAAAACCACAATCTATTTATTAAGACTGGTGGATACTCTGGACAACTTGTACCCCCCGGCTTCCCAAACTCAAAAAAAAGTGCGCTTCCTATGATTTTTCACCTAATACCATGCTAGCCACCTAGAACGGACCCAGGTTACTGCAATCGTTAAACACACTTTCTACTTAAAGTAGTGAGAAGCGAAAATGGACTTGCCCCTCCAGTAGGTAGACTGGATAATGGAGGGCATGGACATTTTATGTCAAAGCCAAAGAAGTAGACACAGACACCCCTCTGATATCATGTGTTTTTACTTAAAAGTTTGGTAAAATGTCCCCCTGGATCTGGGAATGTGCTTTTTTAATTAAATCTCTTAGGAAGAAAGACAAGGTGTCTTTGATAGAAAACGAGGTGGATTCTTTAATGAACACAAAGATTACTAGATGGGTTCCCGATGTTTTTTATCTTATTCAGGTAGTATCTCAATGCTCTGACCGGACACAGTACTCTCTCTTCTTCCCCTTTAAGAAATTCCATTAAGTTCTTCACAATGAATGAGGCCAAGGCTTGGATGGGTCCTCGTTCTTGCCCAGAAAGCCTAAGGTGGAGGAGCAAATGGCATCCCCTTGAGAAAAAACCCACTTTTGTTAATAGTTTGCATTTTGCTGATGTGCTTAGTTGTAGGTAAGGCACAGAGGAAGAGCTTTACGCATCAGATTCCGAAGAAAAGCAGAGCGAAGGGGCTCAAAAGATGGGCCCGTCAGCCATTTCAGGACCACATCCAGATTCAAAGAGACCAAAGTGTTGTCTCTCGTGTTCCATCCTATCAAACAACTTTACCTGGCCTTTTAAGTTCTTGGTATTTCTCAGAAAGAGAGAAAATCCACAATTTGTGTCACACTGGTCCCAGAAGATGAGACATTATGGTTGTGGCACCACCGTCAGAGGACTGACCACTTGGTGTTATAGAGGAGGCTAGTAGACTTCTGCGCTTTGCAATAGCCTCTGAAGCTTCCCTTACAAAACCGTTGGAGGACTGACCACTTGGCAGAATAGACTAGGCTAGAAGACTTCTTTCTGCACTTTCCAGTAGCCTCTGAAGCTTCCTTTGAAAAACCCTTCTCTCTTACAGGCTTATGGACAGATTGGAGCGAGAGTGGGTAACCCCTGGTGGTGTCTTATATTGGGGTTGTCTGAATGCTGATACTTTTAGGGGAAGCAGTCTTGAGCATAGTCCACCAACAGATGTAGGTGGTCTGGGAACCACTCCCTCAAGAGGCCAAAACAGGGTCATAAGGGTCCAAGTAGCATTGTGGTGTGTCTAGAACTTGTTCAATACTTCCCTGATCATGCTGAAGGGTGGGAATGCATAACAGACCAGATTCAACCAATCCTGTAACATGGCGTCCGCAGCACATGTAAGAGGATCTGGGGCTGGCGAGCAAAACAAGAGGAAGACAATGGTTTACTCATTTTGGTCTGCTCACAGCAATTATTCTCTTGCAGCTTAACAGAGAGGGAAGGAATGGGCAACACCTTGTTGCAGATGTAAGCTAAGGCTGTGGCATCATCTGCTTGCACCACGGCTGTCTTGTTGCTGACTAGGTGTGTAAAATTCTGAAGGCCAAGCTACTCTGTCTTCAGCTCTTTTACACTGATATGTAAGTCAGGTTGTTCTTGAGTCCATGTCCCCGAGACCTCTTGTATAGCAGGGCTACTCAACCTATGTCTGAGACATCGGAAAAGAAGTCTGGGTCAGGGTTCAGAGGATCAAGGGACTTTCCTTTCAACAGACTTTCTTCTGATATCCACCACTGCAGGTGATTGGAAAAACCTGACTGTCAGGCTGTGTCTTCTTGTCCCAGCTTGCCTTGAGGTAAAACTGGAGTACTTTCATATCTGGTCATTCTCTTCTTGCAATCTGCCCCTTCTGATGCACATTTCCATGGAATAGAGTCCCCAGTAGACTCATTGTTGAGCCAAACACGATGATACGGTTAGAAAACTCCCGGACTGTTTGAAAGCAGCTAGATATCCTCCTGGGGGACAGAAAAACTGAAAAAGCCTGAGAGTTCAGTGTCATCCCCAGATAGAGGATTTCTTAAGAAGGGCTCAACTGGACTTCTGTTGATTTATAAGGCAGCTCAGCTCCTTGGCCAGAAGAAGAATCTTGCGTGTCCCCCCCATGCATTTGCCTTTCGTGTTTCTACTTCCTTCATCTAAGTAAAGACTGACAATTCCCACTAAGTGGAGCTATTTCAATCACAGAGCCAGAACTTGAGAGAACACCTGAGGGACTGTTGAAAGACCAAAACAAAGTTCGAAACTGGTAAATATTGTCTTGGAAGACAAACCTTACATACTTTCTGGAACTTGGATGAATGGGGATATGAAAGTAAGCATCTTGTACATCTAAGGTTACCATCCAGTAGCCCTGGTGAATGGATGCAAGGACTGAGTGGTTTGTCTCCATCTTGAACTTAGTCTTCAAGATTAAGTGATTGAGGGCGCTTACATCAAGGACTGGTCTCCAACACCCTGATGCCTTTGGTACCACAACGAGACTAATGTAAACATCCCTCTGAGCTGGTGTCCTGAAGCTCTTCTATGGCTCTTTTGTTTATGAGGCAGGAGACTTCCACCCCATAGGGCTGAATGTCTCTTGGAGCCTACTGAGTAAGCTGTGAATGTGATAGACAGGTGGCTAAGGGGGCTCTCCAAGAATGGAATGACGTAGCACCCCTCTAAAACATTGACAATCCAGGGCTCCACTCCTCTTATTGCTAGCCGCCTCTCCCAAAACTCTAGTAGACTTGCTCTTACAGGGACATGATGGACTCTGTCTTACTCCCTATGTGGTTTGAAAGAGCTCTTCTTGATGGCTCCGGATGAAAATCGGACATTGAGCAGGACCTGAATGGCGTCCGAGACCTCCCTCCACAGAAAAGTTGTTATTGGAGGGGAGGTTGTCCTAGCTTGAAAAGGGGAAGAGTCCATTGGATGCCTAGATGACTGTCAGCAAGTCTTGAGTCATATTCTTTAAGTTCGATGTTATCTCTTTCTTGAAGCGAGATCCTGATGATCCTCAATTTTCTTGGCCAATGCACCCACAACCCAATCATGGAAAGATAATTCAATTATGCGGACGTAAACATGACTGGCTGACGAGAAAACAGATTGATGAGACGAGCCAATAAAACCAGAGAAATCCACTTGGGATGAGGCAGCAACTCCCAATGAGGGAGCCTACCTGGTCTTGTAGGACAAATACCCCATGCGTACAAGACGAGAGAAAGGAAAAGCAAAAGAGACTTTACTCCTCTCTTTTGGTGGAAAGCCAGTCTTCCATTCCTTAAAAGACACTAGATGAGAATGAAAGGACCTTCTTGGGGAGGCATTTCCTGTCATCCAGCTGGTTCCTTATTAAGCATGTTGAGGCATGCAAAGGAGTAGCTGGGGCAAAAAAAGGGAGGAAAATTCACCATCAAACACTGCAGCAGGGCAGCATATGCTGAAGGAGAAGCAAGTTCTGAGTGAATCTCCTCTACTGAGAGAAAAAGGAGACACTTGGGTCATCCTGAAGCCGGAGGAGCTTTCATAAGCAAGTACATAACCTGGGCCAACTGTCAATTTCATAAGAATTAGAATAATTTAATATAACTTATACGAAATAGGACGAAAACAAGGCGATGGGCCAGGCGCTGGGCTCTCAGAATAATTCATCATAATATAACTTATATTAGGATGAAAAAAAGGCGATGGGCTGGGCGCAGCTGGGCGCTCAGGGTGGGCACCACTGGGCGCTCAGGAGCGTGCTGGATGCTCAGGTGGGGAGTGGACCTGGCATTGGGGAGTGGACCTGGCGTTTGGGAGTGGGCGTCGCTGGGCTCTTGGGAGAGGGTACTAGGTGCTTGGGAGTGAGCACTGGGTGCTTGGGAGCGGGCACTTGGGAGTGGGCACTGGGCCCCCGAGTGAGATGGTCTCCAGACTGTTCCAAGGAGAGATAGGTGGGCGCCAATGGACAGGGGCAGGAACAGAAGGGACCAAGGAGAAACTACAAGATGGTCTGGGACTGCTCGGAGTCTGCTTATACCGATTGACAGGCTGTGTATCTGGATGCCAGCCATGGTCTTCAGAAGGGCACTTAGGGGCCAGGAAGAGTCCATAGGCAACTACAACTACCCATGGCAAACCCCATTGGCCTCCTTTGGAATTTGGTATGTCTTCTTCCAAGTTTGGGGGAACAGGACTGGGACCTCGGCCTAGGCAAACCAAAGGGACGGATAGTGATTCCTTCACTTGCATTCCTAGGACAAGACTTTCCAGTGGCTTAACCAGTGGCTGAGGGGGCAACTACCTGTGGGCAAACCACATCAGCCTCCCTTGGACTTTTGGGATGTCTTCTTCCAGGTTTGGGGAGCACAACAGGTACCTCAGTCTAGGAAAACCGATGGGACTGGTAGCCAGCTCCTCCACTTCACTGCACTATCACTTTGCACCTTTTCTGCAAACACTTCTTTACAACCATTTTGAGTCTTCAAATCAGCAACAGTACTTGCTACTAGATTAAGATTTTTATCAAATCTAGACTCGAGACTGGAGATGGCATTAGGATGGAAGCATGGGAGCCAGGCAAAGGAGGAGAAGGTTGTCTAGTAGGAGGGCAAGCACAGTACAGACAGTCCCCGGTTATTGGCGGGGGGTTCCATTCTTGGCGGCACGACGATAACCAAAAATCGCCGGTAAATGAAAAAGTCTATGGGCTCCAAAGAAATTGTATGGCACCGACAATCAGTTATCAGCTTTGTAATGAAAACTATATTTTATATATATAGGATTTACTTCAGTAGTACTTTATAGTACAATACACTGTACCGTAAAATGATGGAAGCCTAACCTTAAATCCTTTGGGTGTGTTCTACAAGATGTACATACCTTCATTCCATGTTGTTACTGCATAGTAGTACTGTAATCTGTCTGTTCTAGTATGTACAGGGTATTACTGTTGCTGATGATTGTGAAGTAGGAACATACTAGTCTGTAATGAAAATGTTAAAATTAGAAATGTACAGTATACAGTATGTAATATATACTGTAATATATACAGTACATATATGTACTGTAGTGTACTGTAGATTACACTACAGTACAGTACATACTGTACTGTACTTCTGTACAGTAAAAATACATTTTGTTATATACAGTATTACCATGTAGTGTATGTACAGTATACAAAGTGAAAAAAATCTTCCTGGGAGTCTGGAATGATAAGATAAAAATGATACAATACAGTACTTTAAGTCCAGTACAGTACTGTACCTGTAAATGTACTGTAATAAATGCAGCACAGTACTGTACTGTAAGTCTTTTTTAAGTTAAAAAAATGTGTCCAGTAGTACTGTACACCTAAAATTAAGTACAGTACAGTAAATAAAAATGAAGTCTTCCTTAACTGGTGGACACAGAGGGTACAAAGTCTGGTAAGTTGGGGTTTGAGGATGGGATCACTGTAGGTGATGCAGCAGGAGAGGGTTAGTTGGCCTGGGAGGAGAGGATAACTTCTGGATCTGGAATAACAATACAATCCGTACAGTAAGTACAGTACTACTGCAGTCCACTTGTTTTTTTCTAAAATTTATAACAATTTATAAAACTATTAAAAAAAGTGAAAAATTCCATATTTTTTTAGTATTCTACTGTACCTGTTGCAGCTGAAGAGGGTTCATTTGACTCCAGTGGGAAACCTTCAAAAGTTTCATCAAGGGAATCTGGGTCATCTGTAAACATGAGGCTCAATTCTGGAATGACAAAAAAAATTAGGTTATGGAACAGTATGGTATATACTGTACTATACAGTCTAACTGTACTAGAGTGCAACATTTACATATGTATGTACTGTACTATAGAGTAAAAAAAAAAAAACTTCCTTACCAGATCAAGCTGGAGAGGCTGGTGAATCTACTGTTGGCAAGTCTACTGCTGGTGGAAGGTCATCGCTTGTAAGGTGGTGGCTTAATCATGGAATGATAATGAACAAAAATTAGGTTATGCAATAGTATTGTACAAATATATATTAGTACAGCACTGTACAAATATATATTAGTACAGTACTATACAAATATATATTAGTACAGTACTATACAAATTATATTAGTACAGTACTATACAAATATATATTAGTACAGTACTATACAAATATATATTAGTACAGTACTATACAAATATATATTAGTACAGTACTATACAAATATATATTAGTACAGTACTTTACAGTATAAAACAATTTACATATGTACTACAGTAAAACAAATGAAAAAAAGAAGAGAATTCCTTACCAGATAGAGCTGAAGAGGCTGGTGGGTCATTTAGTAATGCTGGTGAAAGGTTATCGTGGCTCTATCCTGGAATGATGAAACAAATTAGGTTATGCAACAGCACAGTATAAAACAATTTACATATGTACTACAGTAAAACAAATGAAAAAAAAAAGAATTCCTTACCAGATACAGCTGGAGAGGCTGGTGGGTCATTTAGTAATACTGGTGGAGGGTCATCATGGCTCCATCCTGGAATGATGAATAAAATAAGGTTATGCAACAGTACTATACAGTACTTTACAGTATAAAACAACCTGTAGTAATAGGAGTATGAGGGAGAGCAACAGAGCTAACCTCTAAACTAGCTTTTGGTGTAGGCTAGTCTCTAAATTATAAGAGTGCTTTTCAGCTTTAGAAGCTGCTTTCCTCTTTCTCTTTCTCTTTATATGTTTAGGAACATAACATTCTTGGCCCCTGTACTTAGCACAGATTGTATGAGGAAAGTAACAAGCTTTACTAAGTCTCAACTTGCAGCCTAACTCAGCACAGTAATGAATACTAGAATTCTGAAAATTCTAATCATTCACTGAAAACTAGTAAAAACTGCAAAAAATTAATTGCCCAAGGACTGTCTAGCATAAGCACAACCAAAACAAAACGATTGTACTTCACCAAACATGAATGAGGTACAGGTAATAAAAAAACAAAAAACAACTGCTGCAAATGGCACTACGATTACATAACGACTGGCAGAAACAAACTGAGTTTACCTGCCAGATTGTTTCCCTGTGCTCCCAGATAGAGAGTGGGTTCTGTCACCTAGACAAAAACAGAAGCTGCGCTACCAATAGTTTTAAGGGACTGTTGATCAAATATTGACTAGGTTACAAAAATGCATATAACTGAAAATTTTATTGAAAGACACTGTTTCCACCTAGATATTTTCTCCAGATATTAACACACTTTTGTTATTAAATGGTGTTAAATGTGACTTAGTTTAGCTCTATCTTGTAAAAGTTTTAAAGCAGCTGCCATTTTTACAGACATACTAAAATACCTTGTTTCTTTTTTTTTATTGAAGATTTTGCCTTCAGCAGTTAGCAGAATCTAGGTGGAAATAGTCTTTCATTAAAATTTTCAGTTGTGTGTGTTTTTGTAACCCAAGTCAATATTTGAGCAACAGTCTCCTAAAGTTGCCATGCAAGCTAGAAATGTAACCTATGTAATTACTTAGTAAGTTACTTACATGAAACAATTTAAATACACTAATTTAGTAGTACAAATGCAGTATACTGTACTATCAAACATCACCATGAAAAAATGAAAAATGGTTGTAAATCATACAAGTGTTGGTTTCATTGCATTGCTAACTAAGCCCTCTTCAGAGCACTGATACAAAGTGGAAGAAATCCATAATATACCTGTATATGTTAGCAAGACAGTACATTCAAACAGCTGGAAATAATGTATTTGCACCTTGGTTTCAAACTGTTCATATGTTCGTATGTACTGTTCCGCTAGCATATATACAGTATATATATACATATATATTAAGAATTTTTACCATTTGTACTAGTCCTCTGAAGACGGCTTATTTAGCAATAAAGCAGACACCAGTCAGGATTTCCAACTTTCATTTTTTCCAAGTAGTGTTCACTATTTAATAATAATAAAAAAAGTGATTATAAGCAAAGGGTATTTGCATATGCAAACTGTCATACAAACATTAAGTATAAGCAAAAGAGAATTTAAATGAAACTGTCAAAGCTTGGTACAAACATTAGGAATTGGTGGCAGCGAGGCAAATGGTGGGAGACTGCCCACTCACCTGTCAGTAACCCAACACTTATTTAGGCAAGCAGGGACTAGGGTGGAGTTGGGGGGGAGGGGTTGCAGTGGGATTTTAAGGCTCTGATTTATATATTAGAAAAAATACAAAAATACAATCATTTATATAGGACACTTACTACTTAGGTAGGAGGATTGCTACCGAAATAACTTGGCATCATTCACAAAACTTGAAGAAAACCTGAGTTTGTGAACCTCTCCCATATCTTTACAATTCTCTGGTTTATAGTGAAGACTGGAGGCGTAGTCAATCATCCACATTTATCAAATTCTTGGTAACGTGAATGAGATGGGGAGGGCTGATCCCTGCAACCTACTATAAAGTCTGGCACGTAGTCAGAGGCTGATGGGGTCCAGTACTCAAGTTTAGTTTATTACACAGAAGTATTCACCACAAAAGGTCCAAGGAATCCAATCTTACCCGTTCTCTAAACGATCTTAAGTAGCATTGTCAAGAAGGGATAAATGTTATGGCTCTACAATCTAACCAACTCCCTTAAAGGAGGCAAACACTGTTAGACCAAAGTCTTCAGGCAGGTTCTCAGGTGAATAGCTTTCCTGTATTTGAATATAATTGAACTGAATATAGAAATTAGGCCAAAGGCCAAGCACTGGGACCTATGAGGTCATTCAGTGCTGAAACTGAAATTGACAGTAAAAGGTTTGAAAGGTGTAAAGGGAGGAAAACCTTTCAGATGCACATGAAACAATGGTTAGGAGGGTGTGAAGTAAGATTGAAGAAAAAGAATATGAAAGGAGGTGCAGTAAAAGGAACAATAGGGGTTGCAGCTAGGGGCCGAAGGCACTGCCACCCTGTGGGGGGCTTTCCTGTACTTGCCAGTCCAGCAAAACGTCAGTTGGCTATTCAACAGCTTGAATTGGGTCACTGGGAAGAGAACCAGAATCCAAAATTCTATCTTTGCCAACCTAAAACCAACCATGCGCTGTCAACAGTATGCAAACTTGTCCACAGGCACAAGGAAAAGTACCCAATGGTCAAGTCAACTTGAGTGACTACCACAAAGTAAAGGAGAAGGCATCCAAGACCCTACAGGTGTTCCCTTGTTGAAAGAGGAGTGTCATTAGCTTACTCTTGATCCTGACTGGCTAGCATTTAGGCAGGAAGCAGTGAGGGTACCACGACCTTACATGCTTGCGTCCAAGAGAATGAGAAGAGAAAAACAACAGAGGAATTAATACATGTACTCATCTTTTATAAAGACCCTCTTCTAGCCTCTCAGAAACCTCCACAATAAATGGGTTGCACACACACACACATTCATTGGAACTCAAGACATGACAATGAGTACATGGGCAGTCTACAGAGACCAGTCATGAAGGCAATCAATCTACATAACCCTTGGAAGTCTCACTGAAAGTCTTTTATGAACTGTGAATAACTATTAGTCTCTCAATCTGTCTCTGAAGCTCAAGAAGGCCAGGGAATCCTATGGGATAACCCAGAAAAAACTTTCTTTCTCCAATCCCACATTTAAATTAGTCCAAAAGAACTACATGAGAGAGCAGGAGCTCTTGAAAAGTTCATAAGAATAAAATCTCCTGTAAAACTTAGAACACTTCTCATACTCTATTATTCAAACCAACAATCTCACAGCATTAACTTGAGTTTCATTGCATGAACACTTTAAATTCTCAAGACTAGGTAACCCTAAAGTTTTATACAGTACCTATTTAAATAATGCTATGGGTTGCTGCTTAGAAAATAAAAAAAAATTAAGATCACTGTTCTAGTATTCCTGAAATGCTAAGAAACCACTGTAACAAAAACAACCTAGCCAAGAATTAAGACCATACAAAACTCACTTTTTGATTACACAGATAAAAAAAGGGGTTAATTCTACATTAATAGGTTTGTCACAATATCAAAGCTTAAGATTTTTTTTCGTTTAACAGCATTGCAGTGGAGGTAAAACTTGACTCTTAATACGAAGTACAGTACTGTTGTTATTTTATTAAATTTTAACACACAAGTCACTGCCCACCATGTTACTTGACATGTGACCCCTTTTTAAATGCTAAAAAATGTAGTACCACAGCATGTCGAACATACTTGGTCAAAAGAGGGTGTAGGGAGGGTGAAGCAGCAATACCAAGCGTGCTTTCCTCGTTAATGCAAATCGGCATTTAGAGACTTCCTAGTGATTCTGTAAAAGAAGATTTTATTTGAAAAACATATCTAATGATAATCATGGGCAATTTTGTCTATTGCTAGCAATAGCATATGAAAATATTAAGACAATGTGAACATTCTTTCCTCACGTCTTGTCAAAACTGCTTTTACCCCCAAGGGATGGTGAGGATGAAAACAATTATAGCTTTGGTTCAGTAGGCCTGGGTTAATCCTTGTCATTAAAGGGCATCCGTACTTTACCATTGAGACAACTTTGGCAGTATGTAAAATATAAAAAAATCCCCCCAAACCAAAACACAAAACGACTATTATAAAAAAAAAAAAAAAGACGTCGCCTATGTGAAGCACATTACAAAATTATGAATTACATGATTTATCATTACTTAAAGGAATGAGGGGTTAACTGGTATTAGTTAATGTTTAAACTTTAATTTTTGCTCACATACAGTGTCTTCAAGTCTGATAACCTACCATTTTCAAAAGCGTTAACTGTAAACTCTATTTTTAAAAGAAGAAAAAAAAAAAAGATCAAATACCACAGAGGATTGTAACACATCAAAATCGATGGAAAGGGTATCCCTAATCAGTGAGTTTCCTTCAAGAAACAGTGCAAGGTGATTGGGGGCACCCTTTTTGACTGACTTCGTTAGTTTACCTACAGTTTATGGCATGCCCAAAATGTATAAACTTCCAGTCAGTCATAATGGAAGAACATTTTATTCTAGCTCTAGAAAAGATGGGTATTCCTTTGGTAATAAGTTGTGTTAGTAATGGCTAATGCTGGACTTTTACCAAACATCTGATAATGCATAACCCACTTCCGACCTTGAGTTTTAAAAGAATTAAGATTGCTATTGAAAATTTCCTGAAAATTGAAAATTACAAAACTGGTCAAGGCCATAATATAAAATGGAAAGTGACCCACTTCACACCAGTTTTTGATTCTGACCACTTCCACTGGTAAATATGTCAATGTGTATGGACCTGATTATTAATAGGTAAGGACATCAGTAATTTTAAATGTGTGGTTGGGTTTTTCTGACACACTAAGTGGTTTGGACACTTATTTTCATTTCTGTGGTTTACCTATTATAACCCTGTAAACCATCATGTTAGGTAAGTGGGTCCTGGACCATGTATGTAGGCTACCCAGCAGACCTTGGTTAGGTTAGGATACAGTACATCACTTGCTATTTACTACAAATTTTTAACTGTTACTGTAGACTTGAATGAGCTACTTAATTTTAAAAGTAAATTTTGTGAAATGGGCTATGCTATGCATTTCTTACCTTTCTGACTTTAGCACTGCAGATGCATTTTGGTTTTCCATCTACCTAAAAGCCTGGTTATCTACTGGGGTTACCCAGAACTCATAATATGGGAGATTATGCAACAAGTCACTGTTCTTGCAGGATGGATTCTTGGGGGATTTCCCCACTTTTCTATGCAAAGTTAAATTATGTTTATCCTATTATTTTTAAGACCTAATACACTGTATCCTATTATTTTTAAAACCTAATACACAAGTTTATACAAACCAGTTCTGTAACATTACCAAAAAGCACCTGGTTACCAAACAGTCTTCTACTATCATAACTCACCAACTTGACATTGTTATAGCACTGTTTTCAGATCACATCGGGAATAGCACTTAACACAAGGTTGGGTTTCTTTTAGGAACAAATAACTATTCTCATAGGAACCATAATTATTAGCTTTAATCTATTCCAGTCCTGGAAATCTGGGGATGGCAATGTTGAGATTTAGCATACAGCAAGGGATCCAATCATCAACACATGCCTATATCTTACCACAAACCCAACATCCAAAACCAGGGCTGTATTCCAATACCTTTGCAATTTATAATGACAGGGCAAATATTTACTAACCCAGCAGTCAACGTCAACCTACCCCTTAGGAGAATGATAGTCTACCCTAATCATGGGCAGGAGGGTAATCCCGAGTTTTAAAACTTTCTGAATTAACTAGTAACCTAGGGTAGTATGCAGGCTAGGGAGACGGATGTTCTCAATGTTCCTAAGTTAGGTTACGATGGTGAGGTCTGGTTGAGTAAGGACACGACATTCTACAAAACGTCAAGATTTCTCACGCCTACCCGTCACCCTACTCTATATCGATTCCATAATTCCATAACCTGGCATGGATTCTAACACACTACACGCTGGGTAGTTTTTTCTTTCAAAACCAATATTTCCCACTAGTCAAAACATATACAGATCCAAGCATAAATATTTTGCAGTCATTCTAATTTCATGAAAAATCAATGTATCTACCCAATGTATTCACATACATCAACATAGAAAGTGAAAGGACGGCTTTTATGGTCACACAATAATTAGACAATAATGAACAATTACACTACGGATGAGTACTCCGACGACCAACGAGTCCGACCGGTACTCCGACTCACTCTCCTGAGCAGCGTAGGCCGGCAAAATCCAAGGACCACAGAGCATTACCCCAGGGCTTCCACGAGCGCAAGGATGCTTTACCCTTCTTCTTAACCACCTTCAATCCATATTGATTACCTTGAACTTCCTAAAAAAAATATCACGTGTATATATATATATATATATATATATATATATATATATATATATATATATATATATATATATATATATATACTAATATTAGTCATGTTAATAACCATCTTGCTAAAAAACAGGTCTAAGTGGTGCCAAGTTATGTAGCCAAGACGCTTTTCATTTCGCTGTCCTGCCCAGAAAATTTCAACAAAATTTAAAAAAAGATAGTTCTCTTGATGATTCTCATTAAAAAAATACAGTATTGTAAATTTATACTTCCATAATTTGGTAGGATGAAGGATGATCACGTTTAGACAAATTACAATATATGAGAATACATGCTACCTTCGCATATTGCATGAAAGCCAATAGGAAATACTCTGAAATTTAACTATCATGGTTGATGCCAAAAAAAAAAAAAAAAAAATTTGCACGATTATCAGAAAAAAACGAAACAGTGAAGGGAAAAATTGCTTAGCAATCTGCAAAATAAATAAATAAATAAAAAATAAAAACTAATGCTGATCCGATGGGGAGGGAGAAAACGGTTCCGGCGTCTGACGCCTAGCTAGCAAATAGCAATATCATTCGGGGCACTACGGTAGGGGGAACACTGTGGAGGCAACGTAATGTAAAAATAAAAATAGAAAGAATGCAATAATAATAATAATAATAATAATAATAATAATAAAACATGGTACTGGGAGGTGAAAACTGTAAAAGGAAAGAATATTTGCTAGATGATCCCCGGTTACCCTAGATTTCCCTCATTTTTTCTTTACCCAGAGTAGGGTCTGCTAACTACTTACCCAAATTAGGTTATTTTAAACCAAAGTGGAAGCACTGCATTACCCACCAAGACCGAATACACTGAAACTACGAGGGGAATTGACTCTGGAATCCTTTCAGGATATTCAGTCGATTTTATGACGTAAATGCAAACTGCTGATCACACGGATTTAACATGAAGACCAAGAGAGAGAGAGAGAGAGAGAGAGAGAGAGAGAGAGAGAGAGAGAGAGAGAGAGAGAGAGAGAGAACTCTCAGACTGACTCAAGCCATTTAAAATTTTTTAAAAATGTACAATATCTATGAATATGCGCTGGCACAAGCCCTTAACCTAAAAAAAAATAGGCCTTTCCATGCTGTTACATAGAGCTCTGTCTTAATTTGGTTTTAACAAATCTCTTGTAGAAAAATGAACAACTCTTGTCTTTATAACTTACAAGCTGCGGTAAATGCGAAAAAACGAAAAAAATAAAAGAGTCAGTTTATTAATAAAAAAAAAAACCCTCCACTGGAGGGAAGGCGATTTTCGCTACACAATGTAATATGGTGCATGTGCCAAACTTTGTACCAAGCAGCCAGTGTGAGATTCAAGACGACAGGTCTGGGTTTTAACCGATTTATTTTTCGGAAGCCAGAGGAATGCGGACGGAAAGGTGGTCACCGACCTGCGGATCCCATAACGCGCATTTGGGCAAGAATTTGTGTTTGTTAGATGACATATAAATGAGAATAATTTGCGTTACAATAAACGTACAAAAGTGCTTACATACATCGGCAGAAAGGCCGGACAATAATACGTATGGAGAAATACAGTATATAAAAATATGAAATAATAACAGGTAATATCTATGATATACATGACGCGGTTAATGCAGAAATGAACAGGCTTGACGCCTTTACACCAGCAATAATTGCAAAAATGAAGTTGATGACGGTCATTTATACAGTATCACTCGAGCATGAAGGGTCCTAAGGTTAAATTTGATACCTGTGCTCCTGAAAATGTACTTATTTTGGAAGTGAGATGCACTTTGATACTTCTTTCACTGCACAATCGTTTTCTATTTGCTTGTATATAATAATTCACATACCGTTTACCGTGAAGCTAATTGGGACTGGCTTGATGTGGTTAGGTGCCATGGTAAAATATAATTCATGCAAAAATTGACTGATTTTGGTCAGGTTCAGATAATAAAATTGTAATATAAAAAGCAACGTCTAAGTAAACATAAAAAGGCAGGTGTCAGTGAGACATGAACTGAAAACATGCATTCAGTTATAGTGTAGTTCACAATATTTGTTACCAATTGCCCTTTGCAAAATGTTTGGCTTAAATAACTGGGTACTTTAGAATTTCTATATTAATATTCCTGTGGATAGTAAATATGATAAAACTTTTTATCCCTTCAAAGAAAGGAGTTTCTGAAATCCTTACATATTTTAAAAATGGATGCTTTAAGCCACTCTGAATTGGTATCTCAACATAATAGAAAATCTTATAGAAACAATTACACTGACGAAACTTCAATTGCCCCTTATGACGTTTGTTTAAAAAGAAATTCATTGCGATAAACGGGTCTCGTTGTCCAGTAGGGTAGCTGGTTAGATCCATACATGATTCTGTGGGTTTCATATGTAAGACTTATTGATAAACTGCTAATGTGGGCT
>NC_089777.1:35261536-35266536 GCF_040412425.1 Macrobrachium rosenbergii
CTGGAAAAGAAAATTCACTTAGAAGCGAATTCCTTGCAAATCAGCCACGCAGAAAGATAACAACGAGAACAATAAGACAGAGAACAAATACAAAAATATAAGAACAAATTAAAAACTTTAGGAAACTTTTATTCTTTCTGGGCTAATACTGTTTACGAAGTTATGCGGCACAGACCTGGTTTGAGACACCTCTTTGGCTAGATGTTTTAATGTTGAAAATCTGAGTGAAGTTATATATATATATATATATATATATATATATATATATATATATATATATATATATATATATATATATATATATATATATATATATATATATATATATATATATATATATATATATATATATATATATATATATATATGTGTGTGTGTGTGTGTGTGTGTGATAAGAAAAATATTTTTAAGAGGGAAAGAGTTTGAGTAAGTCAATATATATATATATATTTATATATATATATATATATATATATATATATATATATATATATATATAACTACATACATATATGTATATACTGTATATATATATATATTATAGTATATGTATATATGTATGTATAAATAATCGAATAAAATATTTACAAATATATAGATAAGCGAGAGAAAAAAAATTTATATACAAATCTGTTCCACAATAAGCTTCCTCGGACCTCTATTCACTGCATATGACGTTGCCTCTCGTATGATGAAAACCATGACAATTCGATTACCTTCATGTAGAAAGAGAAAGTGAAAGAGTAAGTACGAATGAGTCTCTCTCTCTCTCTCTCTCTTTTGTATAAAGTAATCGTCTGAGTCGATTGTAGATATTTTATTAAATAATGTTGTTGTTATTACTGGAAAAAGTCCGCAATGGAATATTTGTTTGAAAACGTAGATTTTCCTTTTAGTTTTCCGTAAAAGAAAACTATTGAGACGGCTTTTTGTCTGTCCGTCCGCCCCCAGATCTTAAAAACTACTGAGGCTAGAGGGCTGCAAATTGGTATTTTGATCACCCACCCTCCAATCATGAAACCTACCAAATTGCAGCCCTCTGGCCTCAGTAGTTTTTAATTTATTTACGGTTAAAGTTAGCCATGATCGTGCGTCTGTCACCATTATAGGTGCCAACAACACAGGCCACTACCGGGCCGTGGCTGAAAGTTTCGTGGCCCGCGGCTGAGAGTTTCTTGGCCCGTGGCTGAGAGTTTCATACAGCATTATATGCTGTACAGAAAACTCGATTGAGCCGAAGAAACTTCGGCGCATTTTTTACTTGTTTTATTATTAGTTATATTATTATTATTATTATCTATAACCCCAGCGTTAGCACACAGAACAATAAAAAACAAAGAAATAACAATAAAGTAAAATGAAACTAAAACTAAATTAACATTTGATTACACTGAACCGCTAATGGACAAATTATGTCAGTTTCCTAATTTCTCTCTCTCTCTCTCTTCTCTCTCTCTCTCTCTCTCTCTCTCTCTCTCTCTATCGATTTCTGCCCTCTTAAAGAAACTACGGTAAAATGATGAAATTAAAGTATTATGACAGAACTAAATAAAACAGGAGGAAACCGATTTTAATGTACATGAGCGTGCCAGTAACAGATACATTTCCCAAGGACACAGAGAGAGAGAGAGAGAGAGAGAGAGAGAGAGAGAGAGAGAGAGAGAGAGAGAGAGAGAGATTGTATATTTATCTTGTAATTGTTATAATAATGTTTGAGATGATAATGGTGGAAGTAACCGTTCATTTTTTATCACATTAACTCATGCATACAAATTTTAAGCTCTAAAAATGTTAAAAAATAAAAATTTTTTCGGCAGCTCAGTGAGTCGGTAAAAGAGATAATACCAGCAATTACAATAATACCTTTAATTATAATAATGTTACAAGCAATGCAATGTGGGGAGAAACGCGCAACAATTTTTATGGCAAAATGCACTTGAATACATACAGATTTTACAGATTCTGACATGAACATTGTTTTGGCCCTAAACTTTAGTATTAATAATAATAATGAGAAGAAGAAGAAGAAGAAGAAGAAGAAGAAGAAGAAGAAGAAGAAGAAGAAGAAGAAGAAGAGGCAGTAGAGACTAATAATTTTAATGAAGAGAAGACGCAATGTTTGGTAACACAAAGATGTTTAAGAATTCGGTAACGATAAATAAAAAGAGGCGTAACCTTTCACTTCGTCCCCTTTATCGGTACGAAATTCTTTCCTGAACGGACCCTCCCTCCCCTCAGCGTGACCCACAAAGTACCTTGAGGTCCTCTGAATAAGTCACATTCCTCTGTTAAAAGCGGTGTGACGTGAACACAGTTCCTCGAAGCTCTGAGTACACTGACGCCGAACTATGCAACGATTAGGAAGTTCGGTGGCAAAACTGAATGTGCGCTTGTTTGCGCTCGTGCGAAACTGATTTTTTTTTTTTTGTCGCCAAACATCGGAAAAAAATCGTATTTTTACACGCTGTTATTTAAATTGCCGTCTACGTCTGTGTGTCTGTCTGTCTGTTTGGGTCAAAACTTGTAACCCAATTTTCGACCTGTTCCCTTCGTCCGATGGACTTGAAATTTTGCATGGTTGCTCAATCCTGGTGACAATACTAACTTATATGATCAGTAGGTCAGCAGTGTCCTCTAGTGGCCCTACAGTGACCTTTCCCAGTATCTCAGGATTTGTGTGAAGTGGATAACTCTTCGGATTTTTTATACCTTCTTTGACTCAGTAGAATAAGTTAATAACTGAGGATTTTTCAAACCTTCTTTGGCTCGACAGGATACCACGTTCAGTTTCGTTAGCTACGATCATAAATCGGTTACAATTTCTGCCAAAACTAGAAAGCATAAAAAAAAATTAACACGCTTTTATTAATCATGTCTACAAAAATAAAAGCGTGGGCACCAAACATGGAAGGAAATGCTACAAGAAAAGAAATAGATTTTTTTTAATTTCTTGTAGCATTTCCGTCCATGTTTGGCGTCCACCCTTTTATTTTTGTAGACAAGATTAATTGTAAGAAAATCCTGGTGTGTCTCAAAAAAAATATTTTTTACTTTTCAGTGCATTTTGATAAAAGCTTGTTTAAACATTTTTTAGATATTTTTTTATTTTTGTAAATTCTGGCGGTAGGAGGCTGAAGGGTTATAAAAATTTACTTGTGTTACACTGCAAGAAATTGATAGTTAAATGTATCCTTCTAGGCATTTATTGTTTAATTGTCTATCCTTTTAAGTTAGAGCGACAGGAACCTTATCTCTCTCTCTCTCTCTCTCTCTCTCTCTCTCTCTCTCTCTCTCTCTCTCTCTCTCTCTCTCTCTCTCTCCATCTGTAACACTGACCCTTTTACTTCTGCAGTTCTGTTTACACCTTTCAGTTCTGTACTTTCTAACACATTTGATACGCCTTTCTTCAGCAGACTGTTCAAAGGCTGTTAAAAATTACTTATTCAACATTTATTGTTATGTAACCCGAATATATGAGTTTCCTAGGGGCTTTGTAAGCAGACTGTTCAAACGCTGTTAAAAATTACTTATTCAACATTTCTTGTCCCGTGGGATCAGACCAGCGACGGACGAGGAATAACACTAACGAAATATATGAGTCCTTTCTCGTCCGTCGCTGGTCTGATGGGCTTTGTAATCGAGGTAGAGTGAATTGATATTAAAGGACGTTTGTAGCTTTCTGATTATATATATATATATATATATATATATATATATATATATATATATATATATATATATATATATATATATATGTATATATATATATATATACATATAAAATTATAATATAAAATATATATATATATATATATATATATATATATATATATATATATATATATATATATATATATATATATATATATATATATATATATATATATATATATATATATATATATGTAATAATTATATACAAGCATCACATACATACATAGCATTTCATTCACAAAATTAGCTAAGCTTTTCTTTAATTTCATTATGATAATCAACATTTCATCATACTGATACCCCTCCGAGCTTTGTTTGAATTTTGCTTTGTGAGCCTGACCAAGTTGAGTTTATAGACCTTCATTTTCATCAAATATGTTTTCCGACGTCAAAGCCCCATGTGTTGTGACTCCTTCGAAAAATATGTTAATTGATGTCATTATATAATATAGATTAAAAAATGTACAAAGAAACAATATAAAACAGGTAAAAAATGCGCTGAAGAGTCTTCGGCGCAATCGAGTTTTCTGCACACCGTATAATGCTGTATGAAACTCTCAGCCACGCCCAATGAAACTCTCAGCCGCGGCCCATGAAACTTTCAGCCACAGCCCTGTGTTGTTGGCACCTATAGCGGTGTCAGAAGCACGACCATGGCTAACTTTAACCTTATATAGAATAAAAACTACTGAGGCTAGAGGGCTACAATTTGGTCTGTTTCATGACTGGAGGGTGGATGATCAACATGCCAATTTGCAGCCCTCTAGCCTCAGAAGTTTTTAAGATCTGGGCGGACGGACTGACGGATAGCCATCTCAATAGTTTTCTTTTACAGAAAACTAAAAACCGTTGGTCCTAAACAACATCGAATCGAAGACAACATTCCATTTGGGTATGTTCCCAGGAGCCAGGCCATGATAATTCCCGACGAAGGCAACAGCCTCATTATAAGTCCACGAGTATCCTTTCTAATCTACTTACATTCAGAGTAACTCCTGTGTCTCGAATAATCGACATCACTTACATCACCTCGCCGCTTTCAGAGCGTATCTCGGCGCCGTCTTTTAATTAGCTTCTGAGGCGCCTCAAACGCGCTGATAATCCCATGGCGTTACATCTGATTTGGACCTTTTTTCTAAAAAAACATTTTGCGTCAAACTTGTCTTGTTCTCACACCTTACCTCCCTCACACTTTTTTTTTCCCTCAAACCCTTTCTTCCTAAAGTAGTTTCTTACTCAAAACATTTTTCCTCAAAGATTTTCTTCTCTTAAGCCTGTTATGTTCT
>NC_089777.1:35284036-35286536 GCF_040412425.1 Macrobrachium rosenbergii
TCCCCGAGTTTTCGTATCTTTCACTTGATCTTATTATATTTCATCATCATTACCAGAGATGTGATCTGAGTGATCAGGCCGCCCAAACCACCCGCCTTATGATGGCAAGATTTGCAACTGCATAAAGTGCTGGACTTAACAGCTGGCGATAATCCCGTTGCAAAATGCTTTGTTGCAATGGAGGCGCCCGGGCTGTAAATACGTTTTTGTAAACAGATTGTAAACATCGCAGTTTACGGCCTTCTACAATGTTTATGCTGTTGGGAAAGAGTTTTATTGCTTTATAATTTTCATTTATTTTTACATTTATGTAAATATAAGAACTATGTGTAATATACAAACGTGTATATATATATATATATATATATATATACATATATATATATATATATATATATATATATATATATATATATATATATATATAACTACCCACATTTATCAGTGCTTTCATTAACACACACACTCGAAAGGATGTGTATGTTTACAACTTTAATGCTGGGCTAGGAAAAACAAAATGAAAGCGAAAAAGTATGTGAAACACACACAAACACACACACACATATATATATACACCTACATTTATGAGTGCCTTCATTAACAAATACTCAAAAGTATGCGTATGTTTATAACTTTAATACTGGGCTCAGGAACAGACAAACTGAAAACGAAAAAGGATATACGATCGAAAGTTCAATACGATTTCAACGGTGTCCATCTTTTCCTAAGTGGGTTGGAGAGAAGAAGAAATGGAGGAAAAAATGCTGAAAACCTGGACGCCTTACCTTAACGGGATTAGATTCGCTCTGGATCCCTTCAAGGGATGCCACGACGTTTAAAAAGGATTAGGCGAAGGAAATGGGGAATGTCCTATGCGAACCCGAGTTCTAGCATTGCTTATAAGGATCTTTTACTGCTAAGGGGCCAGTGCCTGCGCCGGGTAGGTCACGAGATAAGCCCTTTCGGGTCAAGTAAGTTGGGTCAGACTCTTATTTCATGGATCTTGGTGTTCTCGGAGCGAAGGTTCAGATCTCGTGGGGGCGGGGAGAAGGTCTGCAGTACTGTTTCTCTCTGGTGTATTGACTAAGATCAGGAATGAGAGAAAGGTTTTTAGTATTGTTTCTTTCGGGTTTATTTACTAAGGATTAGTTCGGGAGTAGGGGTAACGTTTTTAGTATTGTTTATTCTTGGTTTATTCAAAAAGATTGGCATTGTGAGGAAAGATTTTCAGTATAGTACTATTGAATGTCTACAGATATCAATAAATATTAGCACAGGACTTCCATTAAAACAGGATTTTGACGCTTTTGATTCAGATGACGATTAAAAGGGAAAGTCTAATGTCAAGAATAATAAAAGCCCAGGAACATGGAAATGAGAAGAGAATTCCATACCACGGAGTAGATAGAAAGAAAACAGTTACCAAACCGGTTATTACGATAGTTACTGGCATCCAAAGCAAAAGAAATATGAGAAGTGGTGTTTTGACGGAGATACTACTGTATCAGACTCAGATTTCTACAAGAAATGACACGCGTGTTTGCAATACGGCAGAAATCTTAGGCCTAGTTATCCATTCCCTTGTATTTAAGCCGAATTCCTTAAAGCCTCTGTCATTCCATTTCCCCGGCACACTGCTCAATCATCTAAGAGGCTAAAAACTTTTCTCTTCCTTCGGAGTTAGGCCCAACTTCGTTTCCTTCCCCACTTTGTTTTTGTTTTCTCCTCAGTGATTAAGACAATTCCAAAAGGTTTCATTATCGAGCACTGGTTGCCAGGGTATGATAATAAAACCCCAGACTCGTCGGCCGAGGTTATGTACAAGTCTTAATTCAGAGAATTATATCGGAGTTGGACATTCCTTAATTAAGGTGATGACATTAAATTTGATTTGGTCATTATCCTCCTAGTGATACCAGATAACCCTAAAAATCAATCGATTTTGGTAGTGATAAAGTATTCAAATCTGGGTATTTATCGTAGTGATAAAGTATTCAAATCTGGGTATTTATGTAAAGTATCTTATGGTAAAGAATTCACAAATCCCCAAGTGATTTTAGCAGACTAATATGGAGCATCATGATGGACTTCGGTAACTGCTGAACACATCTTCCTTAACTGTACAGCAGTCTTTATTTTGTACTCTGATAAATCTCTGATAGCTTGTCGCAGTAAGTTTTCCTTATATTCTTTTGGTATCCCTTTCTTCAGAGTTATTTTTGTCAGTACCCTAAGATTCACAAAAAAAAAAACTTTATTCTAAGCAAACAGGCTAAATAGAAAATTCACCAAAAAAAGGAAAGGAAAAAAATCTGAAAATGGAAATCCTTACCTTTGTCAGAGAATGTTGTGTCCTACTTTTTATCAGTGACTTCAATATCAGTGTCTGAAAATGAGGCTTTAGGATTTGATTTACTTCCTCTACAGGACGACAATTTTTTTCAATATATATCAAACTTTTTAGTTTTGAATTGTGTGCCGCTGTTGAGCAGAAGTATCT
>NC_089777.1:35289036-35296536 GCF_040412425.1 Macrobrachium rosenbergii
AATGATTAATTAAAGCGAATAATAAGGCTGCAAGTAGCAACTACATGCGATGATAAAGTACCCAAGGGGCATCGAGAGAGAGAGAGAGAGAGAGAGAGAGAGAGACTAGAACAGATTAATCTTTCTTTTGATTAACTATAATATTACACCCAGCCAATACTAATGAGGTGCGAGATTGTGAACCAAAATGGCTGCAGCATCCGTCCTTAGCACGGCAGCAGAATCACCCCGAAGCAGCTTCGGGCTGCTGAAGATAGTATCAGCAAGGTGATGAAAAATAGATTTTCAACGCTCGACGCAACTGCACCTGCGTTTTTAAAACGGACGAGTCTCGCCCATTGCTACTTGGCGAGGAGCTAGGGTGGTTCAGGTGTTCTCCTCCGCGTTGCTCCTGATGCTGGGAGCCTCAATGCGGTCGTAGATACTAATCTGATGTGGAAAAATGCAAAGGCATCCAGGCGATCGTAGATTCTCAGTCAGATTTTGAGATGGTTGATGCGAGCAACATTTCTTCATGATATCAGACGCAGAGTAATTGAAACAGTGAGAGGAAGGGAAATGTGTTGCTGAAAGTAATAATTAGCGCTTTTGGACAATGGCTGCAGGGCTGAGCTGAATTTTCAGTGTGTTTTTAAAAATAAAGTTAATTATTATTTACAGATTCAGAGTCATTAACGTGTGATGCAAATTATGAAAATTACCGTGCCCAGTGATGGTTTCAGAAAATGGTCGTTAGTCTAAGTAACATTTTCAGAATATAATTGAAATTAAAATTCTTCCTTAATCACAGAACATAGTAATTAAAGTACAGTGCAAAACAATTGTACTGGGTTACATTAAATAATGCTTTCTGAAAATAGTTGCAGACTGAAGAAATAATTTCAGAAATTGTAAGCAAATGAACTTTCTTCTGGATTTCAGGTAAATAGTTAAAAAAAAAAATTATGTGCTGCATGGCAATGGAGGCGATGAAGGCAACACATATGAAGTTAGGCCTTACTGAAGTCAAGAAATAATGTTTTTGAATATGGATGTATAAAAAATCTGAATAAATTCAGACACACAGTAACTAAAAACATGACGCAAAATATGCTTTGGAATGCATCATTGTTACAAATTTAAGACAATTTTCTCTTCCGACTTAAGCATTATTGTTGAAAATTAACATAATCTTTTTTTAATAAATTTTATGAGGATTTTTTGGTGAATTTCAATCATTCTATTGTAAATATCAAGAAGGTTGTTACTGCTTCGTAAATAACAATATTTCAAAATTTAAGTACTTTGTAAAGATTTTTAGGTAATTTTGTCACATCTTTTAAGCCGTGTAACTCATACAAAGCTAAAGTGTCTGGTAATTCTCATAAAAAATAAAAGCAATTCTTTCTCAAACACTAAGAAATCTGGAAAAGATTTAACGTCATTTGCTTGCAAACGTAAGGAATTCGGTAACAAGTTTCAAACGATTGTTACAGATTTTAGGCCGGAAAATTTTAGAGAAATTTCAGATAATTCCTTTTTGTTACGAAATGTTAGTAACTTTCTTACAGATTCAGGTAATTCCGTTGCAAAATAACGGCAGTAAAAATTATGACGAAATACAGGCATAATAAACTCCATTGTCATAAAATACCATAATGAAGATTCGCGGGAAGATATAGAGGAAAAGTTTTTTCTGTGTTATCAATCAGAGAGGAATGAGAAACATTTGACAACGTGGCAATCATTCGGTCAACATTGCATCATTGACTGGGTTCTCTCAGAAACACGAAAGTCATAAGGAGGTAGACATAAAATTGCTCGATTTAAAGCAACACGTCCCAGAATGATATTGCTGTCATGTATCGGAATAATCAGAATTACTGAAAAATCCAGCAATTTTAACGAAATGCTTTTGATTGCGTCTCACATGCAGCCACATTATATATATATATATATATATATATATATATATATATATATATATATATATATATATATATATATATATATATATATATATATATTATATATATATATATATATATATATATATATATATATATATACATATATATATACATAATATATATATATATATGTATGTATATATATATACATATATATATATATATATATATATATATATATATATATATATATATATATATATATATATATATATATATATATATATATATATATATATATATATTGGGATATGTTGCTAGCCCCATGCCCCTCCCTCAGGTAACTATAAGTTACGTCACTTTATATTTTAATGGATCGAGCACATATTCCTCTAACATCGCCCACAATTCGAATCACAGTTCCTCTCGCTTCCAAGGAGTGTTCTAACCGATGAACCATATACATACATACATACAATTACCCATACATATATACACATACATACAGACACACATATATGCATGAATATGTATATATGTATGTCTGTATCTTTCTGCCTTTCTGTCATTATGCTGTTTTCCCTGGCAGGGAGTGGCTCCAGAATTTAAGCAACACAAGGAACACAACCTCATTCATACTCTAAGTCCTGAATCAAGGGTGAACGTGAAATGCAGATACTTTCGTAAAATTAACCACTGAATGCAACCACAGAGAGGGCTCATCAGCAACGCTCAAACCCCCAATGCACACTATGCCATTTTACCTAAACCCTAGGCGGACTCTCGCTCTTCCTAAACATTAATGACCATTCTCTCCAGTACCTCTTTCACACCATCTCATCCACTAGCATCAAAGTCTTCCTCTCCCCATTCTCCCAAATACTTCTGAATTACACACTCTTTTCATGAACGTATTATTGTCTTTTCTTCCCACATGGTCAGACAATCTCAAAATACTCTGAACTATCCTGTTATCTAAGCCAATTTGTTTTACTACTTCTGTGTACATCCACATTCCTCAGCCTGTCAATTTACGTTTGTCGTATGTACTACGCAAACATTTCATCTCAACATCTTCAACATTTTTTCTTTCATTCGCATTCAACATCCATACTTCACTTCCATAAAGTAGAATTGGTTCAATCATATATTCACACCTTGCTATATATATATATATATATATATATATATATATATAAATAATATATATATATACATATATATATATATATATATATATATATATATATATATATATATATATATATATATATATATATATTTACAAAAATGTTTAATATATATGAAATTATATTTTACAAAGGTATTACTATTTATCCAATATTCTCTGTAAAGCTTTGTTGTAAAGATATGTGTATGTGAAATCTCATCTCATGTATATGGTTTATAGCTACAATAAAGGATTCAATTCAATTCAGCTCAATATATAAAAACCGAGGACACATACTTTCCTTTATACAGTCGAAATACCACAACCAGCTTATGCTTATAAATTTTTCTCATAGCTTAATTTACCGTGAAAGTTCTACTATAATTCAGGAATTTTTTTTTTACTCGGTACTCCGTCGACGATCACAGCGGCACAGCAGCCACTGTGTCGCCAGACCAAGTAAACATGATACATAATTCTTACTACCCGGACGACGCAGAGGAAGATTAAGTCACAAACGACTGGTCCCGCTTGGTTTTTGGAGCAGAACTAAAGACTTTGATTTGACTAGAGAAAAGAAGATTACTACTACTCCTAGACAAAAAAAGAGGGAGACAAACAAACTTGTATCCAGCGAGCGTCCGTGCGACCAGTCCGGTGCTTTTTTTTTTTTCTCGTTGTGGTTCGCTTTGTGGGTTTTACTTATGAGGTAAAGTTATGGCTTAACGGGTAAAGTAAATCACTTACGAGGCAAAGGTGCAATGGTTGTCGAACAAGTGTCTACCGTTAGAGAGCCAAGGAAGCATAAAGGTTAGGATCTCTATTAAGGTACTCTAGGAAAATAATCTGTGATGGAAAACTGAACAGACCGAAAAAAAAAAAAAAAGGAAATGGGGTGAATGTCTTTAAAATCAGGTATATGGAGAACAACTACATTCTGAAAAGGTAAAGATTAGCCACAATTAGATTTAAGCAATAGACGTTATTTAGCGAGCTTGTCAGGAAGACTTGGCAACATCATGAATAAGTTAACGAAACAGTAAAATAAGTAAGAAAAATAGGAAGATGGACAGAAGAGTAAATATTTAAATAAGCAAACAACTGTTGATGGTAAAAATGCTCAAAATCGCCATCCGCGGAGAAAAACAATTTCCAAAACCAAAGCAGCAAAAAACGGCAACAATAATAACGACATTAACAAAAAAAGCAGTGTGTATGGCAACTACACACGTGTACGTAAACATGCTGTACTTGTTGCGTTGGATGTACACCTTCGCCTTCAAGAACTCTCGCCAAACTATGGAACGGGTCTTTAGATAATCATGATAAATGCAAAAAAAAAAAAAAAAAAAAAAAAAAAAGACGGAGCAAAAGAGAAGGAGAAAAATACACAAAATAAAAACGCAAAATGAAAAAGAGAAGAGGAATATATAAAGAAAAGGACGGTATAGAATGAAAAAAATAAATAAAGAAAATTCTAAAACGAGAGACAGAAAAATACGAAAAAGCTTCATGGAATCAAATGGAAGAAGAAAAGTACAAAAATGGGAAACTTGAGAGAGAGAGAGAGAGAGAGAGAGAGAGAGAGAGAGAGAGAGAGAGAGAAAAAAAAGGGGGTGGAAACTGTCCAAAATGAATGAAAAGGAGAAAAATGCCGGTTATGAGAAGACACAAAAAATGAGAAAAAGAAGAACATTGTAAGAAAGCAGAATGGAATGCACAAGAAAGGGGACAATGTAATGAAGAACAGCAACTCAGAAAGAAAAGCAAAGGAGACAAATTGCAATAAGGTCTGAAGAGAATCCATAACAACAGCAGTAAGAAGGGAATGGAGGAAACCCATAAAAACAAGTGAAGAGCAGCGACACCAGAAACAATGAATGTAAACAACAGTAAAGACAAGGAAAAGATAATAAGTAGAAGAAAAAGGAGTAACAAGAGAAAAGCAAATAAGAACATCAGCAAAAGAGGTGAAAAAATATCGACAAATATAAAGACGAAATGCAATAAATACAATAATTACGTGAGAGAGAGAGAGAGAGAGAGAGAGAGAGAGAGAGAGAGAGAGAGAGAGAGAGAGAGAGAGAGAGAGAGAGAGAGAGAGAGAGAGAGAAATGAGTGTTGGCAAAAACATCAACAAAAGAGAAGTGGAAAAGTACGAAGAAATGTAAAGATGAAAGATAACAATAATTACAACAAAGATACAGAAATAAAGAGAGAGAGAGAGAGAGAGAGAGAGAGAGAGAGAGAGAGAAAAGAAATGAGTGTTAGCAAATAACACCAAGAAAAGAGAGGTGTCAAAGTATCAACAAATGTAAAGACGAAATATAACAATAATTACAACAAGGATACAGAAATAAAGAGAGAGAGAGAGAGAGAGAGAGAGAGAGAGAGAGAGAGAGAGAGAGAGAGAGAGAGAGCAGAAAAAAGAAAGAGCCAGAGAAAGAAATGAGTGTTGGCGAGTCCGACCGTGTCAGAGGTTGCAGGTGTCTCGATAAAAACTTGTTAGCGTTAACCTGCAAGGGAGAAGGACGGGTTTGGGGTTGGTGGGAGGTGTTTGGTAGGGTCGTGGGAAGGGGGTGGTGGACCTGTGTAAGTAGGGAGGATGCTGGAGAGAGGGAGGGGTTAGGGCGGGGAGGTAGCTGGGTGAGAGAAAGAATGAGCAAAGGGCTCTGCTCTCTCTTTACTTTTCTGTACGACTGTAGGAGCTCACAAACTCTTGTATTGATAGTTGTATCCGCATGTGTGTACATACACACACACATATATATATATATATATATATATATATATATATATATATATATATATACATACATATATGTATATATATGTACATATACACACACACACACACACACATATATGTATATATATATATATATATATATATATATATATATATATATATATATATATATATATATATATGTGTGTGTGTGTGTGTGTGTGTGTGTGTGTGTGTGTGTGTTTTCGCGTGTGCATGCGCGCTGGTGTGTATAAGCACACAAATAATATATGTACATATATATGTATATATACATTTATATATATACACATACAAATACGTATACACACACATGTATATGTATGTATGTGTGTGTGTATGTAGGGGTAGCATACAGATCTATAGCATTATTACTCACATTCACACTAAATCAAAACCGTATTTGGAAATTCCCCTCATTTAAATTCTTGCCATCGCCTTCCGATGACTAAATGAGGTAACTCAGCTACAACCAGGCGATAAGTCTGAATAATAATAATAATAATAATAATAATAATAATAATAATAATAATAATAATAATAATAATGACTGCTATCTTTACTACTGACTGAGAGAAAATGTTAACATGGAACATTTCACCTAGGCCGTCAACTTGCTGAGCAAGAGTAGGAAGGCCACGCGCGCCGCCCGCCCCCCACCCCAAAAAAAAAAAAACAAGGAAAAAACAGATAACTTATGTCAAGAGTGGCAAATGGTTACAAAACTGAATAACAAACATAAACAATAAAACCAGACAAAATTAAGGTATAGGGAAAAATCTGAGCGAAAGGGGAGTGGCTATTCGTAAGAATTTCGTGGATAGTAAAGACCCAGATTAGCTCAACCGATTGTTCATTCTGCGTCAGTAAGTGTTCAGATTCATCATGAATCAGCGAGAATCTCAAAGCGATGGCTTGAGAGTGACCTGACTGCTTCCCTAGATGCCATGTAAAAAAATCCCATGCACACCCGCTTTATGGGCCCTTTTGTCTAAAAGCACCCATCAGTAAAAAGCGTGTCAGGGCTCGACTTGTTTAAAAAAAAACATACATCAGTGTTTTTTCTAATATAGAAAAAAACAATAAAAAACACATATGTCAAAACACTCATTTAAAACTGATTAGCAGAGTCTGGATACTCTTCTTGCCTGAAAAACTGAGGCAGAAAAACGCATCAATGAGCAGGAAAAATTAATACGTTATTTGTTCTAAATAAAACACTCAGACCTGAAGATTAGTTCTATTATCTAACAGAAAAGTAACAGATATAAATAATAATCGTTACGCTGCTTTGAAATGTCACACAAGCCCCAATACTTTAGTCATTCAACAAAAACAAAAAAGGGCAGATAATTTACATGTGGAAAAAAAACAACAGCAGCAACACATAAGGAACCTTGTTTTATAGCAATAGCACTGAAAAACTCATTGTAACGAACTTGTTTAAAAACAAAAATGCACACACACTGGCATTTTTTATCCAACAAATGAGAAAAAGCATCAATAAAAGGTCTCAATAAATTAAGGTCTAGTTTTATATATATATATATATATACATTTAATATATATTGTTTTATATATAATATATATATATATATATATATATATATATATATATATATATATATATATATATATATATATATATATATATATATATATATATACCCTAC
>NC_089777.1:35301536-35316536 GCF_040412425.1 Macrobrachium rosenbergii
TATTCAGAAGAAATTTCAATAGACAACTCAGTCTTATTTTAAGCCATAATATATCTGACCCCGAGGATTTGATACAAGAACAACTTAAAGTTGTTGTACAACTGGGTGGGAGGAGGTCAGAGAAAATTGATGAAAAGAAAAGGACTGGAAATTGTGCAGCTGGGGGACAAAGGGACAATACAAAAAATTTTAGTAAAGCACATAGGCTTGCTCGTCAAATATTCAACATTTTAATACTCTAGTGATGAAGCACCATATAAGGAGTATACACACAGACGCTTGTATATATGACTATATTCATATATGTGACTACGCATTACATACTATCGTATTTTTTGTGCGGCAACGCTTGTTTGTTTTTAATTCTCGTGCACAAACTTGTATACTAACGACTCACGTCTACATCATCACCATCATCGTTAACCGTGAGTGTGTTCTCCTGACCTGAACATTACTCCCCTCAGCTTCACCACTATCTTCCTCACCATCCACCCGTGGGTATGTTCAACACCTCACGCATGCGCACTCAGAACCACTTTTGTAGGAGAAACACAAAGTGACTTAAGCACTGATGGATCTCGCCTTCCAGTTCCCTTTCTCCCCCCTCTTACTTATACCCTTTAACACCTTCCGTCCCCTTTCCTCCGAAAAAAATAGCCATTTTGCCCCCTATTATATTCAGGACTTAGCGCCATGTAAACCAATCGGCTCCCATGTTCCCCATTGTGACTAGTTCAAGACCCCATTCACCCTAGATGAACCTGACAAGGAATCAGCAGAGATCGATCAGAGGTTAAGGATTTTTTCCCGCGGTGTTTTTCCAGGCGTATTTTCTCCCCGGCTTTTTCTATTTATTTATTTACTTTGTCTTGACAAGTGTGTAGTTTGCTAGGCTGGTTCTGTAAAGATAACGTGGATGCGTGTGCATTCTTACTAAGGCGATTCAGGCGCACTTATAAGTATATAATATTGTCAGAAAACTATATATAATTCGCAAGGTTTTTTGTAACTACAGAGATCATCGTATTAACAACAAATGCTGCAGATTTTATATCCTACCATTACTGGAGTATTTTCCTCCAGTACGGGTGTCAATAGCCATCCGATCTCTACAATTTTTAGCAATTGCTCGAAAATTGGTCTCCCTTCTTCAATTGATGGTAATTTAGAATGAGACCACTTTCGGAAATTATATTGCTTCGCCATCTACCATCAATCTCTATTTCAAAAAGGAATATCTTGCATCACCTTGAAAGACTCTGCCCTCAAAATTACTATGGGCTACCCTCTGCGTAGAGACAAAAGACCGTCAGCATCCGTAATTAGTTTTGGTGCGTGCCACGATATTTCACCTTCTGCCACAGAGCAAGATACATAAGGATTCAATTATCTCTCGTCAGATATCGTTTCATTGTACACTCTCTCTCGAAGTTCTGTCGCAATTTTCAGGCCAAGTTAGTCTCTATCCAGGTTTCTTTATACTATATACGGCTTTCCACACAGCATTCCACCATCCAAAGACAATATTATAATTGTGTGAGTAGCTGCTTTTGGGTAGAGGCAGCTTGTCTGGTAGCCTATTAAGTTTAGCAAATTCATGGGCGATATGCTATTGAATGCTGCAGACACTGCAAATGAATATACAGTAAGCATTGTTTGTGAACATACAGGAGTACAAATGCTTTGATACCCCAAGAATGGTTAGCAATACTAAAGTGGAATTTCGTCTGGAATGTGCGGTCCTGTAACGGAGACCAAAATTGCTATGAATGAAAAAAAAATATTCGAATAAAAAATATTCAAATAAGTAAATAAAAACTTAGTAGGAAACAATTGTGCAACTTGGTCATGACATTTTAAACTTATACCCCGTACTTATCCTGGATAAAAGAAAGTCTAATAATGTGTTTGCCATGTAAAAAAAAAAAAAATAAAAAACTAACAAACCTCAGCAATCTGGTGTAAACGGCGACATATCGTGATGACCACGAAAGCAAACATCTTTAAAGAAATAAAATATCCACACTTGTATTTTTAAGTGTCTTATTTCTTGTCTTTTTTTATCACTTTTTTGACAACATGAAAATTTTCGTGTTTCTCCGTCTGCTTTCCAACTTTTTTGAGAAGTGAATAAATATTCTTGCATTTCTTCGTCTTTAATATTTTTCTAATTTTTTAGAACTTGAATAAAATTTTTTATATATACCTTCTGCTTTTTTCCAAATACCTTCTTTTCTAATTTTTTGAGGACTTGAATAATTATTCAGATACCCTTCATCTCTGAGAACCTGAATAAATATTCTTACTTTATTTGCCTTTCATTATTCCTCTTCTCGCCATTTCTGTCTATGTTTTTGTTGGGGGGGGAGGGGGGGGGATGGGTGGGTTCGGAATGAGGGGAGGGTTGGTTTAATTATTCATCTCCATACTCATCAAGAAGAAGCTGTATGACTTTGCATGCAATCCGCCTCTTCCCCATATAAGCGTCGGCAAAAGTTGTACTTGGCCTGTCTGAATTTTAAAACAGAATTCAATCTTGTTAATTACCGAGCTAGACAGTCTAGGGTTCTCTCTCTCTCTCTCTCTCTCTCTCTCTCTCTCTCTCTCTCTCTCTCTCTCTCTCTCTCTCTCTCGGAAAGGAATCCTTACTTCTCATTACTGTTACCTAGGAGATGGCATCACTATTTATGTAACTGGAATCAATTTGTCTCTGTCTATATATCTATCTCTTATAGGTTATCATTTTTCCTTATTTTTGTTTGTTTGTTTGATTCTTCATTTGCCCGCAAAAGCTGTACTTGCTCTTTTCTGCCCATTTTTTTATTTTATTTTATTTTTTTTCATATCTGCTTACTTTGTTTTCAGCTGAGCATTGGTTCCCTTACTTCTGTCTGAGTTTTCATAAGAAATATGACAGCAATTCTGTCAACGGTATCAGCATGCTATTTTTGCTGGATGATTCTCCGCAATCTCATACTTCCGAGCTTCTCTCTGCAGCAATTTCTTCACTCCAACCTCTCTCAGTGGAAAGGGAAATACGAGACGTGCATAGCAACAAAGCAACATTAAAAAAATGCAAATTTCACTTTCTAAATTCCGCCTGATAGGATACGTGAAGAAGATCTTGAATAATGAAGTCTCTTCACTCTGCCAATTTTTGAGAAGCTGCTACTTTTACAAGTTGGAGAAAAGAGAAAAGATGGTTCGAACTGGACCTTCGAACATTCTTTTCTTTTTTCTCCAACCTGTAAAAGTAACAGTTTCTTGAAAATTGGCAGTCAAAAGGTTGTTCATTATTCAAGATCTTCTTCACGTATCCTATCAGGTGGAATTTAAAAAGTGAAATTTGCCATGTTTATGTTGCTATGCACGTCTCGTATTTCCCTTTCCACTGGGCGTACCTGTGTAAAGCATATGTGCATGAACCAACCACTGATGGCAAAAGATGTATCAATGTTTCTCTTATCAAAATCTAATTCAAAATTAGGCCTGGGACAGAGAAAACATAATTTCATCACAGAAATTAGCGACTGCTTTAGCAAACGGTTTATTTTCTCAGTGACACTGAGGTTTATTTCGACAAGTAAAATATGCGCCGAAGTTTCTTCGGCGCAATCGAGTTTTCTGTACAGCGTATAATACTGTACTTTATGCAACTCTCAGCCGCGGCCCATGAAAATCTCCCACAGCCCTGTGGTGGCCTGTGTTGTTGGCACCTATAGCGGTGCCAGACGCATGATCATGGCTAACTTTAACCTTGAATAAAATAAAAACTACTGAGGCTAGAGGGCTGCAATTTGGTATGTTTGATGATTAGAGGTTGGATGATCAACATACCAATTTGCAGCCCTCTAGCCCCAGCAGTTTTAAGATTTGGGGGCGGACACAAAAAGTGCGGACGGACAGACAAACACCCATCTCAATAGTTTTCTTTAACGGAAAACTAAAAAGCAGTCCATTTATATATATTCACAGACATCTCTGATTGCTTCTGGAAATAGTTTATTAACACCACGACAATAGTGGCTGCTTCAGCAAAACGATTCGTTGATTCACCGACTCTGGTGACGGGAGTGAAAATGACATTTTTACTGCTGCTGCTGCGAGAGAATCTCGACCCTAAGCCCTGAATCAATTTGCGAATCGAGAGACGCAGTAGTACCGGTTCATGGAGAGACATCCTGGATTATGGTTGGATTTCAGAGGTTAACATTCAAAAAAAGGGCAAAAAAAAAAATAAAGCATCGAAATTTATATTCATTCAGAGGAAACGAAAATTAAATGTTATATATGTATATGTATAAAAGTACATACACACACACACATACATACATATATATATACACGTATTTATATGTATATATAATATACACACACATATATATATATATATATATATATATATATATATATATATATACAGTAGATATATATATATATATATATATATATATATATATATATATATATATATATATATATATATATATATATATATATGTATATATATATACAGTATGTATATATATATATATATATATATATATATATATATATATATATATATATATATATATATATATATATATATACACCTGCGTGAAAATTTCATCTCCAAATTTTTCTAATTGGATCTTAATTCAATTAATTTCTTTTCAATTCTGGGCTCCTGAAATCTCACCACGGGCCACAACTTCGCTCCACTAATCAGACTGATCTGCAGCTCTAGACGGAGGTAAACTCGCATCAAGCCTGGGACGTCAGAATTACCTGATCTTGATATTTCTCCGTGACTGATTCTCTCCTCTGCGTTTTCGCCGATGCTAATTTACTTCTCGCTGGGGGACCGTTTTTTTTTTACATTCAAAAGACGTATGTGTGTGTGTGTATGTGTGTGAAAGTTGGGACGAGAAAATGAGAGAGAAGACACAGGTAAGAGGGGAATAGTAAGTAATGATTGTGAAATAGTGAAAACATACATGAAAAATATGGTTAAAGACTGACATACATGCATAATTCTGTCTGAAATATGGTTTTGAAAAACTGTTGTTGGATTAAGAGAGAGAGAGAGAGAGAGAGAGAGAGAGAGAGAGAGAGAGAGAGAGAGAGAGAGAAAAAACTGATGACAAAGTGAGAGAGAGAGAGAGAGAGAGAGAGAGCTATAGAAAACTGATGACAAAATGAGAGAGAGAGAGAGAGCTATAGAAAACTGATGACAAAATGTGAGAGAGAGAGAGAGAGAGAGAGAGAGAGAGAGAGAGAGAGAGAGAGAGAGAGAGAGAGAGAGAGATACGACCAAAGGTGTTAGGAGAATAAAGAGAAAACAAATACTAAGACTTACAGGCTCTATCAGATACCACAGCAAAACGTGACAAAATATGATTTAAAATGAAAATTTACAGGAGCGTGTTCTTTTGGTGGTAGTGGTCTCCATAAGAACGAAAACAGTGAGAATGGGTATTGTGAAGGATAATGTTTTTGTTTATTTTAGAAGGAAACGACGATTTTTAAATATTTCAATGATGCCGAAAGTTCTTCAAATTTGGATTTTTGGAGGAAAAGGAAGGACTTTAAATCATATAAGACTGACCATGTGCACCATTACCGTCGTAGTAACATGGCTTGACTCATATTTTTGTTATGTTTATCGGTACCTTCATCGTGTTTGTTATTTACTTCGCAATACAATGTTTTCCCACTTTATTTATTAATACACGTAATTAGAGTCGTCGCAATAACTAGGTCATCGACAATATACTTTCTTTTCTACCAATGGGAAAAATATTTCTGTGGAAGAAATAAAAAAGGTACAACGGACACCGAGCCAGAATTTGATATTTGAAAAGGAATTCGGAAAAACTAATATTCTTTTTTTAGGGAAAACCTCAGTGCAAAGTAAAAAAAATGAAATAACTCCCTATCATAGTTAAGAAAACGAGACAAGATGCAGTAGCTTCCCACGTAAAATTGGGTCACTGCAAAAAAAAGAACAAAAAAGTTAGTGAAATTTAGTTATCAAGCGATGCCATGCAATCTAGAAATTTCTTTCGAGAAGAACCATATACATAGTTAGTGGTGAATTTATTTTGACGCGAGTCTCTAGCAATAATAATAATCTTATGAAAATGAATATGAAAAATGACCTGGATATAAGAGGTTATCGTAGACCAGACCTCTCGGTATCAGCTTTAGAATCGCAAAACAAATTCCTACCGACATTTACGACCAGAAACCACCCGGTCCGGGAGGCTATATCTCTAATTTTTCTACTCGAACTAATTGCGGTGCCGTCAATCTCTTCACGGGGAGGAACGTCAGCTCCTCTTTCGCGAAAACACTCGGCTGCCTTCGAAACATGCCGATTGGAAATCGAATATTTCCTTCCTTTCTCTTCCGAAGGAGAGGAGGCTTAGGGTTAGTCTAAGTGTCTCTGTCGCCTCGTCAGAAACAAAGACCCGTGGGATTATAAGATGCGAAAACTATAACCAATTAGTAGGACCCAGTTTCAAAAGGGCTTTTCCACCTGTCTTCTCCCGTGAGCTGGCGCAGACCTAAAAGCGGACAGCGCACGCGACGTTATCGAACGATTTAGGTCGTATCGGGTAACCATCAGTCTCCGTGCCTTCTTCTTCAATTTGCCTAACCCCAAGTCCCATTTGGCTTTCGCTTCTTTGCTCGACTTGAGACCAATTCGCCCTCTCAGTTACGTTGCAACTGGTTCACGCGACTTCCGGATGTAGAATAAAAACAGGTACGTTATATCGTTGCTTAGAAATCGGGATACCGAAACAGAAAATACCGAAAGGCTTTCGAATTTCACCGGTGACGCCTAATGCGATTTCCAGTGAACCATGAACGCGTCGTTTTTTGAGATTCTTTTATTATCTCACAATATTGTTGCTCGCGAAAATTAATCGCTCCCATGCTCTAATGTGATAAACACAGGTCACGCAGGGGTGAAGGATGCTAACAAGATCCTGAGACGAGAGAGAGAGAGAGAGAGAGAGAGAGAGAGAGAGAGAGAGAGAGAGAGAGAGAGAGAGAAGGGCGGGGAACAAGCGATTTACTTTTGTCGTGGTGCTTGAGCGGGTGACGCTTGATCAAGCAGTTGATCAACAAGGTGCCTCTTTTTGTGCCAGGCGGCGGGGAGGAAAATTATTAATTGCGAGCTTATTATCTATCCTGTAGGTTAAAATGCTTGCAAGCGATCCAACCAAATAACTGACAGGTCTGTCATTAAACGGCGAAGGTGAAAATTAGCGGGAAATTTAATTTAGCGAAAGTAGATTAATTGTAAGACCGAAGTCATGTTTCGATCTGGTCGTGAAGGACTCCTGTGGTTACCAACGACCGACAGAAAAGGTTCTAAGGTTGCTGGCAACGAGCGGACAAGGTATAAATAATGTGATGATTAAGAACTGAAGTAAAGTAATGGTATGAAGCCTATCGTTATATCATGGCGCAAATAGAAAACACTATAAGTGCGCCTGATGAATGGGATGAAATGCAGATTTTATCGCTGCCTAAAAGAGGAAGCAGGATAGGGCTGGAGACTGGGAAAGGAATTTCCACAGCAAGTAACTAAAGTAAAATACTGGGGAAAAAAATGGAAGTAAAAAAAAGAATAGGAAAATGAAGCGTTGACTAATGGGCCTCGGAAATTGTTATGAAACCACCTCCTAGGAAACTAAATATTTGTTTTCTCATTGATCGCTACTACAAGCAGTTTTAGAAATCCGTATCCATTCTTCACGATGGGCAAGGCCTCATTCCGTCATCTAATAAGGGAAATTCATAAATATTTTTTATTCTATTTTGTTTATAAGGAAATTAAAATGTTTGTTTTTTTCAAGAGACTAAGTGGTTGTGGATACTTGCAAATGCTTCGCAAAACTAGTCTTGAAAGACCACCAGTACATTTAATACGGACCACGCATAAAAACGGTAAAGCATTTGCAAATTGTAAAGGAATATAATGATGCGAAGTAAAATAAGATAAAAAAAAATGGAGTGCTTTACTTCACAACCTGTTGGTGTTCTGGGCTATCTGAAACCCACTGATGCTTCAATTCGACCCCCTAAGGTCTGTTGTAAGTTCCCAGTAACAGCCACGAAGGCATATTTGCCAACCTGGACTGAATTCATCGGTGGTCACCCTACCGGACACAGACCAGACAAAGAGTTACGGGAAATAAAAAAAAATTCACGTAAGAAGATAACAGGGTTGGGGATAAAGGGCATTGGAAGGAAGTAAGGCCAATTAAAAAAAGCAATAAGAAATAACGGTGGTCCCAACATTAATTACCAACTATGAAATCTTTTTTCTTATGAAATAAAGATTTGCATGAAACAGAGACTTTACCCAACGTAATCCAAAAAGATTACACCCGCGAAAAGTTGGAGATATAAGTACATTGGCCGGTGTGCGATAATAGTTAATACAGGAAAATTATGTTATTACATAACGTAGTTCTTTCTATGAAAATAACAGTAATAAAAGATAAAAAGAAGAAAAAATAGAGCCATACAGAAACTGCTGGAGCACAGAAGCAATATATTTGAAAAAGCCGATGAATTGTAAAAAAAAACGACAATGATAAAAAAAAACACATGAACATGAAAGTTGGAGACGGAAAATGCACTGGAAGATAAGAGGAAAGGAAAAAAAAAAAAGATGATATTCACTGATGGATAAAGAGTAAACCAGCGTATAAAAGAACTCGGGATCAAGAATGCCAATGTCGTAATGAAAACAAGACTAGTTACTTTAAGCCTGAAAGATAATTTCAAGGAGGAATACCGTGATGAGCAGAACTTAAGACAGAACATTTCTACTCATGCAAGACGCAAAAAGCAACGCGAGACCAGGACATAACCAGAGAAATTATTTTGAAATGAATGTGATAAAACCACGCCTTCAAGAATCTGAGTGTAATTCATTAACCGTGTCGAGACATATTGTTCTCTCTTCATTGTGGGTAATTGTGTACACACTGATCAAGAGACGAGATGTCTGGAAAGTGCCAGCGAATGCACTCAAATCCTAAAGCATCTTATTTTATTATATATTCTTTTTCAGCCCGATAATGAGTTTCTGAAATCCTGCTATTGACATCCCGTTGTTGGAATGACGTAATTACGGACTTCAAATGCAAGAAAATATCAATTCCATAACTGAATAACTAACAGGTCATAAGCAACATCAGTAAGCTAAGTAGTTTCCCATTTGTTAAACAATTACAGGATAAATTAAAGATGCCAACATGAATTAGAAAATAATCTTAACTTGAGCTAACAAAAACTTTGGCAGGGCTCGGCAAGGTGAAATTCACGCTAAGCCGAGAATCAGGCGAAAAAATTAAAGACCGGACCACTGGACTGGTAATAGCATCTTTTAAACGCTCCAGCTTCTTTATTTGTTTTGTTCTCAGACTCATACAGCTGCGGGAGATACTAATTAACGTGGAATTCGAACGTCGACCCATCAGAGTAGCCTGCAGGACATCTAACAACCCCACAAATCTCCAGCATAGCTTGGAACAAGGGTCCAGGTTTTCTAAGGTTCGTGCGTTGACAATTCAACGAGGTGGACTTGGCTATAGGAGAGACGAAAGGTGTACTTACGGATATAATACAGTCATAAGTTTGTTTATGTAGGCTATAAAAAACAACTCGAAATAGATTTTTCATATATTCGTCGAAATTTCGCTATTTTTGCTAAATTGGATTTCGAGCCTTCTTCTGACCCTTTCTCAGTCGTTAAATCATTTTGATAAACTTGATAAAATATTCTTCTTACAAGTTTCCACATTTCTTCCTTCATTTGCCTGAAAAGCTCTGGTCTGAGGTTCTCAAACCCAAACAGCAGCTTGGACCAGGTATCTTCTACGACTTATTGCTGTTAAAGTGGAGCTTGCAACACAAAACACTGATAACAAAAACAGCGAAGAAAAGAGGTTTCATCAAAAGAGAGAGAGAGAGAGAGAGAGAAAGAGAGAGAGAGAGAGAGAGAGATCCACTTATTAATGGTATCATATTCCTCACTTTCTCACCACCTGCACTCTTCTCAGGAGCAATTTGATTTAGCGCCCTCCCAAATTATGATCCATAACTGCATTTTTTTTCCTCTCTCTTTTTGTTTTTTGTTGCACTTGTGGCTGGTGCCAGAGGGAAGAGCAACAGTTGGGGGTATGAGAGGGGGGGGGGCACCTTAGGTAGCGGAGAATTGGGGGCAGGCGGGTGTTGGAAGGACGTCGCCCGAGCGAGTCCTTAGGAAGCGTTGGTAGCTGGGGTCCTTAACTCACACCCTCGGGAGGATATGTTGATCATTAGCCGTCTCCCTCGTTCCACGTCTCACGGTCAACGAGGCAATGGCTATCCAGGTGGAATAAGGAACAGAGAGAGAGAGAGAGAGAGAGAGAGAGAGAGAGAGAGAGAGAGAGAGAGAGAGAGAGAGAGATTGATTGATTGCGATTTACCGGACGTCACAACTACAGGGGAGAGAGAGGAGACAGAGAGACGTGGGAGAGAGGGGCGTACTCTTTGGGAGACGGGTGGGAGGGGGAGGTATAGAAGAAGTATAGCTTCTGGATCAGAGCGGAATGATTCTCGTGCACGCTCTTGAAAGCCGTAAATACTCGCAGATAAAGGCACTCTGGTTAAAGGACGGCCTAGTTGGCAGGTCACACAGTCAGTTTTTATGTCCTTCAATTAACAAGCAAGAATCGTGCAAAGGATTAACGCAGGGGAAAAAAGAGTACGTGGTTTTGTTTGTAACAAACCACTGGGAGAAAGCTCCCTCGGAGATAAATGTTCGGTCAGTGAAAATAGAGGCAACAAAATTTCCAAACAAACTTACGGATATTTTTTTTGCATGTTTTAGTTAAGGAAATGCTTTAAAGATAATACATTATGGTATGAGAACTGGCCATAAACAGGACAAATAAATCAACGAGAGTAATAATGGATGCAAGGAACGAACACATATAGCAGGTATTATATGTAGATCTTGGGAAAGTAAATAAAAGGCGGAAAGTTATATAATGGAAGCTGGCAACTTACTGAAGTGTCAAGGATGGTCGCACGCCCGAGGACAAGCTCTAATCTGCATAAAAGTAGTAGCTGACGAAGCAGACAACGGATGCAAGTAAATGATATGGAGGACGTTTCTGATCTTCTATGAACAATGACACAAACGACAAACATCGTAAGAATCTTCGTAAAAACAATGGGCAGTAAACTTTAGGGTCATATCGTGTAACGACGCGGTAAACAACAAACGAACCAGTTAGTAATAAACAACGCAGTTAACATCAAATATTAAGCAAAGACACAAACAATACGAGAAACCACAAGACATTAGAGAGAGACAACACTGTACAAGCACTGACTGACGTAAGAACTAGACCACCTGCCTGAAGGCGGCCATTATGACCAACAGGTATCCAGCAGGTATTTTTCCCGCAGGGAATCCCGTAGCTCATGCTTTTAATAAGACTTCCTTCGCGGGAACAATGCTTCGGCAATCACAGAAGCACATGCAAGCGCACGAGGACTATGGAGTTGCCACTTATGGATCGCCCGGTCTCATTCCCTGTCGGAGACCGTGGCGCGAAAAACCGCGGGGGGAGGGAGGGGCGGGTTTTACCGCGACGTCATTCGACCAGAGCCGGACGATCAAAGCATCGTTCGGGATGTCAATAAAATGTAAACTGGTGGGATATAGGTGGCTTCTTTCGATAACAACCGCGTGAACAAATTGATTTTAAAGTGGGTACAAACTCTTAGCAAATTCTGTTGTCTACTCGCACTGGATTTGAAAACAGAAAACTTAATTTTGCAGTTTGGAATGATGGGATCAGCGTTAATGATGCCTCATTTCTTGTATTCTTAAACTGGAACGTTCGGGATGCATTTTATGTTATATATGTGTATGTATATATATATATACATACATATATATATATATATATATATATATATATATATATATATATATATATATATATATATATATATATATATATATATATACATATATATATATATATATATACACACACACACACACACACACACATATATATATATATATATATATATATATATATATATATATATATATATATATATATATATATATAATATAAACATCAAACTGTTTTTTCCCTAACAAGTGGTTGACCTAAGATACATGCCACGTTCATTTCTAACTAGAGAATCATAGCTGAACCCCTTTCCAGAGAACTGCTACAATATTAACCAGTTCATAAACCTAAATGGAAGGCTAATCAGCAGCGTATCGAACCCCCTTACACACTCTATCTTTATCTAGATAATAAAGCCCTTTCTAGGTGTTTCTCTCCTTCTCCCTCACAAAACCTTTCGCCAACGTATTATCCTACATCCATCTCAAAACACTAGGATCTATTCTTTCAATTAAACCTAATTTTTTTACCACACTTTTCATCTTGGCAATTTTTTACGTCACATTACTGCGTAAAAATTTCATCTCAACAGCTTTTTTTTTATTCGCGTCCAACAAACACACAAACATATATTTATATATATATATATATATATATATATATATATATATATATATATATATATATATATATATATATATATATATATATATATACTGTATATAGGAATGTCATTATATCTCTATGTACGTGCTTTCAGTTCCTCATGTAAACACCAACATATACGAACATGCATGATTTTGTCTGAGCAAATTTGTAAATGCATGAAAAAATAACAAAACTAGTATTCTTGCTTGTCTGTCCTAGATATCGTCCCTGAAAATATTCGAGTCATTACTGCTACGCCTGATCTTCAGTCTTCTGCCCTCAAGCATTTTCTTAACAACTTTCACACTGACTCAGTAAGTCGATGTTTTTGGAACTGACGGTAAATGTTTGCAGCCGATATCGCTGACACTCACACCCAAAATAGGTTCGAATATCGGCTGCCAGCAACATCCGTAAGCTTTAGAAAATAAATACATAAAACCCTTGTACTCCGGACTCTTGTTCACATGCATCATTAAACAGTTAAATGCTTTTATTCCAGCTTCACTAGGTTTTCCTTTTTCACTTAAAGTAATAATACTTCAAAGCGCCATGAAATATTGTTATAGTTTTATTTAATACTTTAAAGCGCCATGAAATACTGTTATAGTTTTTTTATTATTATTATTCTTTGTACATGTAAGAAATTCTTTGTCCTGCACGTTATCTATTGCTATTTAAGCATTACTTTCATCTTTCCATTTCTTTTTTTCAATTACAATCATGCTGTTGTGTAGGAGTTTGATTTGCATGTAAGTGGCCTTTTCAGGGTGCCCTACATGAATGTCCGCTCAGTTATTATAGTAATAATAGTGATAATAATTGCTATTTCTTCATCCCAACCAGATCGCTCGAAGCACTGACTTTTTACTAAGGCAAAAATACCGCGCGGAGAATTCATTGTCAGCCCAAATTATGTTCGTTCTCTGCAAGAACGGAATGTGTTTTTGGAATTCACTCACTAAACGATTCCAGAAGATAGTGAATTCTAGTAGTGGACAGTACGATTTTCCAATTTTTTTGTATTGCAATCATTTCTGCGGGCTCCTGTAACCCAAATGTCAGTTGTTTCGACTCTTCAAACGTAGGTTTAACTGTTACGGTGAAAATTGGCGGTCAAATAAGACATGATTGGGAAGCAATTTCGGATTCAAGGTACGTTACATTATCTCTAGGCTAAACCAAAGGATTCTTTATTGTTACGTACTGATGGAGGGGCTAGTGGTGAGAGACGCTGTTCCAGAGATGCAATAAAAAAAATCTCCACGTGGAGTTTGTTACCAGTAGAATGTCGGTGTTACAGAGAGAAACAGAGGAAAAAATACTTAAATAAACATCCCGTTTCTATAGAAGGATTATTATCGTTAATATTACCTGCGATTCTTTCCAGTTCCCAGATAAAATTTTGGAGGAGGATGGTCGCCCCAGGGGGGCTTATGCCACGACGTCGTCTGGTACTCCTTGCTGATCACCCAACTAAGTATTATTAATGACGGTAATAAGAAAACTTTACCGAAGAGAAATGGGCACCTCACTGGGCTCAGGTAAACCAGGTCACTTTACTGCCTGACGAAATCCAGACTTGATCAGACTTCGGCCACAACAGCAAAAGCTCGATTGGTCTCTTAATGTTCGTCCTTTCTCTCGCTGGAGTGAAAAATCAGGGTGGATAGGGGGCTGAGGGGGTAGGCCCGTTAATGGGGGGGGGGGAGGGAAGACGTAGCAAAATAATTGGGAATGTTGGTATCGATGCGTTTATCGACGCTCGAACAACGGTGTGGATAGGAATCGCTTCCAATTAACTAACTACATTCTGGATCCCAGAGGATTGGAAAGATTCCCTGATTTGGATTTTGCTTTGGGGGAATTTTGGTGCGATTTCAATCTGACTCCTCTCTCCTCCTCGACATCTTTTTTTCTTGGGGAGTATGGAATTTATGGAATTCACCTCGCCTCTTTTTTTTTTTTTTTAACTATCTCTCTCTTGGAGAGTATGGTATAATCAGGAAAATTTGGCCAATCACTCAATCTTCCTCAATTTTTTCGTTAACTTTTTAGTTTTCTGTCCGTCCGCACTTTTTCTGTCCGCCCTCAGATCTTAAAAACTACTGAGGTTAGAGGGCTTCAAATTGGTATGTTGATCATCCACCCTTCAATCATCAAACATACCAAATTGCAATCCTCTAGCCCCAGTAGTTTTTATTTTATTTAATGTTAAAGTTAGCAATGATCGTGCGTTTGGCACCGCTATGGTGCCAACAACAATACTGGCCACCATCGGGCCGTGGCTGAAAGTTTCACGGGCCGCGGGTGAGAGTTTCATGGGCCGTGACTGAGAGTTTCATACAGCGTATACGCTGCACAGGAAATTCGATTGCGCCGAAGAAACTTCCGCGAATTTTACTTCTTTTTTAAGGCAATCGGA
>NC_089777.1:35326536-35386536 GCF_040412425.1 Macrobrachium rosenbergii
AATACAGTGGTGTACACACACACACACATATATACACACATACACACAATATATATAAGCCCAATTGTGAATTTTGTATTTGCTCTTCGATGTAATGATTTGAGGTGAGAATTTTAAGACAGTTATTGAACCGTTCTTCATCTTTCCATTCCTCTTTCTATTCGTCAGTGGGAACAACGAGAGAATTAACTTTTTATATGGCCGAGGCTTCGGTAAAAAGGAAGTAATGTTTTGTGGCTATTGCAGTTCAAAGACATTTCCTACTCGTTATGACATTTCTTTTTTTGGCAGTTTCGGCTTTGTTCTTTGCACAGTCTTTCACCTTCATGATTAACGACAAGAAAAGTAATGGTAGTTTTTTTCAATCTTCATTATAGAAAACTTGAAAGTAAGATAAAGGGAATTCGTAAATTTATGAGAATTGGCAAGATTGATACACAAATCTTATTAACACTAAGATTTGTGTAATCAAATACTTTAACTTCAGTAATTATGCTCAGATATCAATCTTGCCAATTCTCATAAATTTACGAATTCCCTATATCTTACTTTCAAGTTTTCTATAATGAAGATTGAAAAAACTACCATTACTTTTCTTGTTAATCATGAAGGTGAAAGACTATGCAGAGGTCAAAACCTAAACTGGCCCCTCACCCCAAAAAAAGAGAAATGTCATAACGAACAGGAGACTGTCTTTGAACTGTAATAGCCACAAAGTATTACTTCCTTTTTACCGAAGTCTCAGCCATAGAAAAATTTAATTCTCTCGTTGTTCCCACTGACGAATAGAAAGAGGAATGGAAAGATGAAGAACGGTTGAATAACTGTCTTAAAATTCCCACCTCAACAAATCATTACTTCCTTATGCTTGAGGATTCTGACATACAGGTAGTTCCCATAAGCTTTCGATATTGTTTCTTTCCGAAAAATTTCAAAAGTAAATGATTACCCCCTTATCCTTCAAGATCCCAACCTATACATCGTTAATCACCTCCATATTTCCATATGCAAAAGGAGGAGAAACGTGGAAAAAAGACAAATACCTGAAAAAGTAAGAAATTAGTATTTTTTTTTTTTTACAAAATTCGAAAGGCGAAGCATTACTCTTTTTCCATGAAAATTCAGCGCAAACGTACCCTCACAAGTGCGTTGAAAACAATGGTCCCTCTTTCGCCAGTTAATTAGCCCATGAATCTCGGAATACTGGAGCAAACAAATGTGCGAGTAAAGAGAATTGCAAACAAATATGAGGGCAAACAATAAACTGGCAATAATTTGCTTTAATATTTAACTCAATGCGCCGTAAATTATGGCAAAGTGATAGCGGTTCGTACCATCTTAAATCAGATACCGTACAAAAACCATTTAGAGCAATATTACAGGAATAATGGCAAATTAGGGCGGTTTCGCGAGGCACTAAATTAGACCTCATTGAGTTTCGAATATTTTTAAATATCCCGGAAAAAGCCTCTTGGCAACTCATGTAACAGAAAAGTACCACTAGGCAACGTTATCTCGTGTAGAGATACTTCTTGGCAATTTTCAGCTCCGAGAAAAATACAATTCGGCAACTCAGGGGTTTTGATGATTATTCTTGGATTCCAAATAAGTATTTAATAGCCAATGAAAACGTCAAGTAAAGACTAATAGAGTAATAATGCGATATACTGTGATGACAAATGGTAATATGTTGTTATTTATGGATTGGTGTGGGCTCTTTCTCAACGAGCAAGATTTTTATACCCTTATATAAATATACTGTATATTTGCAAACGCACGTGTATATATATATATATATATATATATATATATATATATATATATATATATATATATATATATATATATATATATATATATATATATATATATATATATGTGTGTGTGTGCGTTGTGTGTATGTGTTTGTACGCATATATGTATTAGAGAGAGAGGGAGAAGAGGAAAGAATACATACATATTACACATGGACATACACATATAAGATGCATGAATTATTGTGCATATAAGAATCTATGATAACCTCTTGTGTCAAAGAGAAGTACAAACAATATAATGAAAGAGGTGAAGCCAGTACCATTAAATAGTCGCTCTTCATCAAGAGATATTCATCTAATAACAAATGAAATAAAACAAAAAATAGAATAACAGAGGATAAGCATGAGAGAACAGATAATTTAAAAGCACTAAAAAAAAAATAACATAAACTTTGAGAACGACAATAATAAAACTTATACTGGAAATGAGATTACAAGAATAATGAACCGGTAATGAGAGAGAGAGATAAAGTGAGAGATACCAGTTCCAAAGTAATATCAATGAATCTGTAATAGAAAAGATTTCGTTTCGAAGAGAGAGAGAGAGAGAGAGAGAGAGAGAGAGAGAGAGAGAGAGAGAGAGAGATCCAATACCTCCGTAATAATAATTCAGAAACAGATAGGCAATCTTCCCAAACAGAACTAATTACGAATCGAGGAAAGGTTTACTCTCTCCCTCTCTCTCTCTCTCTCTCTCTCTCTCTCTCTCTCTCTCTAGCTTTCGAGGAAATGAGAGAGAGAAAAGAAGACAGCGGACAGCCGATATCTCGCAAGCGATGAAAACCGAGATAAAGCAAAGGTCGGAATTTAAGTAGAATATTTGTCTAAGTGACGTCACTGATGGTGGGAGGAGTCGCAGATTCAAGAAAAAGATTGTTGGAGCGCGGGGCTCATGTCCACTGAAGAGATCAAAGGTTACGCTTATTTTCTCTCTCTCTCTCTCTCTCTCTCTCTCTCTCTCTCTCATGCACAAAAACACACACACACACACACACACACACACACATATATATATATATATATATATATATATATATATATATATATATATATATATATATATATATATATATATATGTATGTATAGACATACATATCTATATATTATATATATATAAATAAATTTCGGACTCACATCGGGATCGAACCCAGGTTTTTCAATTGAGTACGAAATTAATTTCTGTTCCACACGTGACTGTGTGTTGATTTCTTGTAACACATACAAATACACACACACACACACACACACACACACACACACACACACATATATATATATATATATATATATATTTATATATATATATGTATAGACATATATCTATATATATATATATAAATAATTAAATTTCGGACTCACATCGGCATCGAACCCAGGTTTTTCAATTGAGTACGAAATTAATTTCTGTTCCACACGTGACTGTGTTGATAACACATACAAATACACACACACACACACACACACATATATATATATATATATATATATATATATATATATATATATTTATATATATAAACATTCATATGATATGCATACATATATATATTCATGAAGCTACAAATGTCGCTTAATATCAAATTCACGCTACTTCGGGAATATCCCCGATGGGGAATTACCACCGAAGGGGAATTTTTTTTTTTTTAAATGATAAATGGATCGGTACCAGGGGTCTCGATCCCTCGACACGGTACCTTCCAGCAACTCCATTCGACGGTCAAACCGTTGCTCCGATCCATTTATCATTAAAAAAAAAAATTGCCCTTCAGTGATAAGTTAAGTACACCTTACTTTAACCAGACCACTGAGCTGATTAACAGCTCTCCTAGGGCTGGCCCGAAGGATTAGATTTATTTTACGTGGCTACGAACCAACTGGTTACCTAGCAACGGGACCTACAGCTTATTGTGGAATCCGAACCACATTATACCGAGAAATTAATTTCTATCACCAGAAATAAATTCCTCTAATTCTTCATTGGCCGGCCGGAGACGCGGATAATTTCCCATCGGGGATATTCCTGAAGTAGCGTGAATTGGATATTAAGCGACATTTGTAGCTTCATGAATGTATATAAATCCCGGTGTGATAAAAATTTCATGCATATACTATATATGTATATATATGTATATTATATATATATATATATATTATATATATATATATATATATATATATATATATATATATATATATATATATATATATATATATATATATATATCTCACATGTATGTAGCACACTACAATTTCTCCCCACCTCCCATCCGTCATCAGTTGTTACGGCACGCAATCTCCAGTCCTCACGTCTAGTTGAATTGACGAGGCAAAAGACGGCGAGGGAGAGGAATAAATTCGCATTGTAAATATCGCAATAAGTTTGTCACGCCATAACTGTATTTTGTTGCCTGTGTCAGGCGATCGAGGCATCTCTCAGCACTGAGTGAGCCGGCGTGTGCAATATTGCAGGCAATAGGAGGGTCCCCTGCCCTTTCTCTGTGTTTTCTGGTAGGCTGAAATGGATGTGGTGAAACTGTAAAACTGATATTACATTTGATATATATATTTACACGCACACACATACACACATATATATATATAAATAAATATATAATATATATACATATATATAAATAAATATATAACATATATTATATAAATAAATATATAAATATATCTTTATATATATATATATATATATATATATATATATATATATATATATATATATATATATATATATATATATATATATATATATAAAATCTTCGAGGGATGAGGTTAACAGGCCAATATAAAATATAATATATATATATATATATATATATATATATATATATATATATATATATATATATATATATATATATATATAATCTTCGAGGGATGAGGTTAACAGGCCAGTATAAAGTTTCCCGACATTGGCTGACGCTAGTACTCGGTCAGCTAGTGGACAGCAAACTGTGATTAAACAACAACCCTCGCTAATTCGAGCCCAGCGCCCCATTACTAACATAGCCTAGTAAAAACAAACCAGTCTCTTAAAAGCAGCACGGTAAATGATTCGGGAAGTAGAGAGAAATACAGATAAAAGTTTGGACAATTATCGGAACTTCCACAGTCTTTCTAGTTTTTGTTCTCGCCTCTTCCCTTGTCGTCTCTATTCCCCGTGGTAGCAACACCGGCATATTTCTTTTTGCACAGCGAGAAATACAGAGAAAAGTGGGGGAAATTATCGGAATTTCCCACAGCATTCTCATTTTTTCCTCACCTCTTCCCATGTCGTCTCATCTTTCATGAAAGCAGTGTCTGGATTTTTCTTTTTTGCGCTGGTAGACGGGCACGTTACACTTATGGGCCACTGATTAAGGCTAAATCTTCAAAAGTTCAGGGGAATAGATTAAAGGTGTTTGCGAGACAATAAGGTCAAATCCTCGTTGCTTGTACCTGTCTTGCCTCTCGCAGACACAATATAGGAAAGTTGATGTTATTTTTGTGTCCGAGATCTTGTTCTTATCTTTGAATTAAATCTTTCGGGATTACCATTGACTCACTAAGAGGGCCAAGCCCCAACCCTTTTTGTTGCCTCCTTCAGAGAGATGAAGACCTCGCTCAAGCGACTGAAGACGTCATAGATTCCTCGTGCTCCTACTGAGCTCGATAATGATTGACAAGCAGCCGATTCAAAGCTCTCTGTTGGAAGTTACAATTGTTATATCATTTTCAATGATGGACCATGTAAAGTTTTCAATCCACTCTCGTTAGTAAATACCCGATGATTTGACAATCTCAGTTATACCTGTATGATATAATTTTAGCCACCCTTTTAGGGGAACAGCAAGTCATTTCGTTGTGCACTTGCTTAAAATAGCCATGTGACCCCTGGCATTTAAGGTCATTCAGTGCTTTGCAAGTTGCCTTTCGTTGTTGGCGATTTGCCCTCCATTGCATACATTGTATTAACCCTTTTTTTTTTATAATTACTGAGGGTATTTTTGAAGGTTAAACATCCCTAACCTTCCCTGTAGTACAAATTAAGCCGTGTGCACATGGATACCCATCTTTCAGACAATAATGTAAATTAAGTGTGGTCTGAGCAAGATATTTAACCATAGGAAACACCTGCATCCAATCTTCTGAATAATAATAATAATAATAATAATAATAATAATAATAATAATAATAATAATAATAATAATAATAATAATTTAGTGTAAACTACTGAAGGAAACTCCAACGATTACGACGAGGTCTGTCGTTTAAGGAGACCTTAAAAACTGCTGATGCTTTGTGGAGAGATTTTTTTTCACCTCTAAAGGGCGAGAATACCACATTCGGGAAGAGTGTTGGACGAAAAATTGATCAATTCTGTTGACCCTCGAGTTTACAACTCCCACACGGTATCTGTAACTTACCTCCTGTGTTGGGCCTTGCTTGTTTATCTTTCCCATTCTCGTTTTCGTTTTCGTCGAGGAGGAAGCTGGAAAAGATGATAGATTTCCTGCACCACAGACCACTTCTTTAAGGATAACCAGAAGTGACATATGGGCAAATAAGAAAGGAAATGATAATTTTCAGAATGTCAAGAACTAACACATTGCCATCAAGAACTAACACAAATCAAGCCACAATCAAGAACTAACACAATGCCACCTAAGAGCATCCAGCATTAACTTTCTGTGTGCACTCATAAATGAAAACAAAAGAATTGAACAAATGATCTCGAACAACATAAACGCACACACACACACGAACGCACGCACTCTCACACGCAAACAAAGAACCGAGAGCAAAAAGGCTGTTAACAATACTCGCAGTTTCTTGCACGAACAGGATGTTTAATGAACCTCGCGATGGAGTTTATGCTTTATTAAAAATATCGTAAAACGTCTTGTTTTCTTCTCCTTGATGACCATCTGGTCAGACTACGTTCTCTTTCTCTTCTTGTTCCTTCTTCATTTGTCCGGTCTCGATGCTCCTCTTTCACACGGCGCATGCGCCCTTTTAGGCAAAGACTTTCTAACAGCGATGCTCTTTGAACTCCTTGACGGAAAGCGCAGCAGACTCTAACTCCTTGTAGGAATGCGCCGTCGATTCTTCTTTCCTTTTGCGCCTTTCTGGAAATCGCACGGCCATTTGTATATCGGCGCAGCGTCGTAAAACAAAACCGGAATCTCCTAATTTCGGGTTGTTAGATGTTAAGACAATCTCGCACACTGCCTATGTCTCGCACAGATCCAATTCGTATTTGTCGGCATGTGATCGCGATTGGTTTTTGCCTCACCCAATCTGATTAGTAATGAAGCATTTGGTGCAAAGGATTACCTCGGGGCAAATAACTGCTAAGAGTTACAAGTTCATTTAGTGCAGCTTCTCGTCTTGGATTCTCTCTCTCTCTCTCCCTCCTCTCTGTATGTCCTCTTTCGTCAGTAATTGTAAGTTTATTTAGCTTCGTTACCTAGTCTCTCTGTCTCTGTCTCTCTCTCTCTCTCTCTCTCTCTCTCTCTCTCTCTGTATGTCCTCTTTCGCCAGTTATTGTTAGTTTATTTAGCTTCGTTACCAAGACTCTCTCTCTCTCTCTCTCTCTCTCTCTCTCTCTCTCTCTCTCTCTCTCAGTATGTCCTCTTTCGTCAGTTATTGTAAGTTTATTTAGCTTTGTTACCTAGTCTCTCTCTCTCTCTCTCTCTCTCTGTATGTTCTCGTTCCTCTGTTATTGTAAGTTTATTTAGCTTCGTTACCCAGTCGCTCTCTCTCTCTCTTTCTCTCTCTCTCTCTCTCCCCGGCTTCCATTTAAGTGTTCAGGTATGAGTAGAAGCTTTGTTATCATGAATCTGACCTAAATAAGCTAAAAAAGAATTTCAGGATCCGATTTGATCACTGGCTCATCAGTCTGCTAAATGTCTGAAATCCTTTTTGTGTTCATTGTTTACCGGAATAAAGTTATATAGATCGATTGGATAAGAAGCCTCGTTCACCTTACGAACCTGTTTATTGCCAATAAGCTTGTTAGAATTGAGAGATTTGGAATGAAATAAGATAAAGAACTTTTCTTAATTTTTTCATCTAGTATAAAAAATATTCAAAAGAAAACATTGAACTCAAAGAATACAAAGCAAACGAGCTAATCATTTACTAACAATATCACAATGTGGCTTTTTGCCTGAATCTTCGAAAATTTGTGAAAAAAAACTGTATGCAATTTCCATCAGAGAGAGAGAGAGAGAGAGAGAGAAGTATATGGTCTTAAGGAAATTGAAACAACGCAGTACAAGATCTTCCGCCTTTAGTCTAAGGAATTTGCTTGAAAATAATATTATAGTAAAATATTTTAGACATACACACATATACAATATATATAATATATATATATATATATATATATATATATATATATATATATATATATATATATATATATATATATATATATATATATATATATATATATATATATATTGCCAGCCCTAAGTCAGAATTAAAAAGGGCTGCGAGTAGGGATATGTCCCAACCTCGTGAAGGCGTTATTGAAACTTTCAGCAGACCCTAGCGAGCTGGCGCGAGAGACTGTCACATGAGGTCAGGAAGCCACTAGAACAGTTGTTTTGAGTCAGTTCTGATAGTTACAGAAAATCGAATGTTGCCAGCGATGCCAATCTTATGCCATAAAGAAAACAAGGTCCTTTCGGGGAATTGCTGGGCGTTGTCCGTAAATGGGAAAGGGTACAGAAGGGTGTGGTACCTTGTCAAGGACAGAAATATATATATATATATATATATATATATATATATATATATATATATATATATATATATATATATATATATATACATATATATATATATATATATATATATATATATATATATATATATATATATATATATATATATATATATATATATATATAAATATGTAAAATGGGTAACGTGGTGCTGTTGTTAGGACGGTCTTCTCACTAGCGAAGGGTCCCGGGTTCGATTCCGCGAATATGTTGGCGGGGACGGGGCTACCAACTTCATCCTAAAAAACTTCCTGAGATACAAGAGGCTACCAAATTCTTTATACGAAGGAAAGAGATATGGTGACATATACTGATTATATTACTTTATTTGTCTTCAAGTCCAAACCTGCCCATACGTCATTGTACAGGATGAACATCACATGGGAAGATGATTTAGATTTTAGAGGTTTAGCGGCTTGGGGGGAAAGAGTAACCTTATAACCGAACAAACTCCACCCCACCTCTCTCTCTCTCTCTCTCTCTCTCTCTCTCTCTCTCTCTCTCTCTCTCTCTCTCTCTCTCTCAGCATCCAGCCTGCATGACCTTCGCATAACCTCGCCATTCTGATGGTTCACGTGAGGTGGGTCAAGCAAAAATGGGAGAGAGGTCGAAATCGCTGAATATATTTCTTCAGAGAAAGAAAGAGTATTTTTAAAGACTTTCTCCAGAAGGGAAACACTCTGACACCAGGAAATCGAAAACCAGACGAAAGAGAAAGAGAGAGAAGGAAAGAGGGTGAGAAAAATGCCTTTTTCGGTAAACATTACCAAGCACTCAGGTGGCACAAGCCATAAGTATGAAATTTTAGATGCTGATGAGAGAGAGAGAGAGAGAGAGAGAGAGAGAGAGAGAGAGAGAGAGAGAGAGAGAGAGAGAGAAACCTATTTAAATTAGTAAATAAATGCTATTTGTGAGTTTTAAAACATATGGTTTTTAAGCAGCCCGTTTCACATATTACCATAAACTTTTGTTTTAGATTCGATTACATAAACAAAAATATTTCCGTAATTCAGTATCATTTGCATCACTTGGCAAAATTACAATCGCAATTGCATATTGTTTTTAATAAATCAATCGTCGGCAGGTTTATACTGATACTAAACTTTTCCCCTTAAGATATCAGGATTCTTGGTCGAGGATATGTTCAAATGTGGACATGGTTTTGCATTCTGCAAAGTGATACAGATTACCAATATATATTATGCAAAATATGTTCAGGATCATCATTTACACCTTCACATGAATTTGAAAATTATACATATGTATACACATTACACACACATATAAATATATATATATATATATATATATATATATATATATATATATATATATATATATATATATTATTTACATATTTATGTATATATATATATATATATATATATATATATATATATATATATATATATATATATATATATATATATATATATATATATATATATATACGTTAGTGTGTGTGAATTTCATGAAGTAAGGAAAGAAAATAAAACGAAAAATATGGAAAATGGACAAAGGTCAAGGAGGAAGCGTTTGCGGATTTAGATAAGTGGGAAGAGGGAGAAAAAGCGCTGAGTGGTAGGATGAGGAAATGAGAAGTTTAGTACAGGCAACAAGGAGTTTCTTCGAGGTGCAATTGCAAGACAAAAGGGAGGGCTGTACACAGAAGCACAAGAGGATGGCTAAACGTGAGAGAAAAAAGAAGGCTTGTAAGAAAAGAAGTGAAGGGGGAACAGGTAAACAAGGACTTCAGGGAGACTAAGAGGTCATTCTAAGTGGAAGTAAATGCAAAGAGAACAGTCAATGAGCAAATGGATTCAGAACAGAAGATGCAGAGAGAGAGAGAGAGATGCTATCTTCAGAGAATGCAGTTTCTGGTCGATGGAGTGAGCATTTTGAGAATATCTTGAAAGTGGAACAGAGAAAAGAGGCAGAGTTGAATGACACCAGATTAGAGGATGTTAAAGAAATTTTAAAATGCTAGTGGACGTTACGGTTGAGGACATAAGAAGAGCAACAGCAATGAAAAAAATGGAAAGACAACTGGAGTTGATGACATTACAAGTGAGATGTTGTGGTACGGTGGTGAAAGTGTGACTGAGTGACTGACAAGGGTGTGCAAGGTATGTCTGGATGAAGGTAAGGTCCTAAAGGAATGGGAGAGTTGAATAATTATTCCTTTGTATGGCGGTAAAGGTGATAAAGGAAGCTGTGAGAATTATAGGGGATAACTTTTGCTTAGTACACTTGAGAAGGTTACTGGTACGATTCTGACTGAGATAGCTAGAAGACAGAAGGTATGATAGAGGAAGAACAGTACGGATTTAGCAGGGAAAAGGGTGTGTGGAACAGGCGGTTGTTATGAGAGAGGTAGGAGAGAAGATTGAAAGTAAAAAGCTGTAAGTGGTATACGTGGACCTAGGGAAAAGTTATGTTAGAAAAGATAGAGAGGCCATGTGGAGAGTGTTGAGGATGTATGATAGAGAGGGTAAATTGTTTAGATCGATAAAAAGATTTTATGATGGAAGAGAGGAACGTATTACAGTTTGAGGTGTGAGAGTGATGGTCTGATATTATAATGGGTTGGGACACGAGTGTTGTGTCTCCGTGTTTGTTTACTATCTTTATGGAAGAGTGATGCAAGAAGTCAGAAAAAGGGCAGTGGATGTTGGTGCAAAGTTGGGGCATAATAAAATGGGCCCTGAATAAAATGTGGAATGGCTGATGTAAGCCAAAAATACGGTCTTGATTGGAGACAGTGAAAAGAACTGTAGGAATTAGTGAAAAAGCTTTAAAATGTTGGCAAGAGAAGTTGAGAGTAATCATGATCAAGAGAGTCAAGAGTAAGTTTATGAAGGTAAGTCCAGAGTAAGTTTATGAAAGTAAGTCCAGAGTAAGTTTATGAAGGTAAGTCAAGAGTAAGTTTATGAAGGTAAGTCCAGAGTAAGTTTATGAAGGTAAGTCCAGAGTAAGTTTATGAAGGTAAGTCAAGAGTAAGTTTATGAAGGTAAGTCCAGAGTAAGTTTATGAAGGTAAGTCAAGAGTAAGTTTATGAAGGTAAGTCAAGAGTAAGTTTATGAAGGTAAAGAGAAACCAGGAACATGTAGCAGTGAATGTTATCATGGATGCTGAGAGAATGGATGCAGTATGTTTTTATAATGTGAAAAGATTTGTGAAGATGATAGGATGATAAAAGAAGTGAGTCAGAGAATAAGTAAGTGGAACAAGAAAGGACGCAGGATATGACATAAAGTTCCGGGGGGTTGGGGTGGGGGGGAGGTGAATACGAGTGTCTATGGAAGCCAAGGTTAGAATATATGAAGGGACTGTTGAGCTAACTTCTCTTCTATGTAAAAGAAGTGTGGGTGGGGAAATTATAGATGAACTTTACGTAGTAATTGTGGCATTGGAGGAAATGGAAGGGTGATAAATAAAGAAATAAGTATGAGCAGTAAAAGGGCTCAAGTAAGTGAAAAGATGGATCAGGTCTTTGAGACTGTTCGCTCATGTCAAAAGAATGGAGGATGATGGGTTGTTTAAATGATTATACAATTCAGAAGCGCTGGAAGAAAAGAGACCTAAAAAGGGATGTACAGAGGGAGTGAAAGCAGCATTGGAAAGGACGGGCGTAGACATCGAAGACTGAGTAAGGGCAAGATAGAGATGAAGGTACAGTGTGCGCAACGGGGTTCGACATGCTCCTGATGAGCCTTCTGCGTAGATTGAAGAAACAGCTAGTGCTGTGGAAGCTTTCCATGCTGTTGGTTCGACCAAGATTCAGCAGTTTGAGTAAGAATGTGGCCGTGACGGTTGTTAGCGAAAACGTCGTAATGTTAAAAAATATATAAACACAGTATATGTATAAATATATATATATATATATATATATATATATATATATATATATATATATATATATATATGTATGTATGTATTGATTGATAAAGAGATAATAATAATAATAATAATAATAATAATAATATTATTATTATTATTATTATTATTATTATTATTATTATTATTATTAGATACCAAAAGCAGACCAATAATAGTGAAACCATGCTTTTATTACAACTACCTCAAATACTACTACTCCAACTTCTACAACTACTAGAATCAATACGAGTAATATTACTAGTAGCAGAACATTTACTCCTTCTAATTCTCGTAACAACAACGTTCAACAATTATTTTTCTTTAAGACAAATATTCCAAAGGATTTTCTTTCGAGAAACAAGTTTACCCTTCCAAGATAATAATAACAGCAAAATAACAATAACTATCATTATTGAAAATAAGCAAGCTAAAGCAATCATTAACTTAATGATATAACTGTTAGAGATCAGATAACCCATTTCCCAGAAAAAACAGGTAGAAGACCGAATTATTAAAGGAAGTAAAAGAAAAATATTAACTTTCCATCGATACTCGAAGCCTCAAGTTACTTTCTAATGCTTATTTCCCTCAGTTGGAAAACCATTACAGCTGTATCTATATGTCAACGGGTAAGCCATTAGAAGCATTGAGGTGCACCTAAATTGTACGGCGTCGATGCATGAGAAATTGCCACGCTACCCAGTGACAGGAAGCGAATAAAATCTCGAGTTTATTGTGTATGAGAAAATGGGTATCATTCTCCCTCTATTTCTCTTCAACTCTTCGCTTTAACTCTTCGACAGAGAGAGAGAGAGAGAGAGAGAGAGAGAGAGAGAGAGAGAGAGAGAGAGAGAGAGAGAGAGATTTTCACAAAAAAAAGGCCAATAGTAATACAGGAATCAGTTAAGACAGGTAAATATAAGTTTAGGAAATAAAATAAAATGATTAAAGAGACATACACAAACTGTGGGCAGAAAGGAGTATTACAGTCTGAACCAATTCCTGTATTACTATTGGCCTCCGTTTTTTTTTTTTTTTTTGGGGGGTTAAAGTCTCTCTCTCTCTCTCTCTCTCTCTCTCTCTCTCTCTCTCTCTCTCTCTCTCTAAGAGCTGAAGAGAAATGGAGGAGAATGATACCCAACTCTTTTTCTCATACACAACAAACTTGGGATTTTATGTTTCTTGTCATTATATAAAAATGTTTATATATTATATATATATATACACATATATATATATATATATATATTATATATTATATATATATTTATATATATATATATACATACATATATATATATATATATTTATATATATATATATATGTATATATATATATATATATATATATTATATATATATATATATATATATATATATATATATATATATATATATATATATATATATATATATATATATATATATATATATATATATGTAATGTAAATTACCACAAGCCTCCTCTATTGAAAGAGGTAACGCTAAAACCTTTTTATGGGTGTGGATGTTAGCCCCCACGACCTGCCAACCATTTCCTGATGGTACCCCTCAAAGTAGTGACCAGACCGAGTGTTACTTAACATCACTGATCGAAGGAGAGAGAGAGAAAAAATGTATTCAGCAAAAGATGGTTTGTACTCCTCACAGCAAATACAATACAGCAGATAATTTTGCTAGAGAGAGAGAGAGAGAGAGAGAGAGAGAGAGAGAGAGAGAGAGAGAGAGAGAGAGAGAGAGAGAGAGAGAGAGAGAGTTTTATGTGAAAGTAGCACCAATCGTTCGCACTGTTATTCGTTCCGGAACCAGCGAGGCAGAAAGATAACAACAGCAATAAGAGAACAAATGAATGAAAAAGAGATAAGAGCAAGAGCGAATATTATAGAGAAAAGGTGGACGAAATACCTGGGATAATTGTAAGACAACAGCCGAATGGATACCTGTTCAATTATGCAGGGTTAAATTGCATTTTGTTCTACCCTCTTGTAATATCCTTTCATTAGCCGTTTATGACCTATTATGACCTGCAATTATCAATGCATTCTATAAACGATTTTATAGAATGTTCAAAGGTACTTTCAATATACTGTGCTTTGCATGTTCTGAACATTCTAACACTGAAAAAAAAGGCAGAACAATGCATTTTTCTTCAAGTTGGAAAAAATTTTCAACTACGTATTCCATATATTTCTAATTCATTATAATTTTGAAATATAATTGTTTAAGATTTACGAAAATTTGCTAATCTGGCTGCACTAAAAGTAGAAATGTTTCCGTCTAAATAAATAACTGTAACGATGCTATTTAATTATGTAATGAACTCATATTTCAGAACACAACTGGATTCGACGATAAGAAATGACATTTGAGAAAAATTTTATTAATTTCCTACTGGAATTCAATTTCCTGGTGATAATCAGCTTGACAGAAAATTTACGTATGAGAACAAAATTAAATTCTGACCAAATTAAACAGGAAAATAAATGAAATGTGAGCCACAATTATTAAACATTTTAGTTGAGGCGTTAGTTACATCTGACATAGGATAAATTGAAAAGTAAAATTTGATTTTACGATATCAGGGAACAGAACTGAAGGTATTACCAAAATTCAATCTAAGAAAACTTAATTTTAGAACAAAATGAAACCTTAAACCAAAATGTAATTTGTGAAAATGTTAAGAATTAATTATCATTCGACGTTAAAGATAAACTGATTAAAAAATTAAATTTGACTCAAAAATTTTCTGAGATTAGTGATTGTAGACAAATGGAAGACTGAGACTAATAAAATTAAATCTGACACTGAAATAAAATTTGCAAATAAAATTGCATTTAAGCATAAAATTAGTCTGTTAGCTAAATCAACTTCACACGGTAGACCATTTAGGAAACAAAATAAAACATTAAAATGCAAACAGATAAAAGTACAATTATATATAAATATTGAAAGCACAAATATTAAAATAAATGTATAAATATATAAACACAGACAAAATTACAATAAACACAATTAAAATACGCGGATAATGATTAAACAGATGAAAAAGAAATAAACGTAAAAAAATAAAATTATATAAATATAATATAACGTTGAAATAAAAATAATTAAAATGCATAAACAATCAAAAACACGAAATATATTAAAAAAATAGTAAAAATAAATACGAAAATAAAAAAAATTAATAAAAAATTAAAAAGGAGAAATAAATGTTTAAAAAATCATAGGCAATAAAACTGAAAATAAAATAAAATTATACAAAAATTATATGAAAATAATTGAAATATCACCAATATAAATGAAAATAGGAACAATAATAGAACTAAAATAAGGAAAATGAGCAATAAAAAGGAATATAAAAAGAAAATAATGTACAAGAAATCATAAAAAAACAAAAACCTGAAATAAAGATAAATAGAAATTAAAATATGATTAAAATGAAAATACAGAAATAGAATATTGAAAAAGTAAAATAAAGACAAATAGGCAAAACAATATATGGAAAAGAAACCAAAACAAACAGAATGAAAAAGTTGAAAATAAAAAAAATTAAACTGAATGCATAGCTGACTAATTAATGACATCATTTTTAACACAAGGGCTAAACAGATAAAAAGAAAATAAATGAAATTAATAAAGAAACAATAAAAAATAAAAATAACACGGAAATAATAAAACGGGTAAGTAACGAAAATTAAAAATACAAAACAGTAAAAGAAGAAAAACTAAAAAAATACAAAAGTAAAATTAAGATAAATAGAAATTAAAATAAAGTAACAATAGAAATAAACATAAAAACAAAATAGTTAAAATAATATAATGAAAAAGGAATGAAATAATAAAAATAGACGAAAATTAATAAAAATTAAAATAAATGAATAGTGAAATGAATAATAACAAAGTTTTATCAAAGCAAAAATTGTTAAAAATAAAATAAATTAAAATAATAATGAAAATAGAAAAGAAAGTGAAACTTTGAATTAAAAAAGATAAAAAACAAGAATTAGAATAAAAATGGAAATGAACTGCAATTAAAAATGAGTAAAATAAAGACAAAAAGGAATTTAATTAGTAAATTGAAAAAATTAATAAAAAATAAATGAAATAAAATCATATAGAAATAATACGAAATAAATATCACTGACAAAAAATTAATACAATTATACAAAAACAAACAAAATAAAAATAAAAATAATTAAAAGTAAACTATAATATAAAATGAAAATAAATAAGAAAATAATTAAAATACACGAATACTAGAAACTAAGATAATAAAAATAAAGCTGGTAAAATAAAAAGTAAGATATAAAAAAAATAAAAAATAGTAAAACCCCCAAAATTACAAACAAATGTTGTAAAATAATATAAAAAATAGAGATAAAATAAATAGCATTTAAAAATAATGTAAAAATAACTAAAATGTTACAAAAAAAATGAAAATAGAAGAAACAAGAGAAATCATATTTAAAATAAATATATATATAATAAAAGGAAAAAGTATACAATACAAAAATAGTATAAAATACAAAAAAAAAAAGTTCAGTGGTCTGGTTAAATTACTTTATTAACAATAATACAAAAAAGTAAAAGAATATAAACAAAAACAAAAATACAACAATAATAAAGACAAATACAAAGTGCAATACTAATGTAAATGAAAAGAGTACAAAAAAGAAATATTGAAAAATAGAATACGTAAAATTAAGTAAAATAAAAAAGGGATTAGATTAGATTCAAATATATAAAATTGAAAGCAAATTAATAATATAATTAATAAAAAAATCCAAACAAAGGAAAACCCAAAAACAAGAAATAAATGAAAATATTGAAAAGTGAAATGAAAATTAGAAAGATAAATAAAATAGATAGATAAATCAGAATAAAAATAAAAACTGAAATACAAGAAAAATTAGAATAAAAATAAAGGAAATGTAACAAATTAAGATAATAAAAAATTTAAATAATAAAATAAATGAATATAAACGTATAAAAAGAGATCAAATACAAAAATAAAATAAAACAGAATTATTAAATTACATGAATAATGGAAATTATGAGTAATAAAAGGAAAATATGAGTAATAAAAGCAAGTGAAAATGAATAAATTTTCATATGACATAGATGAAATAAAAATAAAAACACTTAATAAAAATAGATATATAATATAAAATTAAAATGTAAAAATATTTAAGACTCATGAATGATATATTGTAGAATAAAAGTAATAAATGAAAACAGGAATAAGTACAATTATGTATAGAAATAGGTTAAATAAAAGTAAAAACAAATTCATAAAAATACATAAAATATAATATAAAATAAAACAAATATAAAATTAAAATACATGAACAAAAGAGTAATAAAAGTAAAACCTGTAAAACCAATAATTGCAAATAAAAATTAGTATAAATAAAAATAAGAATAAAAAATAAAAGATAATAAAATTAAAAAAGAAAAAATAAGAATAACTGTTTAAAATGTAATGAAAATAATACATAAATATATAAAAATATATAAAAATAAAATAAAAATAGTAGAAATATTACAGAAAAAAGTGAAAATAAAATCAATATTAGAAATGAAATGAAAAAAACATAAATAATAAAAGGGAAAATAAAATATACAAATATCACAATAAAATAAAGATAAAATCAAAATAAAATTGAGAAAATATGATATGCAAAAAATAATGAAATGAATATAAAAGGATATAAAAATAAAAATAAATCAAAATAAATTTCAATAAAAACAAACACATTATTACATAAAAAAGATGAAATAAAAGTGAAAACACGAAAAATAAAAATAGGTAAAGTATATTTTAAAAAACAATAAATAAAAAATAAATACACGAACAATAGAAAAAAGTAATAAATGTTAATAGAGATAACACCAATTATATATGAAAATACACGAAATAAAAATAAAAATAAATAATAAAAGTAAATAAAAGACAATATACAATTAAAATGAAAAATTAAAAAACATTAATAATAGGAAATAAGATAAATAAAAATAAAAAAGTAAATATGAAAGAAAAAATAACAAATGAAAAATAAAAATAAATGTTTAGAAAATAATAAAAAATAAAACTAACATTCAAAAATTATATACAAATATCTTGAATATTACAAACAAAAATAAAAATAAAAACAAAATTTAAATGTTAAAAATGAAATACAGCGATAAAAAATAAAAAAAATTCGGAAGAAAACGAAACACAAAATAAAAAAAAATAAAGATAAATAGAGAGTAAAGTAAAATTAATCATAAAACAGATAGCCTATAAGAATAAAATACAAAAAACAAAATCGATAAATATAGGAAAAATTATGTACAAATAAAAAATGAATTAAAACAACAATAAAAATAAACCTGGTTAAAAATAGATAAAAAAAAAGGTAAAAATGAATTTATATGATTAGTCTAAAAAATAAAAAAAATAAATGAAAATAAAATAAAAACATAAAAATAAAAATAAAAACTGAAATAGAATAAAAACATATAACTAATAAAATAAAGACAATAAAAAAATCAAAATAAAAAGATATAAAATTAAAAAATGATAATGAAAAAATTACACAGAAATGGAAAAAACAAATGTAAATAAAAAAGCACAATTATATGAAAAAAATATATAAAATAAAAATAAAACAAATAAATACAAATTTATAAAACAAAATACAGAAAATGGTAAAAATCCATTAAAATGTATCAATAAACGAAAATAAGAGCAATAAATTTAAATGAAAATATGTACAATTATATACAAAAAAATAAAAGCAAAATAAAAACAAATAAGAATAGATAAAATTCAGATTTAAAATAAATTGAAAAAAATAAAATACAGAGTAGCAAAAAAAGAAATAAAACCAGAAACACTAAATATAAAGATGAAAATAAAAATAAAATTAGTAAAAAATTTAATCAAAAGTAAAAATATGAATACGAATTACAAATAAAAATGAAAACAGGAACAATAATAGAAATAAAATAAAAACAATATAAATTATAAAAGGGAAATTGTAAAATAAAAAAATAATACAAAATAAAAGTAATAAAAATAGAACAAGGCACTTAAAAGTAAAGAATATAAATAACAACAATAATATAACAGAAATAAAACACTATAACAGGAATAATAAACAAAATTTATAAAAAAGTAAAATAAGAAAAATAACAAAATAGTAATAAATATGATTTAAAATACGTTTAATAAAAATAAAGCAATTAGGATTAAAATATAAACAAAATGCAAATAGAAACAAGAAAAAGAAAATAAGTATTAACATGATGAAACTAAATCTAAAAAGTTTAAAAAAATTGAATAAATAAAAATAAGAATAAAAACACAAATACTTATATACGGAAAATTAACAAAAACAATTGTAAAAGAATATAAACAATATATAAAAAATATAAAAAATAAATCAAATAAATAAAGATGTAAATAAAAAAAACACACAAAACAATAAAATAAATATAATTACAAAATTATAAATTTAAAAACAAAAATGAAAAGAATGTAAAAACACTAAAAATCAGTATAGACAAACCTGCATTAAAAAAATAAATACAGGAATAAAAATAATTAGATAAATATAATTTTATAACATTAAATTTAAAAATGAAATGAAAGAATACAAGGAATAAAAAAATTACTATAAAAGACAAAACCATACACATACACACACACACACACACACACACATACACATATATATATATATATATATATATATATATATATATATATATATATATATATATATATATATATATAAATAATCAACACACAATCACATGTGGAACAGAAATAGATTTCTGAATCACGTCAGGATCGAACCAGGTCTTTCAGGTGAAGGCAGGGCTCTATCCACTAAGCCATACAAGACTTGTATGGCTTAGTGGATAGCGCCCTTGCCTTCCACCTGAAAGACCTGGGTTCTGATCCTGACGTGAGTCAGAAATTTATATATATATATATATATATATATATATATATATATATATATATATATATATATATATATATATATGAATATGTTTGTGATAAAAATTAAAAGAAAACTACAGTAATACAATATTGAATTAAAACGGAAAAACTTAAAAGTAAAAATAATTGATTAAAAAAGTAATAAAAAATGAAACTGGTAATCTGCATGTAGAAAATAATATATATAATAAATAAATTTGAAAACTCGAGAATTAACAATAAAACGAATAACAGAAAGAAAAGCAATTATAAAAATAAGAATAAAAATAAAAATAAAATACAAGATTATTCATAAAGATTTAATTATTTCGATAAAAGACAATGGACAATAAAACCTAAAAATAAAAACACGAAAATCTACAATCTAAAATTATAAAAAAAAAAACAATAAAATCAATCAAATAATTAAAGGAATACAAATAAAAATAATTCAATTAATAATGAAAATATAATAAAGATAGAAAATTAAAATATAAATAAAAATTTTTAAATAAAATTTAAAAAATTAAAATAAGAAAAAAAATAATAAAACTAAATTCAATGAAGGCTACAGCATTAATAAAGACAATAAGCATAATAAAAAAAATGAAAATGTTTGAAACGGTGTAATAATATACATAAATAAAAACAGAGAAATAGAAATAAGTTAATAAAAATTATAAAGGCTGATTAGGATAAATTTCAATAAAATAGAAAAATAAAAATGAAAATAAAATAATTATTACATGAAAAATAAATGAAAATCAGAAGTAAAATAAAATTTTAAAAATTATAGAATAAAAGTAAACAAAATAGCATAAGTAGCAAAAGCAAATATAATAACCAGAAAATAAAAAAAAATGAAAGTAAAATGAAAAAGTAATAAACATAAAAAAATAAAATATAAAAAATACTAATGAAATAAAAATATGAATGTAAAGAATAACAATGGAATGTCAAAGAAATAGGTAAAAAAATTAACATATATACTATATTGATATAACTAAAAATAAAAATGAAAAATAAACAAATAAATATAACACTAAAAATAGATAAAAAATAATAAAAACTTCAAAAATTAAAAAATTATTTCCAATGAAAAGTAACAAAATAAAATCTAAAAAAGAAATAATAAAAGACAAATGTAAATACAGAAATAAAGATGATACTAATAATAACAAAAAGTTAAAACACAAAAAATAATTTGAAACAAAGTTAAAAAGATGTCAAATCAACAAAAGAAAAAGAAAATGAAAATATTAATGAAACTGAAAGTAATTATAAACATAAAAAATAGATATAATAAAAATAAAAATAAAAATGAAAGAAATAAAATTAAAAGTATATAAAGGATAGAAACATTTTAAAGAATAAGAATGACGAAAAACATAAAAAGTAAAAAATACTAAAAAGATTTTAATAGAATCAATATGAAGCTATTTACAATTAAAAAGATAAAATTAAAGCTTAAAAATTACAAAAAAATATACATAATTCGCAAGAAAATGAAAAAAGGAAAAACCAAGTTAGGAATAACAATGAAAAAATTTTTAAAAGAGAACAAATAAAACCTTTAAAAAAGAAATAAAAATTGTAAAAATAATAATACAAAACTGACTAAAACGAGTTAAAACTATCGCAATAAAATGGAAAATTAATAAAATAATGGCAAGCGACAAAGAGAATAATATGAAATTAATCTACTAAATAAAAAAGATAAAGTATATGGAAATAAAATTCTAATAAAATAAGTAATAAAAATGTGTAAATAAGAATAAGCTCAATTATATATAAAAATATTTGAAATAAAATAAAAACAAAAATAAAAATAGGTAAAATATAATATGAATAATTAAAATAATTAAAATACATGAACAATAGGAAATGGGAGTAATAAACGTAGATAAAAAATATGTACAACTATATATAAAAAATAGTTGAAATAAAAATAGAAATAAAGAAGGTAAAATATAAAAAATAAAGTATGTGAAAAATAATGACAATAAAAATAGAAAAAGGAGGTAAAATATAAAAAAAAGTAAATAAAAAGAATAACAATAAAATTAGAAAATAAAGAAGGTAAAATTAAAAAAATTAAATAAATAAAAAAATGACAATAAAAATAGAAAAAAAGAAGGTAAAATATAAAAAATAAAGTAAATAAAAATAATGACAATAAAAATAGAAAAGAAAGAAGGTAAAATATAAAAAATAATGTAAATGAAAAATAATGACAATACATGAATTATAGAAAACAGAGTAATATAGATAAACTAAAAAAATAAAAATAAAAAAATAAAATAAGCAATGATAAAAACAATAAAACAAATAAAATAAAAATAAAACATAAAAAGCAAAAAATTTCTAAAATATAAAAAAATAATTAAATTAACGAATATATATACAAAAATGAATAAAAATAATCCAAATAAAAATAAAAATACTAACAACAATAAACTAAATAAGATTTGAAAATATAATTAAAAAAAAAACTAATTCAGAAATAAAATTATTAAAAACAAAACGAGGAAGATTAAAGTAAAAAAATAAAAACAACAATAATAAACATAGTGAAAATAGAAAAACAGATAGGAAAAATAAAAACAGTGAACATTAAAATCAAACCAATAAATATAAAATTAAAAATAGATTTGAAAATGAATAAATTACTATCAAAATATAAACACATTAATAAAATTAAAAGGAAAAATAAAGAAAATGACAATAAAAATACCTAAATCAAGTATATAAATCTTACAAAAACAATATAAATATTAGAAAAAAAGGACTAAACAATAAGAATAAAAGGGAAAATATAAAAAAATTAAGTAATTTTAAATTTGTACATAATAATAATAATAAAATAATAATAATAATAATAATAATAATAATAATAAATAATAATAATAATAATAATAATAATAAGGAAAATATTAAAACAAATTAATTATATTAATAAGAAAGATACAAAAAGAAATTTTAAAAACAAGAAAATCACAAAATTAAAACAGTGAAAGTAAAATTAATAAAAATACAGATGAAATGTAAATATCGAAATAAAAATAATGACTTAAATGTGATTATAAAACAATGAACTAAGAAAATGAAAAATATAAGAAACAAGAAATATTAATATAATAAAAGTACAAAAACATATGAATAAAATAGGACAAAAATGAAAATGAATATATGATAATAACATAAATAAGAAAAATGAAAAGAAAAAATTTTTTAAAAAATAAAAAAATTTCAATAAGAATAACTAAATAAAAATAAAAATAAAAATTCATAACACTAAAGAATAACTAAATAACAAAATAAAAACCTAAAAATTTAAAGGGATAAATGTATTTACTAGATAAAAATATAAAAACCTAAAAATTTAAAGGGAAAAATATATTTACAAAATTTAAAAACTAAGAAAAATAAAAATAATAAAGAAATAAAATTTAAAAATGCAAAAATTAGAAAATAATACAAATAAAAGAATTACAAGACAAAATAAAAATGTTAAATAAAGAACAATAAGATATACAAATTATAGAAAAATAGGAAAAAATAAGATTAAAAACTATATTAAAAAATAAATAATAAAATGCAAATATATTATAAAATAAAAACGAGAAAAAAATAGTAAATATTATATCAAAAGATTAATTAAAGTGTTATAAATAGGTAAATAAGCGAATTAAAAAAATAAAAATGAAATAAAAAATAAAATAAAAATAACAATTAAGGAATTAAGTATAAAACATAAAAAAGATAGAAATATTAAAAAGAAAAAAAAATTCTAAAAATAGCAGGAGAAAATATTATCTAAAGAAAAATGTAAACATAAACTGAAAGGAAAACAAATAAGAAAAATGTGAAAAAATAGGGAAAATCGATTAACATAAAAATTTGAATTAGAATATAAGGCAAAACTCAAAAATTATAAGAATCTAAAGCAAACACTATACAAAATACAAAAACTTAAACGCCAAAATAAAAAAACTGAAGTGATAAAATATTAAAATAACTAAATAATAATAAAGAAAATAAAAGTAAAAATTACAATAATAATAATAATAATAATAATGATAATAATAATAATAATAATAATAATAATAATAATAATAATAATAATAATAATAAAAGAAGCAAATAAAGATTAAAATTAACAAAATGTGAAAATAAAAAATAATAAAGATAAATAAAACAAAAAGTAAAAAATTATTAAACCAAAAATAGAAAATGAAATAAAAACAAAAATAAAAATAGGTATGATATAATATTAAGTTAAATAAAAAATAATGAAAATACATGAACAATAGAAAATAAGAACAATAAACGTAGATAAAAATATGTGCAATTATATATAAAAATAGTTGAAATAAAAATAGAAAATAAAGAAGGTAAAATATAAAAAATAAAGTAAACGAAAAATAATAACAATACATGAATTATAGAAAACAGGAGTAATAAAGATAAACTAGAAAAAATAAAAATGAAAATAAAATAAAATAAGCAATGATAAAATAAAAGAAAAAGAAAATAAAAAATACAAATAAAATATAAAAATGAAAAAATATCTAAAATATAAAAAATAATTAAAATTAACGAATAAATTTTTAAACGAATATATAATTCTTATGATCTCGTTACCTCGAGATCAACAAGTTCTTAACAAAAACTAGCAATTGGGCTGTGTAATGACTAACGAGAGGTGACAAACAAAGGAGGGAGGAGCCGAACAAAATAAAAAAGTGACCTTAAAATTAATTTATTTACAACAAGTTATATACATATTTACAGCTGAGTCAGGTTCAATTTAAAATAAACAATTAAATGAACATTACTAACAAATTAATTAATCACTTAACAGCAGCAGTAACAATCAAAACCAAAAAATAAAATAAGAGTTAGTACATGAATGAACATAAAAAAAAATTACCAAAAAACATAAGCGTGGGCACCTAAACAAACATTACAAATAAACAACAGGCAGCATAAATAATATGAAAGCACACCTTACAACATAATTAATAATCAAGCAACATAAACAACATTCAAGCAGCATAAACAATATAATAGCAAAGCGGCATAACAAATAGAGCAGCATAAATAACAAATATTAACAAGCAGCATAAAATAAAACATTAATAATAAATACAAAATCAAGCAGCATAAAAGAACGGTATTGACGTCCTCCTCCAACACCGGACAACCACGACAGAGCCGACGTCCTCCTCCAATACCGGGCTCCTATGACAGAGTCGAGACGACAACCATTATGGCGAAAAATGCTCTCCACTGCTTTGCTGCCTTGGACCTGACTCGTTGCTGCCACGAACCTCACTGGCGAAGTCTGACACCATCCACCGTACGTCAACTCGCCAGCAAAAAAAAAAAAAAAAAAAAAAAAGAGGAGGCAACAACCCACCAAGGGAACAATCAGCAAACGATTGTTCCTAACAATAATAATAATAATCCAAATAAAAATAAAAATAGTAACAATAAACGAAACAAGATTTGAAAATATAATTGAAAGAGAAAACATAAAAATAATTCAAAAATAAAAGTATTAAAAATAAAACAAGGAAGATTAAAGTAAAAAATAAAAAAAAATCGCCAATAAAATACAATAAAATCAGAAAAATAAAAACAGTGAACATTAAAATGGAATCAATAAATATAAAATGAAAAATAGATTTGAAAATGAATAAATTAACATAAAAAATAAAAACAATAATAAAACTAAAAGGAAAAATAAAGAAAATGACAATAAAAGTACCAAAATCAAGTATATAAATCTTACAAAAAAACACTATAAATATTAGAAATAAAAAGGACTAAACAATAAGAATAAAAGGGAAAATAGACAAAAATTAAAATTAATTTAATAATAATAATAATAATAATAATAATAATAATAATAATAATAATAATAATAACGAAAATATTAAAACAAATTATGTTAATACGAAAGATAAGCAAAAAATTTTAAAAACAAGAAAATTAGAAAATTCCTAAAATGAGAACAGTGAGAGTAAAATTAATAAAAATACAGATGAAATGTAAATACCGAAATAAAAAATTGAATTAAATGTAATTATAAAACAATTAACTAAGAAAATGAAAAAATATAAGAAACAAGAAATATTAATATAATAAAAGTACAAAATCATATGAATAAAATAATATAAAAATGAAAATGAAAATGAATATATGGTAATAACATAAATAAGAAAAAACTTCGAGAATAAAAAAATTTTCTCGACTAAAAAAATAAAAATGAAAATCGTAAAAATAAGAATAAATAAATAAAAATTTTTGAAAATAAAAAAATTTCTCGACTAAAAAAAAAAATGAAATTCATAACACTAGAATAACTAAATAAAAAAATAAAAAACCTAAAAATTTAAGGGGAAAATGTATTTACTAGATAAAACATAAAAACCTAAAAATTTAAAGGGAAAAATATATTTATAAAATTTAAAATATAAGAAAAATAAAAATAATAAAGAAATAAAATTTAAAAATGCAAAAATCAGAAAATAATATAAATAAAAGAATTACAAGACAAAATAAAAATGTTAAAAAAACAACAATAAGATATACAAATTATAGAAAAATAGGAAAAAATAAGATTAAAAACTATATTAAAGAATAAATAATAAAATGCAAATATATTATAAAATAAAAACGAGAAAAAAATAGTAAATATTATATCAAAAGATTAATTAAAGTGTTATAAATAGGTAAATAAGCGAATTAAAAAAATAAAAATGAAATAAAAAATAAAATAAAAATAACAATTAAGGAATTAAGTATAAAACATAAAAAGATAGAAATATTAAAAAAAAAAAAATTCTAAAAATAAGGAGAAAATATTATCTAAAGAAAAATGTAAACATAAACTGAAAGGAAAACAAATAAGAAAAATGTGAAAAATAGGAAAATCGATTAACATAAAAATTTGAATTAGAATATAAGGCAAAACTAAAAAATTATAAGAATCTAAAGCAAACACTATAAAAAATATAAAAACTTAAACGCCAAAATAAAAAAACTGAAGTGATAAAATATTAAAATAACTAAATAATAATAAAGAAAATAAAAGTAAAAATTACAATAATAATAATAATAATAATGATAATAATAAAATAATAATAATAATAATAATAATAATAAAAGAAGCAAATAAAGATTAAAATTAAGAAAATGTGAAAATAAAAAATAATAAAGATAAATGAAAAAAAAAGTAAAAAATTATTAAACCAAAAATAGAAAATGAAATAAAAACAAAAATAAAAATAGGTATGATATAATATTAAGTTAAATAAAAATAATGAAAATACATGAACAATAGAAAATAAGAGCAATAAACGTAGATAAAAATATGTGCAATTATATATAAAAATAGTTGAAATAAAAATAGAAAATAAAGAAGGTAAAATATAAAAAATAAAGTAAATGAAAAATAACAATACATAATTATAGAAAACAGGAGTAATAAAGATAAACTAGAAAAAATAAAAATGAAAATAAAATAAAATAAGCAATGATAAAATAAAAGAAAAAGAAAAAAAAAATACAAATAAAATATAAAAATGAAAAAATATCTAAAATATAAAAATAATTAAAATTAACGAATAAATTTTTAAACGAATATATAATTCTTATGATCTCGTTACCTCGAGATCAACAAGTTCTTAACAAAAACTAGCAATTGGGCTGTGTAATGACTAACGAGAGGTGACAAACAAAGGAGGGAGGAGCCGAACAAAATAAAAAAGTGACCTTAAAATTAATTTATTTACAACAAGTTATATACATATTTACCGCTGAGTCAGGTTCAATTTAAAATAAACAATTAAATGAACATTACTAACAAATTAATTAATCACTTAAAGCAGCAGTAACAATCAAAACCAAAAAATAAAATAAGAGTTAGTACATGAATGAACATAAAAAAAATTACCAAAAAACATAAGCGTGGGCAACAAACATTACAAATAAACAACAACAGGCAGCATAAATAATATGAAAGCACACCTTACAACATAATTAATAATCAAGCAACATAAACAACATTCAAGCAGCATAAACAATATAATAGCAAAGCAGCATAACAAATAGAGCAGCATAAATAACAAATATTAACAAGCAGCATAAAATAAAACATTAATAATAAATTCAAAATCAAACAGCAAAACAGAACGGTATTGACGTCCTCCTCCAACACCAGACGACCACGACAGAGCCGACGTCCTCCTCCAATACCGGGCTCCCATGACAGAGTCGAGACGGCAGCCATTATGGCGAAAAATGCTCTCCACTGCTTTGCTGCCTTGGACCTGACTCGTTGCTGCCACGAACCTGACTGGAGAAGTCTGACACCATCCACCGTACGTCAACTCGCCAGCAAAAAAAAAAGAAAAAAAGAGGAGGCAACAATCCACCAAGGGAACAATCAGCAAACGATTGTTCCTAACAATAATAATAATCCAAATAAAAATAAAAATACTAACAATAAACGAAACAAGATTTGAAAGTATAATTGAAAGAGAAAACATAAAAATAATTCAGAAATAAAAGTATTAAAAATAAAACAAGGAAGATTAAAGTAAAAAATAAAAAAAAAATCGCCAATAAAATACAATAAAATCAGAAAAATAAAAACAGTGAACAGTAAAATGGAATCAATAAATATAAAATGAAAAATAGATTTGAAAATGAATAAATTAACATAAAAAATAAAAACAATAATAAAACTAAAAGGAAAAATAAAGAAAATGACAATAAAAGTACCAAAATCAAGTATATAAATCTTACAAAAACACTATAAATATTAGCAATAAAAAAGGACTAAACAATAAGAATAAAAGGGAAAATAGACAAAAATTAAAATTAATTTAATAATAATAATAATAATAATAATAATAATAATAATAATAATAATAATAATAATAATAACGAAAATATTAAAACAAATTATGTTAATAAGAAAGATAAGCAAAAAATTTTAAAAACAAGAAAATTCCTAAAATGAAAACAGTGAGAGTAAAATTAATAAAAATACAGATGAAATGTAAATACCGAAATAAAAAAATTGAATTAAATGTAATTATAAAACAATGAACTAAGAAAATGAAAAAATATAAGAAACAAGAAATATTAATATAATAAAAGTACAAAATCATATGAATAAAATAATATAAAAATGAAAATGAAAATGAATATATGGTAATAACATAAATAAGAAAAAACTTCGAGAATAAAAAATTTTCTCGACTAAAAAATAAAAATGAAAATCGTAAAAATAAGAATAAATAAATAAAAATTTTTGAAAATAAAAAAAAATTTCTCGACTAAAAAAATAAAAATGAAATTCATAACACTAAGAATAACTAAATAAAAAAATAAAAACCTAAAAATTTAAGGGGAAAATGTATTTACTAGATAAAAACATAAAAACCTAAAAATTTAAAGGGAAAAATATATTTATAAAATTTAAAATATAAGAAAAATAAAAATAATAAAGAAATAAAATTTAAGCATGCAAAAATCAGAAAATAATATAAATAAAAGAATTACAAGACAAAATAAAAATGTTAAAAAAACAACAATAAGATATACAAATTATAGAAAAATAGGAAAAAATAAGATTAAAAACTATATTAAAAATAAATAATAAAATGCAAATATATTATAAAATAAAAACGAGAAAAAATAGTAAATATTATATCAAAAGATTAATTAAAGTGTTATAAATAGGTAAATAAGCGAATTAAAAAAATAAAAATGAAATAAAAAAATAAAATAAAAATAACAATTAAGGAATTAAGTATAAAACATAAAAAGATAGAAATATTAAAAAGAAAAAAATTCTAAAAATAGCAGGAGAAAATATTATCTAAAGAAAAATGTAAACATAAACTAAAAAGGAAAACAAATAAGAAAAATGTGAAAAATAGGAAAATCGATTAACATAAAAATTTGAATTAGAATATAAGGCAAAACTCAAAAAATTATAAGAATCTAAAGCAAACACTATACAAAATATAAAAAACTTAAACGCCAAAATAAAAAAACTGAAGTGATAAAATATTAAAATAACTAAATAATAATAAAGAAAATAAAAGTAAAAATTACAATAATAATAATAATAATAATGATAATAATAATAATAATAATAATAATAATAATAATAATAATAATAATAATAATAATAATAAAAGAAGCAAATAAAGATTAAAATTAAGAAAATGTGAAAATAAAAAATAATAAAGATAAATGAAACAAAAAGTAAAAAATTATTAAACCAAAAATAGAAAATGAAATAAAAAACAAAAATAAAAATAGGTATGATATAATATTAAGTTAAATAAAAAATAATGAAAATACATGAACAATAGAAAATAAGAGCAATAAACGTAGATAAAAATATGTGCAATTATATATAAAAATAGTTGAAATAAAAATAGAAAATAAAGAAGGTAAAATATAAAAAATAAAGTAAATGAAAAATAACAATACATAATTATAGAAAACAGGAGTAATAAAGATAAACTAGAAAAAATAAAAATGAAAATAAAATAAAATAAGCAATGATAAAATAAAAGAAAAAGAAAATAAAAAATACAAATAAAATATAAAAATGAAAAAATATCTAAAATATAAAAAATAATTAAAATTAACGAATAAATTTTTAAACGAATATATAATTCTTATGATCTCGTTACTCGAGATCAACAAGTTCTTAACAAAAACTAGCAATTGGGCTGTGTAATGACTAACGAGAGGTGACAAACAAAGGAGGAGGAGCCGAACAAAATAAAAAAGTGACCTTAAAATTAATTTATTTACAACAAGTTATATACATATTTACCGCTGAGTCAGGTTCAATTTAAAATAAACAATTAAATGAACATTACTAACAAATTAATTAATCACTTAACAGCAGCAGTAACAATCAAAACCAAAAAATAAAATAAGAGTTAGTACATGAATGAACATAAAAAAAAATTACCAAAAAACATAAGCGTGGGCACCTAAGCAAACATTACAAATAAACAACAGGCAGCATAAATAATATGAAAGCACACCTTACAACATAATTAATAATCAAGCAACATAAACAACATTCAAGCAGCATAAACAATATAATAGCAAAGCAGCATAACAAATAGAGCAGCATAAATAACAAAATTAACAAGCAGCATAAAATAAAACATTAATAATAAATTCAAAATCAAACAGCAAAACAGAACGGTATTGACGTCCTCCTCCAACACCAGACGACCACGACAGAGCCGACGTCCTCCTCCAATAATGACAGAGTCGAGACGGCAGCCATTATGGCGAAAAATGCTCTCCACTGCTTTGCTGCCTTGGACCTGACTCGTTGCTGCCACGAACCTGACTGGAGAAGTCTGACACCATCCACCGTACGTCAACTCGCCAGCAAAAAAAAAAGAAAAAAAGAGGAGGCAACAATCCACCAAGGGAACAATCAGCAAACGATTGTTCCTAACAATAATAATAATCCAAATAAAAATAAAAATACTAACAATAAACGAAACAAGATTTGAAAGTATAATTGAAAGAGAAAACATAAAAATAATTCAGAAATAAAAGTATTAAAAATAAAACAAGGAAGATTAAAGTAAAAAATAAAAAAAAAATCGCCAATAAAATACAATAAAATCAGAAAAATAAAAACAGTGAACAGTAAAATGGAATCAATAAATATAAAATGAAAATAGATTTGAAAATGAATAAATTAACATAAAAAATAAAAACAATAATAAAACTAAAAGGAAAAATAAAGAAAATGACAATAAAAGTACCAAAATCAAGTATATAAATCTTACAAAAACACTATAAATATTAGCAATAAAAAAGGACTAAACAATAAGAATAAAAGGGAAAATAGACAAAAATTAAAATTAATTTAATAATAATAATAATAATAATAATAATAATAATAATAATAATAATAATAATAATAACGAAAATATTCAAACAAATTATGTTAATAAGAAAGATAAGCAAAAATTTTAAAAACAAGAAAATTCCTAAAATGAAAACAGTGAGAGTAAAATTAATAAAAATACAGATGAAATGTAAATACCGAAATAAAAAAATTGAATTAAATGTAATTATAAAACAATGAACTAAGAAAATGAAAAAATATAAGAAACAAGAAATATTAATATAATAAAAGTACAAAATCATATGAATAAAATAATATAAAAATGAAAATGAAAATGAATATATGGTAATAACATAAATAAGAAAAAACTTCGAGAATAAAAAAATTTTCTCGACTAAAAAAATAAAAATGAAAATCGTAAAAATAAGAATAAATAAAAATATAAAACCTAAAAATTTCAAGGGAAAAATATATTTATACAATTAAAAAATAATAAAAGTAAAAATAAAAAAATAGTAAAGATATAAAATTAAAAAATGCAAAAGTTAGAAAATAATACAAATAAAAGAATTACAAGAACAAAAGAAAAATGTTAAAAAAGAGTAATAAGATATACAAATTATAGGAAAAATAAGAAAAAATAAGATTAAAAATTATATTAAAAAATTAAATAACAAAATGCAAAAATATTATAAATAAAAACAACAAAAATAGTAGTAAATATAAATCAAAAGAATAATTACAGTGATATAAATAAATAAATAAAAGAATTAGAATAAAAATAAAAATGAAATAAAAAATAAACTAAAAAATAACAATGAAGGAAATAAGAATAAAACATAAAAAGATAAAATATTAAAAAAATATTAAAATAATAGGAGAAAATATTATCAAAAGAAAAATGTAAACACAAACCAAAAGGAAAACAAATAAGAAAAATTTGAAAAGTAGTGAAAATCAATTAATAAAAAAATTTGAATTTGAATATACGGCAAAACTAAAAAATTATAGGAATCTACAGCAAATATAAAAAATATAAAAAATTAAACACTAAAATAAAAAAAACTACAAAGTTATAAAATATTAAAATAACTAAATAAAAATAAAGAAAATAAAAGTAAAAATTACAAAAATAATGATAATAAAAGAAGTAAATAAAGATCAAAATTAAAAAAAATGTGAAGATAAAAAAATAATAAAGATAAATGAAACAAAAAGTAAAAAAATTATTTAAAAAAATAGAAAATGAAATAAAAACAAAAACAAAAATAGGTAAGATATAATATGAAGTTAAATAAAAATAATGAAAATACATGAACAATAGAAAATAACAGTAATAAACGTAGATAAAAATATGTGCAATTATATATAAAAATAGTTGAAATAAAAATAGAAAATAAAGAAGGTAAAATATAAAAAATAAAGTAAATGAAAAATAAAGAAAATACATGAATTATAGAAAACAGGTGTAATAAAGATAAACTAGAAAAAAATAAAAATGAAAATAATATAAAATAAGCAATGATAAAATAATAAAAACAAAAAAAATAAAAAATAAAAATAAAATATAAAAATTAAAAACATCTAATATATAACAAAATAATTAAAATTAACGAATAAATATCTAAACGAATATATAAAAATAATTCAAATAAAAATAAAAATAGTAACGATAAACGAAACAAGATTGATAATGTAACTGAAAGAGATAACATAAAAATAATTCAGAAATAAAAGTATTAAAAATTAAACAAGGAAGATTAATGTAAAAAATAAAAACAACAATAATAAACATAGCAAAAACATAGTGATTGAAATAAAAAAAATTATACCAATAAAATACAATAAAATCAGAAAAATAAAAACAATGAACATTAAAATAAAATCAATAAATATTAAATTAAAAATACGTTTGAAAATGAATAAATTACTATTAAAATATAAAAACAATAATAATACTAAAAGGAAAAATAAAGAAAATGACAATAAAAGTTCCTAAATCAAGTATATAAATCTTACAAAAACACTATAAATATTAGAAATAAAAAAGGACCAAACAATATGAATAAAAGGGAAAATAGATAAAAATTAAAAAATAATTTAAAAATGGTACATAATAATAATAATAATAATAATAATAATAATAATAATAATAATAATAATAATAATAATAATAATAATATTAAAACAAATTATGTTAATAAGAAAGATAAACAAAAAAAATTTAAAAACAAAAAATCATAAAAATGAAAACAGTTAAAGTAAAATTAATAAAAATACAGATGAAATGCAAATAATGAAATAAAAATAATGAATTAAATGTGATTATAAAACAATGAAGTAAGAAAATGTAAAATATAAGAAACAAGAAACATTATTATAATATAAATACAAAAACATACGAATAAAATAATATTAAAATGAAAATGAAAATGAATATATGGTAATAACATAAATAATAAAAAAATTTTAAAATAAAAAAATTTCTTGACTAAAAAATAAAAATAAACTTATAAAAATAAGAATAACTAAATAAAAATATAAAAACTAAAAATTTAAAGGGAAAAATATATTTATAAAATCTTAAAAATAAGAAATATAAAATAATAAAGAAATATAATTTAAAAATGCAAAAATTAGAATACAAATTACAAGACAAAATAAAAATGTTAAAAAAGAGTAATAAGATATACAAATTATAGAAATAATAGGGAAAAAATTAAATTAAAAACTGTATTAAAAATTAAATAATAAAATGCAAAAATATTTTAAAATAAAAACAAGAAAAATAATAGTAAATATTAAATAAAAAAACAATTAAAGTGATATAAATAGATAAATAAACGAATTAAAATAAAAATAAAAATGAAATAAAAATAAAATAAAAATAACAATGAAGGAATTAAGTATAAAACATAAAAGATAGAAATATTAAGAAGAACAAATTATAAACATAATAAGAGAAAACATTATCAAAAGAAAAGTGTAAACATAGACTAAAAGGAAAACAAATAAGAAAAATGTGAAAAGTAGTGGAAATCGATTAATATAAAAATTTGAATTACAATATAAGGCAAAACTAAAAAATTACAAGAATCTAAAGCAAAAAATATACAAAATATAAAAAAATTAAACACCAAAATAGAAAAACTAAAGGGATAAAATATTAAAATAACTAAATAAAAATAAAGACAATAAAAGTAAAAATTACAATAATAATAATAATAATAATAATAATAATAATAATAATAATAATAATAATAATAAAAGAAGTAAATAAAGATTAAAATGAAGAAAAATGTGAAAATATAAAACATAATAAAGATAAACGAGACAAAAAGTACAAAATGATTAAAACAAAAATAGGAAATCAAGTAAAAACAAAAATAAAAATAGGTATGATATAATATGAAGTTAAATAAATAATGATTAATATACATGAACAATAGAAAACAAGAGTGATAACCGTAGATAAAAATATGTGGAAATATATATAAAAATAGCTGAAATAAAAATAGAAAATAAGGAAGGTAAAATATAAAAAAATAAAGTAAATGAAAAATAATAACAATACATGAATTATAGAAAACAGGAGTAATAAAGATAAACTAGAAAAAATAAAAATGAAAATAAAATAAAATAAGCAATGATAAAATAATAAAAAAATAAAAATATAAATAAAATATAAAAATGAAAAATATCTAAAATATAAAAAATAATTAAAATTAACGAATAAATATTTAAACGAATATATAATAATAATCCAAATAAATAAAAAAGTAACAATAAACGAAACAAGATTTGAAAATATAATTGAAAGAGAAAACATAAAAATAATTCAGAAATAAAAGTATTAAAAATAAAACAAGGAAGATTAAAGTAAAAAATAAAAACAACAATAATAAATATAGCAGATATATAAGTAATTAAAATAAAAAAAAATTCCACCAATAAAATTCGATAAAATTAGAAAAATAAAAACAGTGAACATTAAAATAAAATCAATAAATATAAAATTAAAAATAGGTTTGAAAATGAATAGATTAATATTAAAAAATAAAAACAACAATAAAACTAAAAGGAAAAATAAAGAAAATTACAATAAAAGTACCTAAATCAAGTATATAAATCTTACAAAAACACTATAAATATTAGAAAAAAGGACTAAACAATAAGAATAAAAGGGAAAATAGGCAAAAATTAATAATAATAATAATAATAATAATAATATAATAATAATAATAACTAAGAAAATATTAAAACAAATTAATTATGTTAATAAGAAAGATGCAAAATAGAAATTTTAAAAACAAGAAAATCACAAAAATGAAAACGGTGAAAGTAAGAATTAATAAAAATACAGATGAAATGTAAATACCGAAATAAAAATAATGAATTAAATGTGAATATAAAACAATGAACTAAGAAAATGAAAAATATAAGGAACAGAAATATTAATATAATAAAAGTAAAATAAAACATGAATAAAATAATATTAAAATGAAAATGAATATATGGTAATAACATAAATAAGAAAAAAAATTGAAAATAAAAAATTTTCTCGACTAAAAAATACAAATGAAAATCATAAAAATAAGAATAAATAAAAATATAAAACCTAAAAATTTAAAAGGAAAAAATATATTTAGACAATTTAAAAAGTAAGAAAAATTAAAATAATATAAAGAAATAAAATTTAGAAATGCAAAAATTAGAAAATAATACAAATAAAAGAATTACAAGAACAAAAGAGTAATAAGATATACAAATAATAGAAAAAATAGGAAAAAATAAAAGTAATAAAAATTATATAAAAAAATTAAATAATAAAATGCAAAAATATTATAAAATAAAAACAACAAAAATAGTAGTAAATATTAAAACAAAAGAATAATTACAGTGATATAAATGAATAAATAAACGATTTAAAATAAAAATAAAAATGAAATAAAAAATAAAATAAAAAATAACAATGAAGGAAATAAGAATAAAACATATAAAAAGTATACAATATTAAAAAGAAAAAATTATAAAAATAATAGGAGAAAATATTATAAAAAGAAAAATGTAAACATAAACTAAAAGGAAAACAAATAAGGAAAATTTGAAAAATAGTGAAAATCAATAATAAAAAAATTTGAATTAGAATATAAGACAAAACTCAAAAATTACAAGAATCATAATAATAACAGAAGTAAATAAAGATTACAATTAAAAAGTGATAATAAAAAATAATAAAGATAATTGAAACAAAAAGTAAAAAATTATTAAAACAAAAACAGAAAACAAAATAAAAACAAAAATAAAAATAGGTAGGATATAATATGAAGTTAAATAAAAAATAATGAAAATACATGAATAATAGAAAATAAGCGTAATAAACGTACATAAAAATATGTACAATTATATATAAAAATAGTTGAAATACAAATAGAAAATAAAGAAGGTAAAATATAAAAGATAAAGTAAATGAAAAATAATGACAATACATGAATCATAAAAAACAGGAGTAATAAAGATAAACTAGAAAAAATAAAAATGGAAAAAATAAAATAAGCAATGATAAAAATAATAAAAACAAAAATAAAATAAAATATAAAAATAAAATATAAAAATTATAAATATCTAAAATCTTACAAAATAATTAAAATAAACGAATAAATATATAAACTAATATATAAAAATAATCCAAATAAAAATAAACATAGTAACAATAAATGAAATAAGATTTGAAAATATAACTGAAAGAGAAAACAAAAATAATTCAGAAATAAAAGCATGAAAAATAAAACAAGAAAGATTAAAGTAAAAAATAAAAACAACAATAATAAACATAGCAAAAATTTCCACTAATAAAATACAATAAATAAATATAAAATTAAAATAGGTTTCAAAATGAATAACATAATATTAAAATGTAAGAACGATAATAAAACTAAAAGGAAAAATAAAGAAAATGACAATAAAAGTACCTAAATCAAATATATTAATCTTACAAAAACACTATAAATATTAGAAATAAAAAAATGATTAAACAATGAGAACAAAAGGGAAAACAGAAAAAAATTAAAAATAATCTAAAAATGGAAAATAATAATAATAATAATAATAATAATAATAATAATAATAATAATAAAACAAATTAATTATGTTAATAAGAAAGATACAAAAAAGAAATAAAAAAAGAAAATGCCAAAAATGAAAACAGTGAAAGTAAAATTAATAAAACTACAGATGAAATGTAAATATCGAAATAAAAATAATGAATTAAATGTAATTATAAAACAATGAACTAAGAAAATGAAAAATATATGGAACAAGAAATATTAATATAATAAAAATACAAAATCATATGAATAAAATAATATAAACATGAAAATGAAAATGAATATATGGTAATAACATACACAAGAACAAATTTTGAAAATTGAAAAAAAATTCTCAATTAGAAAAATAAAAATGAAAAACATAAACATAAGAATAACTATATAAAATTATAAAACCTAAAAATTTCAAGATAAAAATATATTTATACAATTTAAAAAGAAAAAGAAAATAGTACAGAAATAAAATTTCAAAAAGCAAAAATTAGAAAATAATACAAATAAAAGAATTATAAAAACAAAATAAAAATTTTAAAAAAGAGTAATAAGATATACAAATAAAAGAAAAACCAAGAAAAAATTACAAATTAAAAATTATATTAAAAAAATTAATAGTAAAATGCAAAAATATAGTAATATAAAAACAACAAAAATAATAGTAAATATTAAATCAAAAGAATAATTAAAGTGATATACATAACTAAATAAACAAATTTAAATAAAAATAAAATTGAAATAAAAAATAAAATAAAAAATAACATAAATGAAAACAGTGAAAGTAAAATTAATAAAAATAGAGATGAAATGCAAACACCGAAATGAAAATAATGAATTAAATGTACTGTAATTATAAAACAATGAACTAATAAAATGAAAAATATAAGGAACAAGAAATATTAATATAATAAAAGTACAAAAATATATGAACAAAATAATATAAAAATGAAAATGAAAATTAATAAATAGTCACAACATAAACAAGAAAAGATTTTAAAAATAAAAAATTTTCTAAACTAAAAAAATACAAATGAAAATCATAAAAATAAGAATAAGTAAATAAAAATATAAAGCCTAAAAACTTAAATAAGAAAAAAATTACACAATTTAAAAAATAAGAAAAACAGAAAAATAAAAAAATAGTAAAGACATAAAATTTAAAAATACAAAAATTAGAAAATAATGCAAATAAAAGAATTACAAGAACAAAATAAGAATGTTAAAATAGAGTAATAAGATACACAAATAATAGAAAAACTAGGAAAAAAATTATATTAAAAATTAAATAATAAAATGCAAAAATATTATAAAATACAAACAACAAAAATAACAGAAAATATTAAATCAAAAGAATAATTAGTGATCTAAACAAATAAATAAACAAATGAAAATAAAAATAAAAATGGAATAAAAAATAAAATATAAAAATAACAATGAAGGAAATAAGAATAAAACATATAAAAAAGATAGAAATATTAAAAAGAAAAAGTTCTAAAAATAATAGGAGAAAGCATTACCAAAAGAAAAATGTAAGCACACTCTACAAGCAAAGCAAATAAGAAAAATGTGAAAAGTAGTGAAAATACAATTAATAAAATAAATTTGAATTAGAATATAAGGCAAAGCAAGAAAAAAATTTTAAGAATCTAAAGCAAAAAATATAAAATATATAAAAATTGAACACTAAACTAAAAAAACTAAAGTTAAAAAATATTAAAATAACAAAATAAAAATGAAGAAAATAAGAGAAAAAATTACAAAAATAATGATAATAATAAAAGAAGTAAAGATTAAAATTAAGAAATATGTAAAAATAAAAAATAATAAAGATAAATGAAACAAAAGTAAAAATTATTAAAATAAAAATAGAAAATACTAAAAGCTAAAATAAACACGTAAAAAATGCGCCGAAGTTTCTTCGGCGCAATCGAGTTTTCTGTATAGTATATAATGCTGTAGGAAACTTTCAGCCACGGCCCATGAAACTCTTAGCCGCGGCCCATGAAACTCAGTCATGGTCCGGTGGTGGCTCTGTTGTTGGTACGAGTATGAGTATGGCTAACTTTAACCTTAAATAAAATAAACACTACTGAGGCTAGAGGGCTGCAATTTGGTATGTTTGATGATTGGAGGGTGGTTGATCAACATACCAATTGGCAGCCCTCTAGCCTCGGCAGTTTTTAATATCTGAGTGCGGACAGAAAATATGCGGACGGACAGACAAATCATCTCAATAGTTTTCTTTTACAGAAAACTAAAACCAAAGACAACAAAAGTTTTATAAAAAAAAAAAATAAAAAAGAACAAAAATAAATAAATTCAATATTCAAATATAAATGTAAATTATAAAAATAATATTGGCAAGGATGAAATAATAAGACATAAATAAAGAAAATAAAAAACAGAAACAAGATAAATAATAAAAACAAATATGAAAGTGAATTTAAGGAGAATAAAAATGAAATGTAATACAGAAAAAATAAAAAATATAAAGAAAATGAGCTAGACGAACTAAAAAATAAAAAACAGTAACAGAAACAAATAAAATTAAAATAAATAAGAATAATAAAAAAACAAAGATGTATATGGATAAAAAACCATTGAATAAAAATATAAGAGCTGGAATAATGGAAAACAAAAATAAAAATATTAAAATTAATAATAAACAGGATACAAATGCATAAAATAATGAAAATCAAAAAAACGATAATAGAAACGAAATTAATAAAAATTACAAAAAGACAAAAATCAGAACTAACAAAAATTAAAATTAAGACAATAAAGATAAAAATAACAGTAATGAAAATAAAGATAAAAATAGTGAAAGTAAAAATAAAAATAAGTATCAATGAATTAAAATAAAATAAAAAGTAAGAAAACAGAATAAAAGTAACAAAAAAGGAATAGATATAAAAATAACCATAAATGCAACAATAGCAAATACAATACAAAAATATAGACATAAATAATATAAATGATAATATTAATAGTAATGAAATAATAAAATATAAAAAGAAATTGAAAAAATGCAAAAAGATAAAAAAGCACGTAAAGAAAATAATTACAATGAAAACAAAAAATACAAAACTAGAAAAGCATTACAAATAGAAAAGTAAAATAGAAAATAATAAAACTAAAAAAATCAAGGAAAGTATATGTAAAATAAAATAAAAAATATTAAAACAGACAATTCAAAATAAAATACGATAAAAAATAAAATGAGAAATGAAAATAATAGAGAAATTTCAAAAAACACGTTAAAATGATATGGAAATAACAAAAATAAAGAAAATAAATTAAAAATAAGAGAAATAAAACTAAAAATACTAAAAATAAGAATTATTTTTTTTAATTTTGAAAGAAAAATTTGTTAAATAATAAATATGCAAAATAATTAAGATAAAAAATAGAGAAAATTTATATTTTAATTTATCTTCCTCCAAATAAAAAGAAAATTTGCAAGTCAAACTAACCTGAAAATAGTAGTGGTCTTACAGGCGATGAAATCAGTAGTCCTGTTAAAAAAAGATGGGGAAGATCCCGTTAGGTTCTATGTCACCATAACTGTCAAGGCCCAGAAGCAAAGGTCTGACTTCCCTAGACCCGAAGGCCACTGAACACAACTCAGGATCTGGAAAGCACGACAAAAAACCTAAGTTTTTTCAATGGTTTTCAGGTCTAGAGAAGTAAAATCTTTTCTTTTGGGCCTTGACAGAAGTGACCTGGGGAATTACGTGGCCTCCATCCGTAGGTTGTTGGAAGTGAGAATATACCCTGTTGTGGCATCAGTTATCGAACAGGCGTAGAGTACAACTCACGCCCTGAATTTTCATGTAAAGGAGATCGCTCCATAAAATATAAATAGATCATCCAACAAAAATATTTCCAAATTATTGGTTAGGTTCCAGGTGACCTTCAATTGGGCATCGTCGAATCGCTGTTCATCAAACAGTTGGTCCCTTAGTTAAATGCATACCCAGGGCACGGCAACTCCTTCGTGCCTGCGTGTCACTCAGTCTTCATCTTTTGACCCAGTCGGTATGCTTTGTTCTCTGTAATCTCTTGTATTTCATGTTTTACCTATTAAACTGTTGTCATTTTTATGCCTGAGAGAGGATCAGTGAGGCAGAAGCTTGCAAATATTAAGGAACAATTATATCCAATATAGATTCTTTTGAGTTGGAATTTAGTAAAAATAAAAAAAAACAGTGGAAGTCCCCCTCTTATGATGAAAAACATCGTCATCCTTGCTGGGACAGGCGTAGTTTGTAAATTTGAATTTGGAAGATGTGTGAAAGCCTCTCGATTTTAATTATGTTTGCCACTGATGGCTGGCCTTGTGGTAGGATGAAACGTTGCCCTTGAGGGCCCCAAGGAATCTCGGAGCAGTGTAGTTTCCCAATTTACATTCGGAAGAGCCGTGAAAGCCTCTCAGTATGAACTGTGCTGGATGCAGAGTGGCTGTAGACTTCTAGATTTCTCTTGGGAGCTGGTTCGTGGGGAAACATTCTGGTCAGTGGAATGTATTAGTCTTCATTTTGCTGAATTGTGAAATTTATGCTAAATATTCATCTTGGATTCTTATTTTTCAATCAATTTTTGGTTGTATCCTTTGTAGTCTAGTTCCATTGTAGATGGAGTGAAGTTCCCTTGTAGATCCAATGAAGCCATGAGTTAATGGCTGAAACAGCTGTCGGCTTAAGATTGAAGAAATAGGGCAACATATTGGCAATTTCTGTTTATCCCTCCAAGGCTTCACCCCTGAAGATAAGTAGCACCTTGCAGTAGATACTGAAGTGTTGTCAGATAGTTATACGTACTAGATGTGTATCACCACTTCATATATATATATATATATATATATATATATATATATATATATATATATATATATATATATATATATATATATATATACATACATTGTTATTGTTATAGCCACAATGCTCTCTTAACTTCTAGAATTCTTCGCGCTTTTTGATACGCCTGTCACTACAAAGCCTCAAGATCCAAGTGCAAGAAATATGAAGAAATTATCATGTCCGGTAGCGGGAAACGCACCGCGTCCCATAATCAGAATGAGGTTACGTTGCCGACCTGATTATGAGACGCGGGTTCGTTTGCCGCTATCGCACACCATCAATTCTCCATATTTCTTGCACTTGGATCTAAAGGGTTTTTAGTGACAAGAGTATCTAAAGGGCGAAGAATTCATGAAGTTAAGAGGGCGTTGTGGCTATTACAATTACATATGTATCTGGTAAAAAGTGACCAGTAGACTCTACACACACACACACACATACATATATATATATATATATATATATATATATATATATATATATATATATATATATATATATATATATATATATATATATATATATATATATATATATATATATATATATATATATATGTATATATATATATATATATTTAAATATATATGTGTGTGTGTGTATATAAATATATATATAAACATATATATAAATATATATATATATATATATATATATATATATATATATACATATATGTATATATGTAAATTTCTGACTCACGTCGGGATCGAACCCAGGTCTTTCAGGTGGAAGGCAAGGGCGCTATCCGACGTGAGTCAGAAATTTATTTCTGTTCCACACGTGATTGTGTGTTGATTATTTCTATGTATATATATATATATATATATATATATATATATATATATATATATATATATATATATATATATATATATATATATATATATATATATATTTTACCCACGCATAATTTTTAAACCATCATCACTACAACATTGTTGCCTGTCATTAAACGAGTTCTAATCCTCATGCAGGGGAAAGAAACTTGCTTAGAGAATTAAAGGTGCAGGGTTGTTTTGAAAAGTTGAATTAGTCACCCTGCAAGCATTTTCTGAGCTAATTGGCGTCGGATATTCTTTCAAATTCGCCAAAATAACCTTTACAAGGGAATTAGGATATTTTGTCTTATTTATGTTGTGAACGTGATGTTGTGAGAGTGTTCGGATCAAAGGTCATTTCACCTCTTGATTATTGGGTTTCCTTTGAATCTTTCTAATTAACAAAACTATATTCCTTTCCAGGAGTTTGGGACGGGACCTCTGGTATTCAAGGGTGTTTTTTTCACGTAAGGACTGCATTCTTTTAACGCTGTCAGTCATCAGAATTTAATAGGTATCGTAAAGTCAGTGTCGCAATAAGGAGGTTTTTTCCTTTTACATTTCATTATGATTTTTCATGAAAACAAATTTGTACCGCAAGCCTCATCAGCATGTAATTGCAACACTACCTTTAATTAAAATGTTTGTAAATGGTCATCTGTCAACCACTGTAGCCATGTCACTGACCCTAATCCCTAGGTCTTGAATTAATTGCAAGTACTGTCAACGACTAGTACCTCTCTCTTTACTTCATTTGTTTATACCTGCCTCTCCGTGTATTCTTTCGACCCGTTTCACGATCAGACATTCTGCATATTTATGTTCATTCGAAAGAAATTAATCAACTTTATCCATCATGATTTATGAACAGAATACGCGCATTTATCAAACATTCTACTTAACAATCTGAAGTTGTGGAGTGTCACGTCTTGAAAGGTCAAGGAGAGCTAGTTGTGGGTGGGATTCACTGGGTGAGCTTAAGGACCAGTTGTAGAACAGCACAGTGAATAGTGAATGATCCACTGCAGTATGAAAATGATAAAACAAATAAGAGGTACATTCAGCAGTGATGCCTTTTATCAGATTTTTACTTTTCCTTTCCAGGAGGAAGTATTTCACTCAGTCCCGTCAAGAGCTGCAGAAATATACGTGACACAGTCAGGTAAGTGAACTTTAAATTTCTTGAAGTTAATATAGTTGTATATGCGTAAGGAAGCGACGTAAAAAATTCAGATAACCTTTTATTATGGCACTTTACAGGGTAGGGGTATGGAAAATCATTCAAGAGAAATTGACCTTATGGTCAGTCTTTTAAAAAATTCGTTGAGAGAGCAAGACCAGGAAAGTGACCGGCCATTGACAACCACGATGTTGATTTTGATTACATAAAAAAAGGATTGCAGTCATAGTTATTATCAGCACACGCTTAAAAAATAAAAACTGGCTGATTTATAACAAGGCAAGCGTCATGTAGAAAAAGTGCAATAAGTGGATAATTTGACGAAACAGAAAATCATTCACTGGCAATAATCTCTCATTCATTTGTTTGACTGACTTCCAACATAGCTTGTCTTGAGCCAGCTCTGTAAAAGCTGTGAGTTTGAATTCAGCGGTCTGTTTAAACTACATTCACAAGTAACAGGGACTTTTCATAATTTCTATTTATTTAGATCTCATTTCAGATGAACTTACCATTGCCCTTGGGGACAAATTCATCATCAGGTTTAATATTTTCCATCTTGATATCCCTTTAAACATTAAAAAACTTGGTTGATGATTACGAACGAAATCAATTATTTGTATCAGCATAATCCGCTACTGAAACCAGTTAGCTTGTCGTCGTAGACATCACATCAGGTACCAGAAACTGACTTCCTCAAACGGGAGTTGTTATCTTTTATGCAAAAACAAATGAAACCAGTCCTTCGTCCATACAAGTGGATCTTTTATGAGAAGCATTTTTATTTGAAGTATTCTTTTTTTTCTTTTTAGCATGCGTTTTCGACGTCGCTGACCCACTGGATAGTAAATAGTACACACACATATATAAATGTATGCGTGTATGTATATTTATGTGTGTGTATATATATATATATATATATATATATATATATATATATATATATACATACATATACATACATACATACATATATACACATATATCAAACTTTTATGAAGATTTTATGAACAAGTTTCTCCCCAAAATTAACAGCAGCAATTCCTCAATTTGGAATGATGGCTGCATACATATATACATACATACATACATACATACATACATACATACATACATACATACATACATACATACATATATATATATATATATATATATATATATATATATATATATATATATATATATATAATATATATATATATATATACAATAATACTCTTGAATAGTCATTTGATTACATGTTTATTTCCAACGTTTCATAATCCATGATTACATCATCAGGGGTTCTAAAGTTTAAAAAACAAAAAACATTCACAATAAAAATTACAGAAAAAATATACAAAGGCAAAGTCAGAACATAAAAAAACGACAATCGACTTGAAAAGGAAATTTTACACAAAGGACACCGAGGAACAGGCAGAGCATTAAGAAATTAATTAAAACAAATAGATAATATAAAAGACAAGTAAAAAAAATATATATATATATTTCAAAGATTTAAAATTTTAAATCACATTAAGAAAACAAATAAATAAATAAATAAAAGTGACTAAGGGTATGGAGCCAACCTGCCAGTACGACACAAATATAGAAAATCAGGTGTCCGAAAGAAAAACAAAACAACAAAAACATTATTATTACGACAGGTATAAAGGAACAGCCGAAGTCTGAGTGTTCAACTTCGGAACAAGCTGTTTATCTTCAAAGACTCGAGTATTGATAGTTCCAGTTGGCTTGAAGTTCGTCCAATTGTGCAGAAATCTTTGCTTTCAATGGAAATTTTACAAAATTTTTTATAACTTCTTATGTTGGAGAGTTCGGGGTTGCAGATTTTTAAACCTGTACGAAAACTTAGCCCCCGCCCCAACCTCTGAGAATCTATGTGTACTTTTAGAGGTCTCCGAGTGGATCCCACATAAATCCCCGAGTTACATTTGGGGCAAGAGTACTTATACACCACTCCGGAGGACACCGTAGCACACAGCTGATCCTTAAATTTGAAAACAGAGCCAGTCGTTAGGGGTTGACAGGAACAAGGCTAACATGCAAAGCACCAAAAATGTTTCTGAATTATGCTCGTATATTTTGTTCTAAAATGGACATCATGACAGTATGGAAACTTGGCATGAAGTGTAGTTTGGGTACCGTAAGAGTATAACGCTCAGTGAAAAACTCTATTAAAAAATATCTTTGAAGGAAAATAATTGTGTTAAAAATATTCTAAAAGAAAAGTAACTTTATCGTGAAAAGCTTTCCAACTAGAGGTGAGGGAAAGGGCCCTGTGAAAGAGAGTCGCAACGGAATTAATCTTAAAATTATAAAAGCAATAACTGTCACAATTGGCACATAATCCTGTACAAGTCATTTTTCTAAAAATCGTTTTAGTAAAATTATTGTTATGTCTGGTGACCAGAACGTCAAGAAACGGCAGTCGATTGTCCTCTTCCTTTTCAAGGGTAAACTTGAGACTCGGGTGGCAGGAGTTAGCAAATTCCGAAAAGGAAGTCGAGTGGTATTCTCTTCTGAAGAGGGCAAAAGTGTCGTCAACATACCGCACATAAAAAAGAGGACGGTAACTGAGAGGGCATTCGTCCAGCATGCGCTCCTCCAGGGAGCACGGAGTTCCTCATTGGGCGAGAGGTTTCCGTTCTCAGCTAGCATTCTGCTGGCCGCGAGTTCGAATCTCCGACCGTCCAATGAAGAATAAGAGGAATTTGTTTCTGGTGATAGAAATTCATTTCTCGATATAATGTGGTTCGGATTCCACAATAAGCTGTAGGTCCCGTTGCTAGGTAACCAGTTGGTTCTTAGCCACGTAAAATAAACCTAATTATTCGGGCCAGCCCTAGGAGAGCTGTTAATCAGCTCAGTGGTCTGGTTAAACTAAGGTATACTTTTTTTTCCAGGGAGCACTTAAAGATATTGGAGAACGTAGCCCATAGCCATACCATCAACCTCCTTGTATAATTTATTATTAAAAATAAAAGCTGTTGGATTATGAAACGTTGGGATTAAACATGTAATCAAATGACTATTGAAAAGTATTCCTGTCCCCTTCCTGTTTGATGCCTGTATTCGGGCATTCCTTGTCCATTTGCCTATGGTGTGTGTGTGTGTGTGTGTGTATTGTACATATATATATATATATATATATATATATATATATATATATACTTTTTGATCCTTATATATAGCAATATTTATTATTCCTCCTTTATGTTCTTAATTTTTGTTTACTTGGGTACTTCAAATGTCTTGTTAGTTATATTCTTCAAATAGCTCTTTCTCCTTTTACTAAGTGCATTTTGTTATTTTATACGTTTAATTGTGTTGAATTATTGAACTATTATATATGTTTAATGATTCTAGTGAAGTGTTTTGTTTTATAAGTGTTAAATAATTAGTGTTAATTTGTATGATTAGATAAGAGATAGTTTCGTTCATCAGACCATGGTTTCACAGATTGGATTTTATTTTGGTGGAATATTATTTTTTTATGCTTCCTACTGAGTGTTAGCTAGCTTCTATAATGGTTGTATATAAATCATGGTGTGATAAAAAATGTCATATATATATATATATATATATATATATATATATATATGTGTGTGTGTGTGTGTGTGTGTGTGTGTGTGTGTATGCAGTGTATACAGTACATATATATATATATATATATATATATATATATATATATATATATATATATATATATATATATATATATATATATATATATGTATATATATGTATGTATGTATAGTAAGTAAACCATTATATGAGATTCGAGAAAATGTTAATATGGGTCATAATTATCAAAGCCTGTTTAGGACACTAATCTCTGCTTTATTTTCCACAATAATCTGTTTCCACTCCAAAAGGAATAACTTGAAAAAGTCAAGGCAAAGACCACAGCCACGATCATTCCGTAACTCCCTAATCTTGGCTCAGCCAGAAACCATTTGTGTCTTGATTTCCTCCCAAGTTATACCCCAATAACGTAACGGGGACCAGTACCCCGGTTACGATAATTAAGGTACTTGTAAACATTTTCACTGATTGAAGCGACTGATCTCAAATGTCACTTAACCGTATTGTAATTTCCAGTGCTTTGCTTATTTATCTAAACTGACTGCTTACTATTTGAGAGGCAATTTTAGTATGACGTCAGCTTCCAGTAATTCTTTATGAAACAAACAGATATAATGGTTAAATCGTCCCTACAAATACATGGTTTTGCTTCATAGAGGTTTGATATTTAAAGTAAAGTAATAGTGGAGCAAAGTAAAATATTTAAAGTAAAAATAATCTGCGATTGGATTTTCTAGATGTCTTTGCTTTGCAGTTATTTACGAAAGATTGCATTTCCTTCTTGTATATTTATTTTTTACCTTGCCCATCTTAGGCCGGTTTGGAAAGCTGAACTTTTGTATTTCAGTCTGGCGTTCTTTCTGTAATCTAGATAATATTTGATATGTATGGATTACTTTTCGAATTTCTGTGAAAATAACCGAAATAAATCCTGGAATGAATGGGTTAGTTTTCAGTTTTTATGAAAGATTCTTTACTGTACTGATTATTAAAGAATATACCTGATTGCTGGTTTCATCATAATCATGACAACCGTAATGCTTACTTATATCTGTCTTTGTATCAAATTCTCTCTCTCTCTCTCTCTCTCTCTCTCTCTCTCTCTCTCTCTCTCTCTCTCTCTTCAGCAGTGAAAACAATACCTCTATTTCTCATGAAAAAGTCATGTAAATGTTAGGCGGATTTTGAGATGGTATTTTCTCTCTCTACACTGAAATCGCCGAAGCTTCATAATGGTCGTATATCCAACCGTTTGGCATATTGCGTTTAAATTCGAAAAGTTAGTGTGTAGGGTTAACAACCTCATCCCGGATTTCTTGCTTAACTCTATTAGAGTGAAGGGTTAACAACCTCATCCCGGATTTCTTGCTCAACTCTAATCTTTTAATCTCTCTCTCTCTCTCTCTCTCTCACCAAATCCTGCAAAAATCTGTTTTTAAACAGTACCATATTCCTATAAGGTAATTTGAACTTCCGAAAATAATATGTAGGTCCTATCCCCCTTACCCAACTTTTTTTTCTCTCCGCTTTGCGATCAATCCAGTTTTACTGAGCTCATTATTCCTGCCACAGGGTTTCCCAAGTACAAATTCATCTCCTCAATCTTGCCATCAACCAAATTCCGTATTCTTTTAGTAATTATGTTTTACACACACACACACATATATATATAGATATATTATGTATATATTATATATACGTGTGTGTGTGAGTGAGTGTGACTAGTATAAATTTCATCAGCAAGAAGTACGTAGAATATCTTTATAGCAACGCAATGATCTAGTTCGCTAATTAGATAACAGCAACGGAGAGCATTCGCGCGGCAGTTTCAAAGGCATACTCGGTACCACAAATCACTAAGCTTCCTGCGCAGGAAGGCTGTAAAATTTAAAGACAGGGAGACACAGTTGTGGTTGCATGTTATGTGCGGAAAGCATTTCAGTGGACCCAGCAGTAAATTGTAAAAGTAATAAAATAGAAAATGAAGATAATGGATGCTATTTGCTTAAAAATAGAGGAGAATAAAAGGAAGGAAGATTATGCAGAACAAGGATAAAGGAGACGAAGCAAATGAAAAAGAAAGAGTCCAATGAAAAAATCATGAATTGTTCATTATCACCGGTTAGGTAAAATATAATAATTAGAGAAGAAAAACCGTCTAAGAGAATATAAGCCGATAAAGGGTTACAGAAGAGACAGAGAAAGCAGGAGACAGTAATGCTTACAGAAGATGCAAAAGACGTAGGTAGGAAAAAGGTTAAGGCAGAAGAAGCAGAGAAAGAAGAAATAGGTAAATGAAGAGTTTAAAAAGGAGAAATTGGAAGAAATGAGCAGGAAAAAGGGGTATATGAAAAGAAGAAAAAGAAGAGGCTGAAAGGGGGTTATCGATAAAGAATAAGACGAAGGAGACAAATGAAGAGCCGATAAAGAAGAAGAAGAAGAAGAAGAAGAAGAAGAAGAAGAAGAAGAAAGAAGAAGAAACAATAACTACAGAGCATCGCCAATAACCAGCCGTATTTACGACCGTAATAAAATGCGAACCGTATGGAGCAATACATTAAAGAATTTAACTCTCATTGCTAGAACATTAAGGCTGCGTTCGGTGTGTGATATGGTTGAGGATGAGAAGCGCTGTTTGTTGTGTCCTCAGTAATTGGTAATTCAAGATTCCGGAAATTTTATAAATTATTTACTGGGTCGTTTGTTCGTTTACTCTGAAGGAGCGTCGCTTGGAGTATTTCAATAGTCAATTTTAAAAAGATTTATGTGTTAAATGATTTACCTTTAAATAATCAAATCAGGTGGTGGATTGTTTCATTAAATTACATAATCAAATTAATCATTAGTAAAAATAATTACAAAATGTATTCATAATTCCAGTAAATTAACTAAACTTACATTTTTTAGGTGAAAAAATAATAAAAAAAAATGCTGTGTTAACAGTAATTCACATTACCATCCACATTTTACCAATATTATTAGGAAGCTTATTTGTTATTTTATTCTTTAACACGTCCTCCATCATTTTTCTTTCAATAAATACGGAGTCAAATATCTTAAGCCTGTATTTACAAACTTAAAAATGTATAGTAAACATAAATTTTATCTAAAGCAGTATATTAAAAATATCTGGTAAGACAATATGAATGTGCATTTATTAATTTTAGGCCAAAATTAAAATACGCTTGCATACATACATACATACATATATAAATATACATACACATATATATTATATATGTATGTATGTATGTTTATGTATGTATATATACACACATATATATACATATATGTGTATATATACATATATATATATATATATATATATATATATATACACATATATATATATACATATATATATATATATATATATATATATATATATATATATATATATATATATATATATATAAAATATATATATAAATATGAGTACATTTACGTGTATGTAAATTTTCACATGCATATATTAGTGAGTGACCTTCATGCTTCCCTGAGGTCTTTCTATAATTTAGGGAACAAGAGACCGGTCTCCCGTGTTCATGAAAAGGAGTCTGAAACGTTTCAAGCCAGTGACAGTAATAAGAGCAGATAATGTACAAAGGCCAAAATTATAGCGGAAGGGATACCGGTATATTCGGTAATCCGACCAGATCGTATATAAGGACCAAAATTATAGCGGGAGAGAGACCATTTGTTTCAACGGGATGTGCAATCAGTGACTATGTTTGTGTGCTAAAACTCGTCTTATTTACAAACCCGTATTTTATGGTTCTAAGATCTAGAAAACAACCTCAGAGCATATTTCCCTTGAGTAGATCGCTATCTATGTTAAGATTGGAATCTCCCGGACTGTTTGTAAGGCATTTAAGAGCTTACTTATTCGCGGACCCCTATTTTCGCTTTCTCTCTCTCTCTCTCTCTCTCCTCCAATCAATCAATCTATTTATTTACCCATCAGTTTCTCTACAACTGCTCTTATTATGTCTTATTTTAATATAAAAGCATGGGAATAGACATATAATTAAATTTCACACCAAAATTATCATTATTATTACTATTTGACATAAGCAATAACACTTATGAAACACCCTAACGATCATTAATTAAGCATAACTGAAGTATGAGGAACAAATGACGAAGAGAAGTATGATCAAATTCAGATAAAAGTAATATATAAATAAACTTATATATAAAAAAGTGTTGAAAAATTCAACAAGCTAAAGTAAATATATGCAGACACGAACAGTAATTGAGAAATAACACTGTAGCCTTACTGAGGATGCTGCATATATTAAGTGGTCCCTGTGGTTAGAATTTTACATAAGGAGATTGTAAAAACTTTCGTGTTTTTTGTTTTTTTAAGTTGAAAGCCTTTATCTCATATAGATTACTAAAAGTTCTACTACATGCTGTGTAGGTGCATGTATATTTTTATACGAAGTGTGATGTTGCAACCTTTGGGCCCTAACCTGTTTCTACAGTATATTAATTTTTTTTTTTAGCCTTTTGTTGTCGCCATAACCCTGCTTATGAAGTCTTCATTCTTACTGTAGGTTAGGATAGGTTCTGTATGCTCGGCAGTTCTATATCACATGAATGATAAATTACGTGTAATCTTAAATTACATTTTATATTGTCACTATAAATATCATTATTGTCTTTTGCTACTGTTACTGATTCTGATGTTGCGATTATTATTATTATTATTATTATTATTATTATTATTATTATTATTATTATTATTATTATTATTATTATTATTGTATAAGGTCCACAATAATATATCAATAGAATGTGAGACTTTATAAAACTGTATAAAAAGCTTTCGAACCCTATCCTGGGTTCATCTTCAGACCCAGATGAACCCTGGATAGGGTTCGAAAGCTTTTTATGCATTTTTATAAAGTCTCACATTCTATTGATATATGATTGTGGACCTTATACAAAATTACCCCTATTCTCGCCATTGAGGTTCTACATTTTATTATTTATTATTATTATTATTATTATTATTATTATTATTATTATTATTATTATTATTATTATTATTATTTACCACTGTCGATTTTTGGTTGTGAAATTTCCGTGAAGGTCAAGAGAACGTTTTGAACGAACAGAGCCAAATATAAAAGAAGATTTATTCACCCCGGGACATGATGGATAGGAAACTGATGATTCTCTAATGATTCTACCCATATCTATCGTGGATGACGCGCGAGGGTCGTTCCTCAATGAATACGTCATCCATAACGGCAAGGTCTTTTTTCGTTTGAATTCACTTTAATCGACCATTCAACTTCTCTGCTTGAGTTCCTTCTGTTTATCGGTCTGTTGACTTGGGCCTCACTGGAACCCATTACTGTTTGCACCAGACCGCTGAGTTTTGTTGCATGCTTGAATCTGTTCTTAGGGACGGTGGTTACTTCTTTTATAACCAGATATCTGTCTGTTTATATTTTCTTTTTTTAACCAGATATCTGTTTATATTTTCTTTTTTTAACCAGATATCTGTTTATACTTTCTTTTTTTTTAACTAGATATCTGTTTATCTTTTCTTTTTTTTAACCAGATATGTATATATTTCCTTTTTTAACGAGATATCTTTTTAAATATATTTTTTAACCAGATATCTGTTTATATTTTCTTTTTTTTAACTAGATATCTGTTTATCTTTTCTCTTTTTAACCAGATATGTTTATATTTCCTTTTTAACGAGATATCTTTTTATATATATATTTTTTAATCAGATATCTATTTATATTTTCACGCCACCCCACACCCTAGAAAGCTTCAGAATGATTTACCCGTTAGAATTTGAGCCTCGAACGCCACACCTCCTCCATCATTAAATCGCCATTAGGAAAAAAAAAGAGAAAATGGGGTGAAATTCCTCCTACGGGGACTATGGCGCTAAAGCAAATCCATCAAGTCACGCAACCCTCTATCTGCTGACAGATCTCGCAGCCTCCATCCATCTCACTATCGTGGATTTATGATGATGGAGGAGGACGAAAGCCCAAATGATTAAGGGCGAAGGTAAAACGGTGAATGAGGGGGTGTGAATGATGGGTGGGGATGGTTGATGTATGGGTCCATTAGTTTGCATAGAGTGTGGCAGAAGAAGAAAAAGTGAAAGAGGAAGAGATAGAGAGAGGGAGGTTCGCGCGCCGTGGGAGTAGAGGGCGCAAGCGCGCAGATCACAGAGATACCGTAATAGATAGATCTCCATGTCGAAAGGGTCTTCCAGTTATGGATTGGTTGTCACTCCAGCGACCTTTGGGGTCGTTATACTTCTGACTGCAGGCGCTCTGCGCATCCTTTCACAGGTGTAATAGAACTGTGTAGCCTATATGTGTGCTTTCAGGGGTTTAATCAAGTTCTACGACTAGTTTTCAAGGGGCTAATCAAGATGTATGTGTCCTTTCTATGGATTTAATAAAACTAAGTATCCGTTCAGAAATGCAATCGAGCTCCGTAAGTCCCGTGAAGGGGGTGATCAATCTTCTTTGACATGCCAAACGGGACCGAGTGGTTACGTCGGTGGTTAAGGGAGCTGGCTGATTTCATTTCCCTTTGAAACGTCAGGATGTTCATATTTCTATCTATATGGTAAATGGCTGGGATACAAATGGATCTGCAGTGACTTAACCATGCGACAGAATGATCGCCGTAATTGACGACTAGACTTGACAGAACAGTCGTTTGGATGGGTATTATTATTATCGTCCAGAACTTCAAACATTCAATAAAAGACGCCAGGCCAACATAAATTGGCCTAGCGATTATCAGCGGAGAAGCTGTGTTATTATGTGCAGTAATCATCAACAGATAAACTGACCATTATGTGAAGCAATCAACAACATACAAACTGGTCATTATGTGAAGCAATCATCTCCATATAAACTGCCCATTATGTGAAGCAATCATCTCCATATAAACTGACCATTATGTGAGGCAATCACCAACATACAAGCTGCCCCTTGCGTGAAGCAATTATCTCCATATAAACTGCTCATTATGTGAAGCAATCATCAACATACAAACTGCTCCTTATGTGAAGCAATTATCTCCATATAAACTGTCCATTATGTGAAACAATCGTCTCCATATAAACTGACTATTATGTGGGTAATTATCTCCATGTAAACTGCCCATTATGTGAGGTAATCGTCTCCATATGAACTGATTATTATGTGAGGCAATCACCAACATAAACTGACCATTATGTGAAGCAATCCCAACATATAAACTGACCATTATTTGAGGCAATCACTACATATAAACTGACCATTATGTGAGGCAATCACTACATATAAACTGACCATTACGTGAGGCAATCCCAACATATAAACTGACCATTAAGTGAGGCAATCCCAACATATAAACTAACCTTTATGTGAGGCAATCCCAAAATATAAACTGATCATTATGTGAGGCAATCCCAACATATAAGCTGACCATTATTTGAGGCGATCCCAACATATAAACTGACCATTATGTGAGGCAATCACAACATATAAACTGACCATTAAGTGGGGCAATCCCAACATATAAACTGACCATTATGGGAGGCAATCCCAACATATAAACTGACCATTAAGTGAAGCAATCCCAACATACAAATTGACCATTATGCGAGACAATCACAACATGTAAACTGACCATTATTTGGGGCAATCACTACATATGAACTGACCATTATGTGAGGCAATCACTACATATAAACTGACCATTATGTGAGGCAATCAGTACATATAAACTGACCATTAAGTGAGGCAATCCCAACACATAAACTGACCATTATGTGAGGCGATCCCAACGTATAAACTGACCATTATGTGAGGCAATCCCAACATATAAACTGACCATTATGTGAGGCAATCACTACATATAAACTGACCATTATGTGAGGCAATCCCAACACATAAACTGACCATTATGGGAGGCAATGACCAACATATAAACTGACCATTATGTGAGGCAATCCCCACACATAAACTGACCATTATGGGAGGCAATGACCAACATATAAATTGACCATTATGGGAGGCAATGACCAACATATAAACTGACCATTATACGAGGCAATTATCAACATATAAAATGAGGCAATCACCAACATATAAACTTACCATTACTTGAGGCAATAAGCAACATATAACCTGACAATTATGTGAGGCAGTCACCGATTCACAAAGTGACCATTATGTGAAGAAATCACCGACATTTATACACCGATAGTTAAGAAGCAATCATCAACATAAAAAACGATCATCAAGATATAAATTGTTTCTCACGTTAAGCAATCATCTATATGAATCAATCATTGAGATATGAACTGACCAATATGCGAAGCAATCATTAAGATGTAAACTGACCTATGTGAAGCTATCATGAACATTAAAAACTGATCATCAGCAGTTTATTATGTGAAGCTATCATCTATATATTGCGAAACAATCGTAAACATATAAACTGTTTATGATGTGAAACAATCATCTACTTATAAACTGACCAATATGTGAAGCAATCATTAAAATATAAACTCGCCATTATGTGAAGGAATCATCAATAAAAAACCGTCCATGTGTGTAAAATGGTGGAGTAGATGGTTCAGAGTATGTATAGCTTATTGATGATAAAATGTGCCAGTAAAACTGTTTGTTTGGCACTGCTCTTATGGTTGTAATTTCTTTCTACCAATGTATGGAGTATTGATAGTAGACATTTTCATCTTTCTTCTCATTCTTGGCGATGTTGAGAGGTCCCTATCGACCCTCGGTCAGTCCATAAAGCGGGGCCCTGTTATTTGTCAGCTAAGGCTTATAATTTTCCCGAGTAACTAACTCCTCTGTGTCATAACCCCTTTTCAATAGATATGTTTTGGAGCAATATATCGCCTTATGGCACCATTTTCCCGTTGCTCCTTGAATTCAAATGACTTATTCAGTAGCTTTTCTGTCTCAAAACAAAGTTACCTTAAAATATGGAAATAACGCATGAGGTACATATTATTATTATCATTATTTTTCAAGACACGCATATAAACATATATATGTACAGTATATATATTTTTTATATAATTAAATACATTTATATATATATATATTTACATATTATATACATATATATATATATATATATATATATATATATATATATATATATATATATATATATATATATATATATATATATATATATATATATATGTGTGTGTGAGAGAGAGAGAGAGAGAGAGAGAGAGAGAGAGAGAGAGAGAGAGAGAGAGAGAGAGAGAGAGAGAGCCCACAAGAACGGGATGAAAATCAGCCTCTGCCGCATTCATTGTCACGTTAATAAGCGACATAGGAGCGCGCGCGCACACACACACACACACACACACACACACACACACACATATATATATATATATATATATATATATATATATATATATATATATATATATTTGGCATACAAAATTGCAATTCACCATCAGAAAACCCGAAACAAATTATTTCCAAATGACTCCCTGCGACAAAAGATTAGATTAGCCTTACCGCATTAATTCAATCGTGGGAAATCGCAAATGGCCTTAATGGAAATTATCTCGGCAACCTACAGTATAACGAAGAGTTGAAGTGTAACATCAGATTACCTAAGAACTAAGTGCTCTCTACGAGTTTTCTATGGCTCTAAACTATTTTTAAAGATAATGCCTTGTAAGTACTTGAATAAAACGCATTTTAAACAAGGCAACCGCTCTACATGCTATAAAGAACTAGATAAAAGGGAAATGCTCTCGCATTTGTCTAAACAGGTAAGTGACGCATAAAACAACCTCGAGTTACAACTTGAAATGAGGTTTCTTGGCATCTAGCTCGATAATTCGATGATAAAAGTGCTTTAAGTGCCTGTTAACAATGCAATATAACCTTAAAGTGCTAATTACGCGGTGTTAATAAATTGGGTTAGTGCAATTTAACTTAGGAGCTCAGTGAAGCTCAAAAAGTTATATAACCCACGATACTTAATGGCTCATTCTTCGATGCATTAAAAGTAATAGCAATGCTTTGGAGTGTGTTGATAGAGAGTAATAGCAAAATCCATTAATCCGGACTTTCATGCTCCAGCAATTCTTAAGCTGTATTTCTTGTTCATATTTACTTATTTCATCTATTTATTTTATCTAGACATGTGTCCAAATTGTAATTTCGGAAATAACGTCATATCTACTCGGCGTCTTTTGGTAGTTCGCATCGACTCTCACAGGGGTGTCTAAATAATAATTCAGCCATAAAAACCATCCAAATTCAGGTAAAACTAATATTGTGTACAATAAGTGTACAATAATTTCCAACTAACTTCTCAAACCACCGATTGCGTTCGCTCCTCTTTTAGAATCTCTTTATCAAGAAACTGTCGCCTTCCTCAAACAATCAAACTATTTCGACACCATTACACGCTACCTTCTAACAGTCTATTTCTCTTTCTCTCTCTCTCTCTCTCTCTTTCTTTCTCTCACACTGTTTCTGTCATCGTCTTTGCTTATTCGTCTCAAATTTTGTAACTGGTTTCACCTATACCTCTGAATAGTAATCCCGGCCTTACATTTTACCAGTTTCATAGTGTTTAATCTTTTTAACACCTCTGTAACTATACTGTTTTGTAAACTGTCTCTATAAATGACAGGTTTGTTTTCGCATTTTAATTTACGTTCCATATTCTTATATTCTGTGGCGTCATATTGAAAACCTTCCTCACAGTGTTTTTAGAGGTAAATAGGCTACTTCTGTTCCATCAATTTTTTAGTTTTCCTTAAAAGAAAACTAATTTTGCCGGCTTTGTCTGTCTGTCCACACTTTTTTCTGTCCGCCATCAGATCTTAAAAACTACTGAGGCTAGAGGGCTGCAAATTGGTATGCTGATCATCCAGCCTCAGTTATCAAACATGTCAAATTGCAGCCCTCTAGCCTCAGTAGTTTTTATTTTATTTAAGGTTCAAGTTAGCCATAATCGTGCTTCTGGCAACGATATAGGATAGGCCACCACCGGCCCGTGGTTAAAGTTTCATGGGCCGCGG
>NC_089777.1:35394036-35396536 GCF_040412425.1 Macrobrachium rosenbergii
CAGCCCAAGTAACCCACCTCTACCACCATTTATCAAAAGCGTGGCCAATCCATTGCGGACGGATTGGTCACAAAGTGTCTCGATACGCATTGTCGAGACTGCTTTTCTTGTCTTAATCGTTTTTCTTCGACACCCATGATGCCGAAGCTAATAAGTTAAAAGGAGGATACTATGATTTTATTTAAACATTAAGGTATTTATTTATGTCATAAGTTATTCTTATTGATTTATAACTTTCACCTGTCATAACATAGTTCTTTTCTTCATCTTCATCTTTCGGTTTTATTTCTGAAGGTCCCCACTCTTGTGTCGTTTGTTATAGCTTACAGTGGCCTTGAATGATATTCTTATGAATCATAGCTATACATACTAATTTTTCTTACCTTGTTAACGGCCATTCATTTCACCGGAAGTTGGCCTGGTATGGTACTGAATTTTCGGATAGTTCAAATAGGATGGTGCCCAAGTAATTATGATAATAATAATGATAAAAAAAGAAAACTGATACTTGTCTTGTTGTATCACCTATTAAGTCAACTTATCTATCGATTTGTAGAATTACGACAACATAATCAAGTTCAGAACATCACTAGCGTAAAAAATATACGACATTTTTGCCCCTAAGAATGTTGTCAATGTGTGTAGAAATAACCGACTGCATTATGATGTCTTCAAATTTATCGGCAGTTGTCGGTGTTTTTGGCTTTTTAGATAAGAAAAAATACACTTTCATGGCGGTAAAATATGTTTTTAAGTTCAAACCTTTATTTTCTAGCCCTAAAAATGTTCACAATGTGGGTCAAAATAGTCTTTTACTGGAAAGTAACACAGCTGATAGTTCTTGGATAAGGGGGTCACGCTGATGCTAATCTTTCAATGCTCGAGTTGGGCAGAAATCTTTGGAAAAAATTAATAAAAGTTTTTTTTTTAATATCACAACAATCAAGAGAAATGCGAGAGAGAATCCACAATATCGAAGGAAACATAATAAATAACTAAATGCAAATAACTTCATTCTCGACTTATTTTAATTTTAGATAAAGTAGATGATACTGTATGAGCGTTTCGTCATATGAATGGGAACTAACTTAGAATTAAAGCTTAATGAGACATTGCTTAATTAAGGAAGAAACAGCAGCCTTAAGAGAAATTAATATATCCCATTGAACTCAAACAGAAATCTGATCCAACTGGCACACAATAAGATTAGTGTCGAAAGAAATAACAGGAAAATAAGAGTGCAGTAAAACTAAACTTCATTCGAAAAGAAACAAAACAAAAACAGACCGTGAAACGAGTTACAGCAAAAGTGTCACGACGTTTTGACCATCGAATCTCAGATCTTTTATCTGATCCGAAACCACAACTTTTTGATGCTCTTTTTTTATCTCCCTCTCTCCCTTTTTTTCTGATTTCCTTTTCTCAATCCACTTGAACTGGCGACTCTCCTGACAATCAAATTCCAGCTTCGTGGCGCAGCCGGAAATGATCACGTAAGCTTCAACAATGGCTCTGAAGCCAAAATAAATTTGTTGAAGGCTCCGAAGTCAAAATGGAATTGCCGAAATTGCAGATATTTTGAAGCCAAAAATGGAATTGGCAGAGCCAACAGAGGCTAAATGGAATTGCTGATGGCTTCCAAGCCAATATGGAAGTGCCAATGGCTTCGGAGCCAGAACTGAATTAGAATTAAAAATGATGCTGTTAGAGAATTCAGAGTCAAAATGGAACTGCTGACGGCTCCACACCCAAAATAGGGTTGTTAAAAGCTTCGAATTCTACCTGGAATTGGTTAAGGCTTGAAAGTAAAAATATAATTATGTCTTTGAAGTCAAAATTGAATTTGGGGGCTTCAAAGTAGACATGAAATTGAGGAACGCTTAATAAATAAAATGTAATCGTCCAAAGTTTCACAGTCAAAAAAGAATTGTCATAGGCTTCGAAATTGCAATGGAATTGTGTAAGAATTCGAAACTAAAATGGAATTATCGAAGACATCAAAGTCAAAAGCCTCAGAATGAAATGGAACTGAGGAACGTCTCGGAACAAATTGTGATTGCCAAAGGCTTCGAACCCGGAACTGAACTTTTAAAGGATTAAAAGCCAAAATGGAATTGACAAAGACCACAGGTCGAGATGAATCTAATACAGCTTTCAGATTTAAAATAGAACTCAATAAGATGTCGGAGCTATAATTTGTTAGTGGAAAGCTTCGAAGGCACAGTATTGAAGAAAACCTCACAACAAAATATGGTATTGCAAGTCTGCATATCTTGCAGGGAAAACTTCACAATGAAATATGGTATTGCAAGTCTGCATATCTTCCATTCTCAAATTCCTCCGCTGATACAACCTCTTCCAGAGTTTTTCTTCGTCATCATTCTTTATCACACTTCATTTTATTACCTGCTTTTCAAACCTGTTTTTTTCTCTCTTGGATTACATAACTCATTATTCGAGCTCCGCCGGAGAGCCGAATCGAATTGAATCCGAAGATGAG
>NC_089777.1:35399036-35421536 GCF_040412425.1 Macrobrachium rosenbergii
CAGATAAACTGGTCGTTATTCGACTGTAGTGGATTATAACTGGAGAGAGAGAGAGAGAGAGAGAGAGAGAGAGAGAGAGAGAGAGCAGTACTACGTTAAACTGTATAGCTACCATCATATGACTACAAACGGGAGGACCTCGACCACGTAATTCCCTAGTCCAGAGCCCCACAGGGGTGAAACCATTCTCTCTCTCTCTCTCTCTCTCTCTCTCTCTCTCTCTCTCCATCAAATCTTTCTCAATCGATTTGTCAAAATGGTATTTTTTTTTCCTCTCTCTCTTGATGTATCGATTTGACACGCATGCTAAAGGTGGAGATTCATGGAGTATTTAATCTTCACCCTCTCTCTCTCTCTCTCTCTCTCTCTCTCTCTCTCTCTCTCTCTCTCTACCTGTCATATACGACAATTCTTTAATCTCCTTTCTACACGAGGTAATCCTCATACCACAGAACTCAAACTATTTAATAAAATATTCTCCCTCTTTCTCTCTTTGCCACGGAATAAGAGATAAATACATCCTTAAGGTCTCTTTCTCTTTATTGTGAATAAGAGACAAATGATTCCCACCCCCTCTCTGTCTCCTAGTCAGTATGAAAAAATCCCTCCCCTCCTCCTCTCTCTCTCTCTCTCCAAAGAATAGCCTCTAAACCGTTCCTTTTCATTTTAGGTTGGCCATTATCACCTCATATAACTTGTCTACAAGTGTTCGGCTTCTCTAATAAAAACCTCTGTAGCATAGAAGCCCATTATGCGACATGGTAAGAACGTTCGTGAGAGCCTGATTTTTCTTTTTCTCCCCTTCAGCTACCACATCGCTCTTTTTTTATGCGAGGCAAAAGAGGCTAATTCTAGAACGAAGTGAATGTGTTTTCCGAAAATACTAAAATAGCGTATCTTTTTTTTTCTTTATAGTAGGACACGTGGCCGCTCGAATTCCTTTCAGCTGCCATATCGTTCTTTTTCAATGCGAAGGAAAAGAAGCTAATTTTAGAACGAAGTGAATTTGTTTTCCGAAAATACTGAAATAGCGTATTTTTTTTTTTTTTTTATAGCAGGACACGTGGCCGTTCGAATTCCTTTCAGCTGCCACATCGTTCTTTTTTTATGCGAAGGAAAAGAACTAATTTTAGAACGAAGTGAATTTGTTTTCCGAAAATACTAAAATAGCGTATTTTTTTTTTTTTCTTTTTGTTTTAGCAGGACGCGTGGCCGTTTGAATTCCCTTCAGCTGATACATCGATTTTTTTTTTTGCGAAGGAAAAGAGGCTAATTTTAGAACGAGGTGAATGAGTTTTCATAAAAAGTTAAATATCGTGTTTTTTTTTTTAGGTAGGACAAGTGGCCGTCTGATTTTTTTTTTTTTTTTTTGAAGGACGAAGAGGTATACATTTTTTATAAGGTCAAAGTGGTCGAGTATTTTTTTCTGGAAGCGGATCAGTGACCGAATAATGTTGTTTCTTAAAGGACGACAGAGCAGTGTAATTTTTTTTTTTGAAAGTCATAGTGGCCTAGTATTTTTCTAGGACCAATGGCTATGCATTTTTTTTTACCGGCAAAGTACTTGTGCATTTTTTTGTCATGTAATTTTGCTATGAGAAGGAAAAGAAAGCTGTGTTTATTTTTAGAATAGCCTCCCCCCATTTTTTTGGTACTTGTTTAAAGGTACAAATTAAAGAGGTGAACCTACACAACCATGTTTTATCTTTATTGTCCTTATCTATATTAATTTTCACCTGTATCTTTACTTCCCTGTTCTTAGTATAATAATAATAATAATAATAATAATAATAATAATAATAATAATAATAATAATAATAATAATAATAATAATAATAATAATAATGGCAGAAACGAATCCACAGTTATTTTTGGTTACGTATATATTTAAAAGAAATCTCTACAGAGAGCTTTCGGGAACAGATTCCCGAAAGCTCTCATAATAATAATAATAATAATAATAATAATAATAATAATAATAATAATAATAATAATAATAATAATAATAATAATAATAATAATAATAATAATGGCGAAACGAATCCACAGTGATTTTTGTTACGTATATTTAAAAAGAACTCTCTACAGAGAGTTTTCGGGAATCTGTCCCGAAAGCTCTCTGGAGAGATTTGTTTTTAAATATACGTAACCATAAATAACTGTGGATGTTTCTTCATTTCAAGACTCATGCTACTATAAATAATTTTTAATAATAACAATAATAAAAACAATTAATATTATTATCATTATTGTTATTAGTAATAGTACGAAAAAATTATTAGAGCAATTTGGTCTCATATCAGACTAGACTTTTTTTTTTTTTTTAATAGGAAAATTTCATCTTGGGAGATTGAGGATTGATTGACAGGGTGTGGAAAGGTCATGACAGAGAGAGACAGACAGGCAGAAAGATTGGAAGAATTGATGGCTTTATGAGCCCTGAAATAAATCATATCTCTCTATTAAATTCTCCATGTAGCTTGAATTTTACATCACTGTCTTGAGAGAGAGAGAGAGAGAGAGAGAGAGAGAGAGAGAGAGAGAGAGAGAGAGAGAGAGAGAGAGAGAGTGGCGACTGATGGTGGGAATAAGATATACTGATGTTCAAGAAAGAGAGAAAGAAAGAGAAATAATTCCATTCATCACTTCCACACTTGGAAGTGTTAGCCTGGATTGAATACGTAATTTCGTATGCAGTCACAAGTTAGTTGAACAAAACTGACAGGTTATGAACAAAATAAACGAATAATTCACATCTGAGCACTTTCTAAAAGATTTCTCAGCAACTGAATGTCTTTTTTTCTTGTTTCCTGAGTACATCTACCGATAACATTCATTACTCAATCTTATTCCTGGTTTCAATTTCCCTGAATATGACTGCTCTCCCTGACAACCAGTTTCAAATTTCCTACCTTCTTAAAACTTTCAAAATATCTAAGTCGTCTCATCAACTTCTCTAAGACATTCTATTTCAATTTGCCCATCTTAACAAAAAATGTCGACGTCTTTCACCTGTTTCTGTAACTTTTCATTGCTGTCACAAGTTATTTCTTTATCACCCTAAAATACCAACCGTTTAACATTTCGTTCCCAACTTCTTATCCCATTCCAGAATCTTATTCTATCTTCTCCCATTACATATCCATAAAAATATAAAACGAGCATGGAGACAATAATATTCAAAACTATTCTTGCATTAAACAACACACACACACATATATACACACACACACACATATATATAATGTATGTATATATATATATATATATATATATATATATATATATATATATATATATATATATATATATATATATATATATATATATATATATATATATAGAGAGAGAGAGAGAGAGAGAGAGAGAGAGAGAGAGAGAGAGAGAGAGAGAGAGAGAGAGAGAGAGAGAGAAATGGGAAAAGCATATATAAGGAGAATATAAATGATGTACGGTCCGGGGTTGAAGAGAGGATTGTGAAAGGAGTTCACGGAAAGTGAGTGTTTGTGGATATAGGGGACTACAAAAAAAAAAAAAAGGAGATAAAAACATCAAGTGTTCAGATATGAAATAATGTTCGTGAAGGAAAAAAAAAAAAAAGATTTCAGTGAAGTACAACAGCACAACAAGAGAAATCGTGTACAAATATACAGGAGTACGGATAGGGCAGTCAGTAAAAAATAAAAAAGAAAAAGAAAGTAATTCATAAAAAATGAAGAGACAAGGTGAGCCAGATCTTATGAAGAACAAGAAGTTGTTACCCGAGAACAGATTAAGAAAGAAACGTAAATGAATAAGTGGATATAAAAATAAAATATGCCAATGGGGAGACTTTGTCTGAAGTGGGTGTAGCCTTAGGTCGATAGAGAGAGTATTCTGAAGATTTGTTGAATGCAGAAAATGGATTAGGAAGCTGATAAATGGAAAGACCATAGGAACTGCTGTGATTCCTAGTTTGAGGATGCAGCACAGTGGTGATTGCGCGAAGGTTTGTGAGGAATGTGTGGAAAAGAAAACACATATATATTATATATATTATATATGCATATGTGTATATATAAATTTATAATATATACATACATACATACATACATACATACATACATACATACATACATATATATGTGTATGTATGTATATATATATATATACACACATATGCATATATAATATATATAATTTATATGTATACACATACATACATATCTACAGTCACATACAATGATTTTTCATTGAAAATAATAAAAAAAACAGTCTTTTATATACATGTTTATCCAAGGTGAGCTGTCTGTTGATATCCAGTGACGACTGATAACCTAATACTCGTATACATTTAAAACCAAAGTGCTGTCACAAGTAAGTATGTATTCACATATGTCTTGTAATAGACAAGAATTTTTTCATGGGATTAAGAACGTTCATTATATTTTCATTGTTCATTGTCTATTGACAGTCATTGTCACTCATAACTTAATAAACGGGTTTTTAAAATAAGTTTCATTTTGCTACTCTATAATATTAAAGGTAATAATATAAGTTGATTTCCATACTGCAACAGCTCCAAAGGGTAAGTTAATGAATATATCTAAAACTTGCAAAATTAGTAAAAATTTTAAAAACTTGATATAGATGTATCATCAAGTTGAACAGATTTATGAAGCAGTAATTAGAAGTTTAATAGGCCAGAAATTTATTTTTATAAGTTATATTACAGCACTTTAATAATAATATCATAGATCATATTATCAAATCGTGTATTCAGTTCTGTTTCAATACAAATGGACATAGGTAAATATGAAGTCATCATTATATAGTTTTTTATGCGCCACTCGCTTCATAATATTTCACTTGAACATTAGTAATTCATATGCAATGAAAATGGCAATTTAAAGGTGATTATTCTACATGGGAAAGCATAATATATGTGAATGCTAACTGTAGCCTGTGTCTGCTATGAGGCACCACTGTCCATGCAATCAAAATAGGGTGTCATACTTTTACAATGGAAGTTTCGTAAGTGTATCGTCTCGCTTACAAGTCTACGGTTTTGATAAGGAAGAGGGTTTGTAGAGTAAGCGTTCACTATGAAACAGTTATGTGACAAGCTTGCAAGTAAAGGTGGACCTAGAAGAAGCTTATGAAGGAGAGACGATGTGAATAGTGTTGAGGATGTGTGGTACTCATGAAAAGTTGTTAGGAGTCATTAAAAGTTTCAGTGAAGGAAGGAAAATGAGTGTTAGAATATGAAGATGTAAGTGATTGGTTTAGTGTAAACGTTAGTTTATGATCTTTGTAGATGGAGTAACGTGAGAAATCAGAGAAAGGAAATATGCTTGATGATTGTAAAAGTTATAGTGAAAAGAAGCAGACGTTAGTGGAAGACTCTGGATTGTTTGCAAGAGTAGAAAGTATGAATAAGAGTAAGGTCAAAAGGGTAAATGCAAACTAGGAAGGTGGTAAAATTAATATTAATATAGTTAATGAAAGAATGGAAGCAGTCGATTATTATGGTTATGGGGAGCATATAATGACGAATGATGGTGGGATTAAAGAAGAGGGGGTCACAGAACAGGTGAAGCAAAAGCATAGCAGGGTGTGCAAATTGTAAAAGACTGGGTAGATGAAGACTTGGAGCACCTATGGAAGCCAAGGTGGGAATAACTGGAATTACAACTAAGTTAACTCTCCTTTACGGAAGAAAATTGTTGACACTGAATCTGTTAAGATAAATAGTTTGCACAGTATAAATGGCATAAGTATTTAAAAAGTGAGAAATGTCGAGATAAGCAGATGTGGTAAAATGTGAAGAGACGACAGGATGGGTCAGAGTGCTTTGAGATGTTTAGTCAAATGGAAAGAATGGAGGACGACAAGATGGAGAAAAAGTGCATCTTGACGAAGTGATAAAGGGGAGATGGGGTAGAGGAAAGTGTTGAATAGATGGTGTGAAAGAGGTATTGAAGAGGAAGGGCCTTGATATCCATGAAGCAAGGAAATATGGGTAAGACGGAGGTGAATGGCACAGTGCATTAACCTAGATTCCTTTCGTTGGGCCTTGGTGTTAAGGGGGTTCAAAGCGCTTCTGATGAGTCTCTCTCTCTCTCTCTCTCTCTCTCTCTCTCTCTCTCTCTCTCTATATATATATATATATATATATATATATATACTTGTGTGTGTATATATGTATATATATACATATATGTATGCTTGTGTGTGTATATATATATATATATATATATATGTGGGTATATATATATATATATATACATATATATACACACACACACACACACACACACACACATATATATATATATATATATATATATATATATATATATGGACACATATACTGTATATGTGTGTATGTGTGTGTTTAGTATGTAATCCTAAGACGAACCCATCAATCACTACTTCCGCTCGATCTCCCTCTAAGGGTTTTTCTGAGGTGGAGGACCGGCCTATGATCACATAACTGCCTGGAGGGCATCCACCGCGCTTCACAGAAATCGGAAAATCAAAAACAATTTTCGTTTAGGATCAGACTGGACAAGTGTAAAACCATTTGGGAAACTGATGGAGATCTGTCTCGAATTTCCCCTTCGTAATTTTATTTTCTCGTTCTTTCTTTCCACTCTCCCATCCTCGTCTCTTGTTCTCAAATGATTCGAAAACAACAGTCTGTAGCACTTGTCTTCGTAATGGGTTTTCTTTATCTTTCTGAGTTTCTTTCCTTTCTTTGCTTTTTGCATCCCTCAAAATCAACAGTATTTCCTTTTATTCGTTTTCTTTATAATTTCACGCGTCTTCCCTTGTCATTTTGTTTCTGAATCTCACTAAAACAACTCAGCGATAAGAGTTTGTCGTTCTGACGTGAAATATACTTTTACTTTGAATTTTCTTCCATTTTTTTTTTTGAGCTTTCGTCTGGTCCCCTAGGAAAATCCTGCACAAAAGCGTTCGTACAGGTATTCAATTTTCATGGAAAACACAGCATAATCTTACCGATAATCCACTCCCTTTGATTTGCGGTGCAGAGGCAAAAAAGGCCTAATATTTAGATAGCGACCGAATGCAGAACCTCTGTATCGAGCTCGTATCTCAGACCGAGAAGGTTCCGGCGTGTTCTTTGGGCACATGAGATCACATCTCGACTCTCTTTCACATCTCCGTCAGACGACCAGAAGAAGTAGAAGAAGAAGAAGAGGAAATCCTTCTTTCTCCTCCTCTTCTCCTCCGTCTGTCGGAGTAGACTCCATGGTCTTCTCTGGCCCTTCGAAGAAAAAGAAAAATAACATAATATAAATATAATAAGAATCTAGCGCAACCACATTTCAAATATTAGGTTTGCCTCGGCCAATGATAGTTCTTTAGTGATGGATTCGCTGGCAAAAGTTGTAAGGAACCACAAGGTTCTAATAATAATTCCGGTTCTTATGGTCTCGGGCTGGTACCGCGTTCACCATCATCTTACACTGGGAGATGTTGGCGCCCAGCTTGGCAATGAAATCTCTCTCAAATTTGCTTCATTCCCTGAAATGAAATACATTTTCATAGCTCGTATCACCGTTTCAACGACGACGGGATTCAGACGCATGGACAGGCTGCTTGGCACTGCATCTAGGTACCACGTCCATACAACTGTCCCAACCCCCCTCCGCCCCCCTCGCTCCCCCTAAGCGCCCGGAGAGGCCCCGGGATGCGTTTCATTTACAAAAATGGCCTGTTATTCTTTCCGTGCGTCTCCGATGAGCCGATTCGCGTCGGTGTTTTGCGCTTGTGGGAAAATGACCGTCATTTTCTCGCTCTGAACTGCTCATTGGCGTAAGGCTGCGTTCCTATCGTCTGTCATCTTACACGAAATTTGTTATCTTTTTTAGTCCTTGCTGACACGAAGCTGAGGCCGGCCACTGACAGCTCTTGCAAACCAGCGCTCCATCCGAGCCACGTGTCGGCTACATTGTTTGTTGGCAGTTCGTACCCTAGGTGCCGTATTTTTTACCTTCATGAAATCCTAATTTACACCTAACAAAAGAACGGGTGATTGACTGAATGTCAATGGCATGGCATTATCATAATGACCCTGGAAAGGGTATGAACTCCAAAATAAAGTACATAAATATCTTCAATTATCACAAGCATTCTTCTGACAAAGGAAAAATCAAGGTAAAATTGACGGGTATGGCGCTGTACCGTAAGTACTCGTATTATAAAACCTTCATCAAAGTACCCGACTTGCTTTTCTGTATACCATAATTATAAACTAATTTGTTAATGTCGATCACTGGTCTTTCCACCAGATGAAAACGGGGGATGATTAAACTCGTGACTCTAACTGCAGTATTAAATGATTAAAACTCGATACTCTAGATATTTGCTTTTTTCTTTTTTTTTCTTTTTACAAATTTGTACTTCAATAAAACATGATTTTCAAGCGATGTTTTTTTTCTTGGTTTTGGGTACAACAACACCTCTCAGACGATACCCCGTTTACTTTTTATCTGACAGTTCCTTCTGGAGGTCGTCCAAGACAGGTTAAGCATTCGGGGCATATTTTATGGACTGCCTCGATGACTTTTCTCTGACTGACTCGGTCAGTTTTATTCTAGCATCTCCATCCCAAGAAATGAGGAAAAGAACTGTCGGATGACCTTCACATCATTAAAAAGGGAACGGGTGAGTTCGGGAACTCGTTAACTGGGTATTTATCAGTCACTCAACAACTTGCTCATTCTGTTGAAGGTACAGGACTCATTGTGACTCATGGCCACTTACACCAGCCTCCTAAGGTTTCTTGCAAGTTTCTGAGAATGATTTGACAGCGGTTTCTGGCTTCTGTCTGTGGTTACCAGTCCGAGTTCTGATAGATAGTTAATGATTTCAGGATTTCATAAATTTCATAGGCCTGATTCATTCTTCATTCATCGTTATATATATATATATATATATATATATAAACAACACATATAGGCCCGATTCATTCTTCATTCATCAGTTATATATATATATATATATATATATATATATATATATATATATATATATATATATATATATATATATATATATATGTATATATATGTGTATATATATATATATTATTTATATATATATATATATATATATATATATATATATATATATATATATATGTGTGTGTGTGTGTGTGCATGTCTGCAACATGAAATTGCGTCCTCATGGGCCATGCCTCGATCCAGGCCTTCTGCCCAATAATCTATTTAGCTGTGAGGGGAACCAGCATCAGATCGATTCAGAAAAAACAGACATGGGGCTATCTACAAACTTTATTCTTAGACTTACCAAGAGCCGACAGATTCTTCTTTCCTGGCTTCATCCCTTTTAGATGGCAAAAAGGGTGTAAAAAAATATATATATATATATATATATATATATATATATATATATATATATATATATATATGTATATATATATATAAATATATATATATATATATATATATATATATATATATATATATATATATATATATATATATATATATATATATATGACTTTTTATCACATCACCGTGATTCATATACAATCAGTAAGCTACAAGCGTCCTTTAATATCCAATTCGCTCTACCTCGGAAATAATATATTTTCATATATGTTACCGAAGGGGAATTTTTTAGTTGATAATAAGTTCGTCGTCCCGTGGGCTCGAACCAGCGAAGGACAAGAACTCAGGACTACAGTGGACGCATTTAACCCACGCGGCATTTATACATAAATATATATAAGTATATTTATATATACACAAAGGCTGTATCCAGATAATCACCAATACAAAATCGCTGACATTCATGCTTGAACTGGTAAATAGAGGATAACGCCTTATTCAACTGTAAGCTCATCATACAACCACAAAGACTATTCATTAGCAGTGCGTCGAACCCTCTTGTGTTACACTGTGCCAGTCACCTCTTCCTTGAACGCGCTCCGTGGTCACTAGCGGATCCAGGGTGGGGGGCACCTGGGCACGTGGCACCCCCCCCCCCGAAAAATAATGACAAAATAATAATATTGAAGATTTAGATAACATAAATGAGATATATAAAAATGGGGAAAAAATAAAAATCTATTATAGAGATATACGTAACATTATATTATATATATATATATATATATATATATATATATATATATATATATATATATAATATGAAATTGGTACCCCCTCCAGTGAAATTTTTCTGGATCCGCTAGTGTGCGTGGTTCTTGGATTTTAAGGTCATAACGTTCCAAAACGTCTTTTACGTATTTATCTGTATTTTTTTATTTGCTTACAAGTTTTTATTTCCTTACAAGTTTATCTTAACTTATTAAGATGTGCAATTTCATATCTCTTTTTCTTTGGCTCTGATTTTTTATAAGCGGAAACTATTCAGAACGAACTTTCAGTGCATAATAATAATAATAATAATAATAATAATAATAATAATAATATAATTTGGCAGCAGACCCTCTTTTAAACAGGTTCTATTGAATATTATTGCTGCTTAAGCTGCATTTATTTTGTAGAAGACTTTTTCTACTTTCTTTATTGCGGACTTCTCTTCAGTGGAGGTGCGTGCTAACAGCTCGCCTATATTTGTCATTTCATGACCATGAAGATGACCACATTGATAACGAACTTGTCCCCCACCCGATGATGAATTCTGAAGCAGAATCCAGATTTTGACTTTTCCCCCATGACATGACAAATATAGGCGAGCTGTTAGCACGCACCTCCACTGAAGAGAAGTCCGCAATAAGGAAAATAGAAAAAGTCTTCTACAAAATAAATGCAGCTGAAGCAGCAATAATATTCAATAGAATAATAATAATAAAAATAATTATTTATTATTATAATAGTAACAGTCTACTTAATGCGTTTTTCGGATTGTTCTAAGGAATGTGTGAACAGTGTAAAAACTAATAATAGTAATGATTAACATCAAAACCAGAACTTTAATAGCAATATACTATAAAACAAGTAAAAAATGCACCGAAGTTTCTTCGGCGCAATCGAGTTTTATGTACAGCCGCTACAGCGTATAATCAAGGCCACCGAAAATAGATCTATCTTTAGGTGGTCTCGGTATAATGCTGTATGAGCTTCGGCCCATGAAACTCTCAGCCGGCTGTGGTGGCCTGTGTTGTTACGCTGCCAGAAGCACGATTTTTGCCAACTTTAACCTTAAATAAAATAAAAACTATTGAGGCTAGAGAGCTGCAATTTGGTATGTTTGATGATTGGAGGGTACATGATCAACATACCAATTTGCAGCCCTCTAGCCTCAATAGCTTTTAAGGTCTGAGGGCTCAGTGGTCTGGTAAAACTAAGCTATACTTACTTTACTTAAGGTCTGAGGGCGGACAGAAAAAGTGCGAACAGAAAAAGTGCAGACAGAAGAAAGTGCGGACGGACAGTCAAAGCCGGCACAGTAGTTTTCTTTTACAGAAAACTAAAAGTACTGTTCAACCATACATTTCTTTCTTGTATACTCTATAACATGTAGCCTAGCCACACTTAACTGCCACAAAAGAATTCAAACAATGAACGCAATACAGATGAAAAATCACTTAAATAATGCCGTCATTTCTAACGGAACAGGTACACCATTAATACCAATAATACTAGTATCTTCCTTTTCATCGCTGAAACGTCAGCAACTATCGAGTCCATGCCCTTTCAGATTCCCCCAGTGATAAGTGCGCTAACACTTTCCATTCCTCACCACAGCACTTATTATCTACGTCACTACGTCACTTTCGATTAACTTAGGGCCTTACGAAGGCACGCTGATTTCATTTTTGTTTGGTTTCTCGCCGTTCTTTCGGATGAATCCACACGTTCAAGTTCTTTTAATAATAATAATAATAATAATAATAATAATAATAATAATAATAATAATAATAATAATAATTATTATTATTATTATTATTATTATTATTACTGCGATCTCAAAACTCATAAATGATTAGTCATAAACTGAAGTGGCTCACGTATTTCATTATTTTTATTATTCGTAAAACTCTTAAGCATAAGTCACACACGTGAGTGCTCTTTTTATTATTATTATTATTATTATTATTATTATTATTATTATTATTATTATTATTATTCCTGATGAAGTTTGGTAGCCTGGTACCTTGTGGACTGATTATTATTTTCTACAAATGTTTCTTACTGGGAGAAATGTTCCACCGCCGTAGGCTGTCTGTTTTTGTGACTTCCTGAACATATTATTACGTTACATGACTTAAAGACCGTGGGTCATACACACACTGCCCGTACTCTAAGTGAAATAACACCTGTTATCATTAACAATATTATTATTATTATTATTATTATTATTATTATTATTATTATTGATCTCTCAAAACGAAAGAAGTTCAGAAGACAGTTACACATTAACGGGCTAAGTTTTGCGGTAAAGTCCTAAAATATGACGAGAACAGTCACAGACATACACACACACACACTATATATATATATATATATATATATATATATATATATATATATATATATATATATATATATATATATATATATATATATATATATACAGTATGTACATGTGAATGTATGTTTTTATGTATGTATGTATATATATATAAATATAAATATAAATATATATATATATATATATATATATATATATATAAATGGATATAAATGTATATATTTGTATGTATGTATTCATGTATCAATATATACGTATATGTGTGTGAGTGTGTGTGTATGTATGTATGTGTTAAGAAACTGCCTTAATATCAAATAAACTTTAGAGTGCGCTCAAGATAGAGGTGAATGGTGCGATGTTTTTGTTGCTGTGATGCCTTTCTTGTAGCTGTATGGAGCAGCTAATTTTCAGTTTTGCAGCCGTGTTCTGCACATGGAAATTAAAATATGAATGATGCAGTGGCTGTAATATGCAGCTGTTCCTATGACACTGCCCACTGCTAGAAGAAATTACAATATATATTATATAAATATATATATATGTATATTTATATAAATATATATATATGTGTGTATTTATATATTTATATACATAAATATATACATATATATATATATATATATATATATATATATATATATATATACAAACACACACATATATATATATATATATATATATATATATATATATATATATATATATGTGTGTGTGTGTGTGTGTGTGTGCGTGTGTATATGTGGGTAGAAAAGCAGAGAAGAGAGTGGTCGAGGCAGAGGGAGGGAGGGTTATATTAATGTCAATATACTGCCTTCCAAAGGTTAAACTGTCGGCCAGACATGAGTGGGTGAGTATACAATTAAACTGTGTCACAAGCGACCTTCACCTGTAATTAGCAGACACTTGATCCGAGCCACTCATTAACAGTAGCTACCTGATACATGACTGTATGATACTTGCAGTTCTATGATCCTACCAGTGATTTGAAGGATTCTCTCTCTCTCTCTCTCTCTCTCTCTCTCTCTCTCTCTCTCTCTCTCTCTCTCTCTCTCTCTCAGTCCTTTCGTACTAAATCTTCGCTCACGTCATTTTCGATTCAAATGGTAATTTTTCTGTACACGTAATTACTATTTTGATTTATATTCTAAATATCTGTATTCCTTTTAAATTTACTTGTGTCATTTTTTGCTTCTTTTAAACGATCACCTTTACCTTGAAGGGATTATCATTAATTACATTCATCAGATCCATCCATGTGGTATCTGATACCAATACGGTGTCCTTGTTTTAAAGTAATTAGAGACTACGATAACTTACTCTTAAAATTCTTATTAGCAAAGTGAAAGTTGCAACACTGCCAATGTGAATAACCCTGTCATCAAAATCGCTGTAATTAAATAACATTACAATCCATACGAGGCGGTTAGCAAATTCTCATAATTATCACGAGAGAGAGAGAGAGAGAGAGAGAGAGAGAGAGAGAGAGAGAGAGAGAGAGACTCCAGCCATCCTTGTACAGCATAAAGGTATCGTGTACAATTTGCCCTGTACAGTATCCTGTAGACCGTACTAAATGTTCTACGCACGGCACCACCGGACCCTCAGTTGCTTTACTTTTTGCCTTTACTCTGCATCAGTTCGCTTTAGCTCTCCGGCGTCAATAACCTAAGTGTTATGACGCCAGTTTTAATAGCCACAAATCAGTCCTCTTCCCTAGGCGTCCAACTTCTCTAGGGCTATCTTGTTCCAATATTCATCTCTTAAATGAGAACATATCCTTTGTCGGTCAAAAAATATGACTATGTTCTGCTTCAACTACTTAATAATAATAATAATAATAATAATAATAATAATAATAATAATAATAATAATAATAATAATAATAATAATAATAATAATAATAATAATTCCGCTGTCTTTTTTCTTCACCCAACGAGGAAAAACGGCAGATGTGACTGGATCAATTTTCTCTGAAATCGGAGCCATTTCACTGACCTACTTACTCTAAAGCCTTGTCCAATATGAGAAACAAAGACAGAGAGAAAAATAAACAGAGAGAGAGAAAGAGAGAGAGAGAGAGAGAGAGAGAGAGAGAGAGAGAGAGAGAGAGAGAGAGTTGGAAGATCAACCAGCGTTCCAGTAATGTCTAATTGCATATATGATAGCGTGTGCAGACGCATTAGTCGCCCCTTTCCCAAGGAAAAAAAGCTCACATAAGAAAATTTCTACGAACGAGAGACATATTCCCTTCCATGGAAAGTCGTCTACATGCTTCCAAACACAAGGCAGTTTTTATATAACATCTTTTTTCCCAGTGAACAGACCCTTAAGATCTTCTTCAGGTGTGCCACCATCACGCGAATTCCCGATTGCCTGTAATTTTCCTGGATGGACAAAGGTGTTCTCCCTTGGTTGTAATTCGCCAAGGTTCCTTAACATTAGTCGCGGTTCGTGGTGTGATATGCAAAGGACGTGATAACAAAGAACGCCCTCTTGTTATATTACATATGTATATATACATATACATACACACACACACACACACACACATATATATATATATATATATATATATATATATATATATATATATATATATACAAATATATACATATATGAAATGATTATATATATATATATATATATATATATATATACACATACATATATATATATATATATATATATATATATATATATATATAATATACATATATATATATATATATATATATATATATATATATATATATATATATACATACATATATATATAAATATATTATATATATATATATATATATATATATATATATATATATATATATATATATATATATGTATATATATATATATACGTATATATTCTAAACTTCACCAAAGCACATATATGAGAGGTAATTATTGTAAGCGGAGACCATAATGCAACAAAAACAATACTTATGCATTTTCAATTTTATTCACACAACACAGAAGCACCATCAATAGTCCATCGATCACCTCGATTACTTTACACGGACTGTTCCCGAAAACCTGTCTCCGGAAATCCATTTTCGAAAATAATTCTTCGAAATCAAACACTTCAAAATGCCTTAACTTCGAGAGCAAATGACTTCGAAAATAGAAAATTTTATTTTTTGCGTTCGAACATCTTTAAAACAATAAAATGCTTCTCATAATCGATTGCAAGAATCGTCTATAAACAAACCGTTTTAGTGACAAATTCCTTCGAAGAGCAAGACGTCGATTTACCATTTCCGGAAATCTCATCGGAGCAGAAGTTTAATCAATTTACAACTTTATCAGTTATTTACGCCCCTTAGTAAAAACGGCTGAATTTAAATGTAAACAGTTCAAAAGTCAATCTCTTTTTTAAAAGCGATTTTTAATTGATGAAAATAAACATGGGGTAAAAATTTGGAGGTGAAAATGAGTGAAAAATCTTCCTATTTTATTACTACTGACCACGAAGAAACTCAAGTTTCTAAATGACACGATCATGCAGGTAATACAAAAACACCTGAGAAGGTTAGTTATTTTTTTATCACTGCAAAGACACCTGAGTCGCGCTTACCTCGTAATACCCACTGCGGCATCTCAGTTTTCCTATGCAACTGCTTTAGCTCTACCCTTCACAAATAAAAGTTTATACAGCGAAATCACAGGAATGATTTTACTTTTACGGGCAAACCAGCGAAAACCAACAGCTGCAAGCGATTCCTGAAGTTTGACTACGGTCTTTTTGATGTCGGATTGTTATCTTCTCGATTTAACCCCATTTGCAATATTATTGTTATTTGCCTACCACAGCTCGTATGCCGCAGGCACTTTCAAAACTGTATCAGGGATGTCTGAGTATTTGTGTACCATGCAGTGTGTTAATACTACGCTCTTACTTCAAATAATTTTTGCTTTGAAGGAGAAGAAGAAAGAGAAAAAAAGTCACGTCGGGTTTTTTGAGACAAGTAAAAGTCCTCGCTCCTAAAAATAAACATCAGTATCTAACAGTTTTGGAACAGGAATGCTTCATGAGATAACTTATGAAAGTCAGTCAGCTGCTATGTATGTTTGTGTTTTCCGTTTATGCTGATGCATGCACAGGAAAGTCTGTTAATGTGGACTCTGAACGAGCTATGACGCTGCTTTCCAATACGCCTTTATTTATTGGAATGCTTTTAGCTGTTGCCTTTGAGCCACGGAACAGAGTTGTCGACGCAATTAATATGTACCACATGAAGTAGATGGCTCACTGATTACTGTGAAGGCCCGTAGATAAGCCGTCCTGAAAAATGGGAAACGTCATGCTGGAAAATCTAAACCCGCGGTGGTCATACTACGAAAAGAGTGGAAAGCGACCTTTTAATCCTAATCTGTTTTTTTTAAGCTGACGCTTAATTCCGCAGTCGGCATCACTAAGGTTTCTACCTCTTTTTTGATTGGCTGATGCATCTGAAATGTTACCTCCGGTGGGTGGAGAGCAGCATGAGCTTCCGTCAATCACGATTAGTTTCGATATCGACTGCGGATATTTACCGTCAGCTCATATAAATAAAACCCGTAGGTTGGTTGGTGTCAAAGTTAAGTATATTTTAGTTTAACCAGACCACTGAGGTGATTAACAGCACTCCTAGGGCTGGCCCGAAGGATTAGATTTATTTTACATGGCTAAGAACCAACTGGTTACCTAGCAACGGGACCTACAGTTTATTGTGGAATCCGAACCACGTTATGACGAGAAATGAATTTCTATCACCAGAAATAAATTCCCCTAATTCTTCATTGGAGGTTTTTACGGGACGTATCTTCGAACCATTCAACAATATGGAAATTTTGCAAGTGCTTTGAACAACGAACAATCTTTAAATCAAATACTGTTTGACAGAATAAGAAGTGTTTAAGGTTTTGAAAGATTCCGAAAAATATAAAGCTACTGTGGAATGAATGAAGAAATTTATTAGAACCATTGATGACTCCTAACCTGAAAGATAACTTATGTGGAATCGCAAACAATATCAAAATTTTAAACCTGAGTATTTTTTTTATTTATAATAAAGTTTTAACCAACTTATTTTTTTAATGTTCAATTTACCTCCTGTAATAAGGATCTTTTGTACAACATTCTTATTATTCTTTTTCGTTGCCGAAAAAAGTCGGAAACTGATGATTCGAAGCGTTGTTTTTCGAAGTAATTAGTTTTCAAAGGAAAATTTTTATCGTAAAAAAAATCCGTAATTCGCCGTTGAAAATGGGAAGGAGAGAAGAACTCCCATTCATTATCCCCATACTCCGAATTCTTCTCTCCCTCCCATTTCCATCTCTCTTCCAGACAGTCTTGTTCCTTTTCCTCTTCCTAATTCTCATACGCCTGCTTCTGTTTCTCCTGTTCTGGGTTATTCTTTGTCTGTTACTCTTCTTTCCATTCCTCCTCTTACTCATAAACGCTCTTCTTTCTCCTTCCAAATTCTTTTCCATTTCCTCTTTCTAATTCTCCTACTCCTACTTCTTTCAAGTCGCAATTCCCTCTGTCTATTTCTTTCTCTCTTTTCTCCGCCGAATTCTCTCCTCATTCTTTATTTTATCTCCCTCTCCTTAACTCTTTCACTACTTTTCTTCATTTGCTTTTCTTTTTCTTGTATCACTGCCTCCGTTTTCTTTATTCATTTTCTTCCTTCCCCCGCATTTAATTCTCCAGTCATTGTAACCATTACTTCACTGCTCTTATCCTCTTCATTCTTTTCCTCCAAATGATCATTCTCCTAATTCTGTTATTAATTCCTTCCTCTAAAGTCTCATCCTCTTCATTTTGCTTATCATTCCCCTCTTCTCCCTCCTCCCAATCCTTTTCTCTCTCTTCCTCATTCTCTTCATCCCATTTATTGCCTTCCAGCATCAGTACCAACGAAAGATTAAATTCAATTCGCCAAGGTCTCAGTTGGTTTGACAAGTCCGGCGGTCCACACCAGGCTTCTTATTCCCTTTAGCACCTTAGCCCACTTATGGGTCGAATAAAGGCAAGGGGACTTGGAGCATAAGGTCAGCACAATCTCAAACCGACCAACTAACCAATTCGCCTGGTTTTTATAAGTTTTCTTTTTAGCTTTTTAGAATTCTGGAGGTTTTCTGATCTGGAAAAGATTGTTCGCTTATTAAATGAATTCTGTTAGAGAGAGAGAGAGAGAGAGAGAGAGAGAGAGAGAGAGAGAGAGAGAGAGAACGCTAAACTCATCTCGCCTAACTTACAATGTTAACACACCAATGTATTTGGCAAAGACAGACAGACGGAGAGAGAGAGAGAGAGAGAGAGAGAGAGAGAGAGAGAGAGAGAGAGAGAGAGAGAGAATACTAAATCTGTCTCGCCTACTTTACAATGTTAACACACCAGATGTATTTGTAATGAGAGAGAGAGAGAGAGAGAGAGAGAGAGAGAGAGAGAGAGAGAGAGAGAGAGAGAGAGAGAGAATACTAAATTCGTCTCGCCTACTTTACAATGTTAACACACCAGATGTATTTGGTAAGAGAGAGAGAGAGAGAGAGAGAGAGAGAGAGAGAGAGAGAGAGAGAGAGAGAGAGAGAGAGAGAGAGAATACTAAATTCGTCTCGCCTACTTTACAATGTTAACACACCAGATGTATTTGGTAATGAGAGAGAGAGAGAGAGAGAGAGAGAGAGAGAGAGAGAGAGAGAGAGAGAGAGAGAATACTAAATCCGTCTCGCCTAACTTACAATGTTAACACAGTTGTATTTTTAATTTTTCGTCATTCATTTCCTTGTCTCTAATCTGAATTGGTAAAGAGAGAGAGAGAGAGAGAGAGAGAGAGAGAGAGAGAGAGAGAGAGAGAGAGAGAGAGAGAATCTTTGCTGGTGTCCACCAAGTGACATATATTTGAATTTCGCAAAACAACTGTTTTAAAGATTTTTATTTCCTTAATTCTTTCAACTTCTGATATCTCTTTTAGTGAAAAAACAACTCATTCGCTGAACTAAACTGAGAGAGAGAGAGAGAGAGAGAGAGAGAGAGAGAGAGAGAGAGAGAGAGAGAGAGAGAGTATGTGGTATTTATAAGTATTAATAGCAGCTCGATATCCAGTAGTTTGTGGTTACAATAGAAGTGAAGTTTGTTTAACCTTAATTTAATCATGCGGATAACAATAATAAAAAAGCAATTTGTTAAAGAACCAGAATATAATCCCACAACTAATAACCTTTTAAAACGATAGGAGTAAAAAAAAAAAAAAAAAAAAAAAGGGCAGGTTATAATTGGCTAATCTGGACCCCCTCCTGCGGCCGGACATCGAATCAAGCGTTTTTATCTTTTTGCATCTGTGTTTGTTTAGACCATCTCCTGACAGAAGCCGGGGAGATAAAGACAGAGACAATTAGACCGATTTATGACGGCAAATGAACAGGTATATCTCCTGGCAAAAACAATTTAATGAAAGCGTTTGTCATCAGTGCGGTCGGGTAATGCAAACAGAAGTATATCGTCTGGAGCGTCTCTCTAACCCTGGCTTCTTCGATCACTATCAGTAATTCTATTTAATTTATTTCCAGAGTTTCCTGATTGGAGGTTGTAATGCCGGAGATGTAATCGAAGCTCAAATTGAATTTCTCTTCCTCTTCTTCTTTTCGTTCCGAAACCCCAAACGCGGCTAAATATATCTTATATTGCGTTCAAGTGATTAAAACGATGCATTTTCATCTCCTGGCCTCGATCGCTTTACGATAGTATATCTATGCATTACGGCTCTCTTCACTTCGCCCCGATTGTTTTTGATGGGGTATCCGTAAACCTACGCGGCGGCCATATTTGTCTCCCGACGCCGTTTCTGGATGCAGATATTCAAAGACAGGTTCCGAAAAGGTTTAGAAGCGGATGAGAATCCTTGCATGGCCAAACATAAAGAGTAAAAGTTTATGATTATGATCATTGCTATTTACAACAAGTCGCTTTCCATAAAAGGGAAATGACTCCAGGGAAGATCAGAACAGCAGTTACTCCAGCATTCAACTCTTGGCAAATCACTGATGACCCCCCGCGCAGTGTTCGTGATTGAGCACACTTTCTAATGGGATGTGTCAAAACGTCATGAAAACTTGCCTAGTAATTCTACAGAGCAGGATGACCAAATGTAAACAAGTACAAATTGTGCCGAAGCAATCGACTTTTCTGTACACAGTATAACCAAGGCCACCGAAAATAGATCTATCTTTCGTTGGTCTCGGTATAATGCTGTATGAGCCGCGGTCCATGAAACTTTAATCTCGGCCTCTCCTATGCCAGACGCACGATTTGGCTAACTTTAACCTTAAATAAAATAAAAATTACTGAGGTTAGAGGGCTGCAATTTGGTAGGTTTGATGATTGGAGGGTAGATGATCAACGTACTAATTTGCAGCCCTCTAACCTCAGTAGTTTTTGAGATCTGAGGGCGGACAGAAAAAGCTCTGACGCACAGACAAAACCGGCACAGTAGTTTTCTTTTTAGAAAACTACAAAGGAAAGACTAGAACAAAATAGGAGACATGAATAATACACGCAGTGATGAAAAATAATCTTTCTGTAATAGGAATTCATCTTCACCGTATATAATTTTTCGTTCTACAACGGTAGGCAATAATATCCACGTTCAGACTTGCCATCGTCCAGCCGGGTCTAAAGTCTGTCACCACTGGCCCTATATAAGCATGCCCAATGGGAGTATTTTGAGTCAATCATGAGGACGAGAGGTTACGTCCTTGGGGATGGGACTAACCGTCTCGAACCTCTCTTATATTGCCATACCCCAGTTAATATGCAGCGTTACCTTAACTTATAAATGAATAAATAAATAAATAGATAAATAAGCAAGAAAAGACGAAAGTTCTTAAAAATTCCTTCAAGTTAAGGAGTTCAGACTAAAGAATGTGGAAGGTCTACAGTATGTATGGAGGTTAAGGCACAATCCAAGGTTTGTAAACTTTATGTATTTATCACCTGGTAAAAGGCAGTTAGATGGCCCACCTGACGTAACCTAGATATCTCAAGTACGTTTATAGGTATTCTAATCAATCAATTAGGATGTAACTGAAATGAATGGAAGCAGAGCGCTCACAGCTGGCTGTCACTGAATAAATATATATATATATATATATATATATATATATATATATATATATATATATATATATATATATATATGAATAAATATATATATATATATATATATATATACAGTACAACACACACATATATATATTTATATATATATACATATATACAGATTGTGATTCGCAATACTTAGGTCCATACTTCATGCCCAGTATACCACCGCTAGCTTACCGAGATGTGAATGGGTACCAGCGGAAATTGGGAATAAAGAAAAATGGCATTCGGTTAAAAACCCCACATCTAGAAATTTACAGAAAGCCAAAAGGAGTTACGCTTATAAGGGCTGCTTTAGGAGCAAGGGCCAGTGCTGGCTTGTAAGCCTAATCTGTCAATAACTAATACGAAAAAGGTACATGTGTATGTATATATATATATATATATATATATATATATATATATATATATATATATATATATATATCACCGACTTAGCAATAGAAAAATAAGGACTCGTCAGTTAAAAGGGTGGGGAGGGGGAAGAACTTACGGACACAAATATGGATCGGGGGTGACGGAAGGTAGAAAGGAGGGGACGAGTTGACCAAAAGAGCGAGAGGAAAAGCCAAAGGCTATAACGAGGTACGAGTTGACAGCACACGGCAATCAGAAAAGCCTCGGGATTTCCTTCGACAGTTGAGGCGTTCTCGTTTAATCTCGCAGAGCATTGTGGGAGTGACAGCCTGATTAGCAACGCATGAATGAAAAAGATGTAGCGACAGCCCCGCAGCCACTTGTATGGTGGGAAGCGAAGTCGACGCTTGAAAGTTTCGAGGCAGAAAAAAATAAAAAGTAAATAAATTAGATGGAAAATAGCAGAGAAGAAGCAGAAGGAGGTCGGGAAATGAGAGTGGTGGTGCGAGAGTGAATGAAATTGC
>NC_089777.1:35426536-35436536 GCF_040412425.1 Macrobrachium rosenbergii
AAAGTGATTAAATTCTCAATTCAAAACACTAATATCAAATGGGATATATATTAAAGCATTTTTATTTTCCCCAAGAGATATAGTCTGATATTAGGTATCAAGTATATACAAATTATCCAGGCAAATTATACTGAGCAGCAGCAAGGTTAACTGATTTAATTCTAAACATTTTTATCAGAGAGGAATATCATATACTTACACATTTTTTTTTTTTTCAATTTTCGTATCAGGCTTAACTTGAGGTATAGCAGCAACCCGTAATTAAATTGACATGACGCTGAATTAGGAATTGTTATAAATATAGAATAATTTAAGATAAAATGTCACTACAACGTACTCTGTACAATTGATTATTTTAAATAATAGTGATTTCTTTTATGCGCTTACATATAAATGTCACATTATACACTCTCTCTCTCTCTCTCTCTCTCTCTCTCTCTCTCTTTCTCTCTCTCTCTCTCTCTCCCTCTCTCTCTCTCTCTCTCTCTTTCTCTCTCTCTCTCTCAGCAGACTTGAATATTTTTCTTCAATCATCCAAGTACGATTCTGTAAACCTTTTGTGGGCCATTTGGGGGATTCGTAATGCCAGGTGTGACAATCCCTTTCATGATTTCATTTCAACAAATAGTCATAGGGATTTTCGTTCATTCATCTTAGTTATATAACCTTAATTATTTAAAGAGGCGATTTTTGGCTGAAGTCCCAATTCATTTTGAGCTGTTCATTCTGTATGTCCGCACTTACATAACTAATCACCAGTTCTTCGTTGGACGAGTCGGTAGAGTTCTCGGCTAGCACTTTGCTAGCCTGAGTTCGAGTCTCCGGCCGGCCAGTGAAGAATTAGAGGAATTTATTTCTGGTGATAGAAATTCATTTCTCGCTATAATGTGGTTCGGATTCCACAATAAAATGTAGGTCCCGTTGCTAGGTAACCAATTGGTTCTTAGCCACGTAAAATAAGTCTAATCCTTCGGGCCAGCCCTAGGAGAGCTGTTAATCAGCTCAGTGGTCTGGTTAAACTAATGTATACTTAAACAACTAATCACTATTTCAATATTGTTTGATCGCAGAGCAAAACAACACGAAATCAAGAGGAAAAATATACAATGTCAATGTCACCTTTGAAGCGCCATGCACCATCGAAAATGATAGAAAAAGAAAAGATAAAAAAAAAAAATAGAAATCAATCAGAATTGCACAAAAATAAAAAATTAATTTACATTATCAAAAACAAAATAAAATAAATTGATTCATGGAGTATCCTTGACAATATTTTTTTCCAACTCAATCCCAATTTGTCTGCCAAATTCTTAAACTTTTTGAGAGGAACGGCTATTTAACTAGTGCGATAGGAACACATACAATCAATCACTCGCTGGCAAGAGATACGGGAGTTTCCAAACTAGTTTACAACTGGCGTCACTTACCTCATTGACAGTCACAGGCACTGCTCCTTTCACTTACCTGAAATAGAAAGCTTAGTTAATGAAAAAAACATGAAGTAATTCTAGTACAAACACATGCATACGCACGCATACATATACATATATATATATATATATATATATATATATATATATATTTCTAAATATCTATACATATATATATATATATATATATATATATATATATATATATATATATATATATTATACATATATATATATATATATATATATATATATATATATATATATATATATATATATATATATATATATATATATATATATATATATAGAGAGAGAGAGAGAGAGAGAGAGAGAGAGAGAGAGAGAGAGAGAGAGAGAGAGAGAGAGAGAGAGAGAGAGAGAAGCTGTACTTTTTCCTTCGAATTATCCCCTTATTTAGATTCGTAATGAGCATGATTACTCTTAAAAATAACGTGTGTAGACTGAAATATTACCTTGAATTGTTCATATCTATAAGAGCCATGTCCTTTTGAGGAAAAGAGATAACAAAATTTCCAAATGCAATAATACGGTAAAATATACAATAGCAAATGACAGAAAAACAAATACGTTTTGTTATACGAAATGAACGCAGAAAAATAGAGCAAAATCACTGCGACTTTCCATAGAATATGTTAATTCCGCGCCGACTTCATTTTCATTCAGTCTGCGTGCTCTTATTCACCCGCCCAACACCTCACTTTCTCCTTAAGGAACTAACTTGCGTTTCTTCCATTTTCCTCCTCCCTTTCCTCAGACATCGATCAACACAGAGCGAAATCCAGCGGGTTTCCACCTGAAGGAATCCTCGTCGAGCGACACTCGACCTTCCGTCGGGTGAGAGTAAGGGTTACGAGAGCATCTCCGGACGAAGAAGAGCGGGAGGGAGGGAGAGTTATCGCCCAAATCGGTGCAAAAGTAAACACAATGATCAGCTCTCCCGAAATCCCAGGTTGACAGTCCCGGTACCTGGTCGAAGCGAGTTAATCTTCATGGTTGAGTGGTTGTCTCACCTGCATCGCGGCGCTGGGCCGTGTTCGAGGCACGGCCCGGAAGGTGTGTGTGTGTGTGTGTGTGTGTGTGTGTGTGTGTGTGTGTGTGTGTGTGTGTGTGTGTGTGACGTCATTCGAACGGCACACGGGTACCCCGGATACCTCGCGGGGCACTGAGTACCGTCCGGAACAATGGTACGGTACCATATTGCAGCAATACTTAAGACGAGTGTAGAAATGTTTAATTTGTACTCATGCACTTGCTTTTTTGGGGGGAGGGTTGTTTTTAAACTTTTTAAAACCAATACCATGATTATTTCTTGGTGTTTAATTAATTTTACAAAGCAAATAGGGTCTGTTCATTTATTTTTCATAATCGTCGAAAGAAATACAATCATTAGATCGTACCGTTTTTTCTATTCATTGTTAAAGCAATAAACAAAATGCACATGTATGTTAATGGACATCTTAACCAGTCTTACGAATGAACACCTGTATATACATCTACAGCACACATTCTTGCTGGCACACCTTACAGCGCAAGAAAAGCTAAAAAGGTAATTAAATTCCTTTTACCTATGGGTCTCTTATTTCATTATTTTACAATTTCTTTTTTCACCGGACGGTTACTGTATTGGAACAAATCGGTAAATACACCCTCGAGCTCAGCTGGACACAAAACTGTCCCTATTCTGTCTATTCATTGGTTATCGAAGTGAAAGTCTAAATTATTGCATTTCCTGGGCAAAGACCGGTGGCAAAAGGAGGAATCCAAAACACGCCACCCGAAACTATTCCAGTAAATGAACAAATAAACTCGAATATACGTAGTTCTCTCAAAGGGATGTAAATTCTCTACGCCTTGTGATCTCTGAATATACTTGGATACTTTTCTGTAATCACTGCGAATAGCTGGTCCACTGGTATAGTGGTTAGTGTCAAAAAGTTAAGTAGACCTTAGTTTAACCAGACCACTGAGCTGATTAACAGCTCTCTTAGGGCTGGCCCGAAGGATTAAACTTATTTTACGTGGCTAAGAACCGATTGGTTACCTAGCAACGGGACCTACGGCTTATTGTGGAATCCGAACCACATTACAACGAGAAATGAATTTCTATCACCAGAAATAAATTCTTCTAATTCTTCCTTGGTCGGTCGGAGAATCGAACGCGGGCCCAGCAGAGCAGTAGCTGAGAACGATACCGACCCATCAATGAGGAACTAGTGGTTAGTGTCGTGGCATACCACTCAGATGTCGCAGGTTCGCGTCTCCCCGAGGGCGATGAAAAATCACCGGCTCTGTATCATGATCAGTTACTGCTGAAGTGTGGGGTCCGCGGTGGGAGGCTGAAACCAACATTATCTGGAAACTTGAATTTCAAGTCAATGGCCCCTGTGTGCTTGTTCCATGTGAACAGGTTTCATCTACTGAAGTAATACTAATAATATCACTGATGAAGGTTAGTTCTTAAAGTCGTTTTACGAGAATGAATAACTAAAAGTGACAGATCTTTCACTGTAGATAATTATGGACCCAGCGTATGTTAATAAATGGAATCATTTTTATGCCTGAGCTAACAATACACACCGGGGCTAACCTTGTAATAATTTCCAAGCCTGCAGAGAGAGAGAGAGAGAGAGAGAGAGAGAGAGAGAGAGAGAGAGAGAGAGAGAGAGAGAGAGAGAGAGAGAGAGAGAGAGAGAGAAGGAGGCTGTTTATTCTGAAGGAGGAAAGTATATTATTGTCAAAATGTTCAGAATTTCCCTCGAGTCAACAAGGCACATTATGGCAAAGCTTCCAGTAAGTATCAATTAATCCTGAGAGAGAGAGAGAGAGAGAGAGAGAGAGAGAGAGAGAGAGAGAGAGAGAAGAGGCTGTTTATTTTGAAGAAGGCAAGTACATTATTGTCAAAATGCACAGAACTTTGCTTGAGCTCACAAAGCACATTATATCAAAGCTTTTATCAATTTGAAGAGAGCTGCATATTGGGAAGGAGGAAAGTACATTATTGTCAAAATGAGCTTACAGAACTTTGTATCCATCAATTAATCCTGGAGCTCAGGAAAAGTACATTATTGTCAAAATGTGCAGTATATCAAAGCTTCCAGTAAGTATCAATTAATCGAGAGAGAGAGAGAGAGAGAGAGAGAGAGAGAGAGAGAGAGAGAGAGAGAGAGAGAGAGAGAGAGAGGCTGCATATTGGGAAGGAGGAAAGTACATTATTGTCAAAATGTGCAGTTTCGCTTGAGCTTACAGAGCAAATATCAAAGCTTCCAATAAGTATCCATCAATTAATCCTGAGAGAGAGAGAGAGAGAGAGAGAGAGAGAGAGAGAGAGAGAGAGAGAGAGAGAGAGAGAGAAGCTTTATCTATTGTATAGAGGGCGCGTACATCTCAAAGCATATAATAAATTCGATGGGACTTCGTCGGTGTGGAAATCGCGGTTTCACCCATCGACTTTTACAACGCAAATCTTCCCTTGATTACACCGCGCGTCGAGCAGACTCTTCATAAAATGTGCCAAAACAAAACGTGTCGAGTTTTGCTCCGCCTTTCGGAGAGCAGTCGATCCTATCGACGGGGGAGAGTTGCCTTTCCATCGAGGAAAGATTGGGGAAATTCCATTCTCTTATTGTTATTATTAGCAGAGAAAGAACCCTTTTTTGGACGGTACAGGTATCATACCCTTCATGAAAATTAGTATTATTACTATTGCTGAAGGGCACATACAGGTATTTTACAGGTTACAAACGCTGTTCTTATTAAATTATTATTGTTATTATTATCATAAGAATATTTACTGTGCGGTACGTATTCCTATAATGGTATATATTACCATTACCAATATTGATGAAAGATAATTTTTCTACGTAGGAAACTAGTCATACATATCATGGAACGTTCGCATAATTTATACTAAAAATATGCATCATTTGGAACTTGAATTGATAATTTAACACCAGTAAAAGCCATTTACAACTTGCGGAAACAAAAGCCATTTCTCTCTCTCTCTCTGTCAAGCTTTTTAAATGATGCATGTATAAACTAGTTTCTATAAATTCTCAGAATACATTATACATAAAGATTTATAGAAGCATAAGCATCAGATCTCTCTCTCTCTCTCTCTCTCTCTCTCTCTCTCTCTCTCTCTCTCTTCCTTTACATTTGGCAGTCTAACTTTCATCTGGCCATTGTTTAACACCAAGGAGAAATTATTACAAATGCGTAATATGAATTCCACATATGTAATTTTCTTCTTTCTAACTGTCTGTCGGCCACAATGGCCCCCCAAAAGACTTGGCTCTTGAAGAGAGTTTTATAACGGCTCACCTTTTGTCTGTGCTCGAATGCTGAGTCTACAAGATGGACAACAGACGCATTCCATTCACTTAAAGCTTAGAGCCATTGTTTGTCCGTTTCGAAGTTAGGAAAAGAAGAAGTGGAAGAGAGAGAGAGAGAGAGAGAGAGAGAGAGAGAGAGAGAGAGAGAGAGAGAGAGAGATAACTGTAAACTTAACCACTTCATGTGACGTCATAACAGAAAGTCATTTGTAAAGTTTATTGGCACGGCCAATCTCATATGTCTTTTTTTATCTTTTTAATGGATATCTTATTAAAAGCCGTGCTGATTAGTTGCACCGATTCTCAGTCTTATGTTCTCTTTTTCTCTCTCTCTCTCCCCATCACTGACATCTAGCCATTCCCAATTAATTTCGATTAAACAAAGCTATCCACTTCGGAATATGTAAATGTATTTACGCCATCAAGAATTTTGATTAAATGTCAGCCATAGGAAAATTTCCATTCAATATTCAGCAGTATGACAAATCTTAAATGGAATCCATCTTTCGCAAATATAGTATCAAACAGCATTTTTAGTTCGTTTTATTTAAATAAATTTGAAATATTCTCTTTGCACTTAAACAGCACCGATACCTTAGTTGCGTGACGCCAGGTTCTTCAGACAATAAACTAATAAAGCAAACTAATCTGCTTATTGAAAGGCCAAGTGTGCATAACAGTATACGTTGCTGCATTTATTTACTTGTGTAAGATGTTTACATGTTTACTTGAGCATCTGTAGGTTCTATCATCTTAAGAATATGGTCATCTTTCCTTAGACTTTAATCTTCTTGTCAAAATGACTAAATGTGCGTAGGGTATTGTACTGGGTATTCTGGGCCAAAGCCCGGGCACTGGGGCCAAGGAGGAGTAGGAGGCCATTCAGAGACAGCAGTCTGTTCTCTAGTACACTAAAAGGCTTCTTGGAGAGGTCGCGTGCAAATACTAAAACCTCTCCGAGCAATTTAAGTTGAAGTTACAGCTCTGGAAACAGCCGCTTTTAACACCCTTTTCTCATTTGCCTGCCTTTTTTGCGTTTCGCTTTTTTTCCCCTTTTGACAAATCCCTCAAAGGCCCTCGATAACAACAGAAGTGCGGCTATTAAGACTTTAACACCTCCTCCGATGAAGTCCCAAAGGCAGCTATCGCAAGAATTCTGTGACTGCTTTGCTCCAGTACCCGTTTGCCCGTCCGGTTGTTTCGTCAGCCGCTAATAGACTGAGGGACGAGTTTTTCTCCGTCGTGAAACATAAGGCAAAAAGACTAAATACCATAGGACCCGTTTGTCAACCATACAGCATAAAAACAGACGATAAAAGAAAAAAAATAAACAAGAAGGGATGTGCATTTCCCTGCGTTTTATTCTCCAAAGCGAGACCAGTTCTGCTGATAGGGGACCAGTGCTTCAAACAGGGTGAGTGAAACCGGTGGGCGGTGAAAATAAGACTGTGGGAATGGTGGAAGGAGATGATAAGGAATATGAAGCTAATGCAGTTCGTCTTCCGACAGGACGGACGGTTCAAATGCACTTTAGCGGTGGACGATAAGGCGTCATTGGATTTGATAATACGGAGCTTTTATGCCGATTTTTTATTATTCCACCGAACTCCACGCCACGCTATCAATCACACATTAAGATTAAACCTTGAAATGGTTACTTGCGGAGTATGAAAGAATAAAAAAAAAACAGTATTCGGAGGTCTCTAATCCTTTCTCCTTCTCTCGGACCAGTTGGTACCATACACAAATAAAAAAAAAATAGGAAAGATAAAACAGAAAAAAGTCTATTTCATTCAAGACATAAGGAAGAACTGTTTCATTTCCCGTTCGAGACTCGGGGACTCTGCTTCAAATCTCCACTCCCGATGCTTCGGAACTTTGAAATTTCGAATGGAAGCGTTGAAGTGGTTGTTGCTAATGATGCTGGAAAGACTTCCACGTTTGTCAATTGTTGTCAGGTGCTTCCGTTATGACCTGAAGCCTTGAAATTTAAACCTGTGAGTATCCTTCGTCCTACGGTACACGTATCCTTCATCGTTTAATGAGTGAGGGAAAGTTTCTGGCTTAGCAGGGGATCATGTGAGATAGCAATCTGAGAATTTCGCGACTTGACCATTCCCCTACCGTCACTGAAGTATTATAATTATACAAGTACACGTTCTGCGTTAGCGATAGTCGTATGATTATGCCATAATTGCAGTACTACGCTTTTTACCCTTCATTCTGTCTGACATCCAGAATGTTTACATAGATCGTACTTATGCTCATGAGAAAACATATTTCATGAATATTCCTAATCGTAAAGGCTAATTCTCTCTCTCTCTCTCTCTCTCTCTCTCTCTCTCTCTCTCTCTCTCTCTCTAAGTGCTATTTTAACTAATAAGAATCTTATACCCTCTCTTTTTCTCTGTCACACACACACACAAACATTAGTTCCAAGCACTATCTAACGATACATCGAATCGCATATTCACTCTCTCTCTCTCTCTCTCTCTCTCTCTCTCTCTCTCTCTCTCTCTCTCTCTCTCTCATACGCAAACAGAAGTTCAAAAGAACCGCAGAATCTTCTTATTTGCATTAGTTCTGAAGCTTTTGCCAGATCACGATCTTTCATCTGCAGCTCCCCGCTGTATACCGCATATTTCTCTCCCTCCCTCGCTCATAGTTAGTTCACTGTTCGAAAATAAGGTTGACTGGGTCTTCTTTTTTTTTTTAACCTTAATAAAAAATAGTCGGCTTCTCCCCCCACCCTCCCCAACCCGAGGCCCCTAATCTTAAGGATCTAAAGGAGACGTTGTAGCACTCTTTCTGCTCCTATGGAAGGATTGCAATACCGAAGGATTACAATGGAATGCTCTCTGGTACTAATTGATTCTGGACCACCCCTCTACACACACGCACACACTCTCTCTCTCTCTCTCTCTCTCTCTCTCTCTCTCTCTCTCTCTCTCTCTTATCTATGGTTTGAAAACTTGTCTGCTATCTGAACTTTTTGGGATGTTTTCATTTATTTTTTTTTTATTTTTTTTTTTAGGTAAATGCATTTGAAAGTGCAATATCACACACTAACTGCATTGTGCTTTTAATCATATCTACGCAAAGGATTAGTTTGGATGAACCTTTTAGCTTATCATTCTTATTCATTTATTATGTAAGCATTTTCACTGACACTGTTCTCCTGTATTAATGTACGGAATCTTTTATTAGCATTTATTTACAAACTGAAATCTAACACTGACCTTAGTTTTCAGATAAGCCTGTTATTTGATATTTGTATGCAAACATTTCTGATAACGTCCAGATCTCTTTTGTGCAAAATTTTACTTAATCTTTTTTCCGATTCCTCAGGTAAAATTGTTATCCAACAGCATTTTATTTCTTATGCAAAATATTGCCCAATGTTATTGTTTCTTTCACAGGAAGATATTCACAGACACTTTCTTATATTTTTAAAGTTATGCCTTTTCTTAATATTTTGATACCTTACAAAAGCAAAACCTATATGGCAACAACCTGTTCTTAAGCGTCCTCATATCCATTAAGGAGTCTTCCAGATGGAGGAACCACCTCAAGAGTTTCGCTGTATCGAAATAATGTTTCCTGGTCAATTAATTCTTTATCTTCTTAGTATAATCAGCGGCGCGAGCTTTGTGGAGCTTTCCATTTACTTGTTGCTCATCTCTCTCTCTCTCTCTCTCTCTCTCTCTAGTCTCTCTCTCTCTCTCTCTTATTAAGGTAGTCTCTCTCTCTCTCTCTCTCTCTTATTAACGTAAAGTCTCTCTCTCTCTCTCTCTCTCTCTCTCTCTCTTATTCTCTTATTAATGTCTCTCTCTCTCTCTCTCTCTCTCTCTCTCTCTCTCTCTCTCTCTCTCTCTTATTAATGTAAAGTCTCTCTCTCTCTCTCTCTCTCTCTCATTTACAAACACACACATGCTAAGTCTTATGCCCTCTTCAGAACTGAAACATATTTTCACTGAAATATTTAAATTCACACACATAAATACACACATGCTTACATGATACATGTACGTGTGTATATATTAAGATGTCTTTATCACGTGGAAAGAATGGACGACAGTAACTGGAAAAAAAGAATGCATAATTCGGCAGCGTTACAAGGAAGTTGGATAGATGGTATCAACAAATTACTGAAAGGAAGGGTCTTTGGAATCAGGAAACGCGAGGTTGCATGCATACTAGAGAAGAATTGCGTTG